>NC_140997.1:195173699-195520165 GCF_052327205.1 Somniosus microcephalus
GTGTGTAGTGTGTGTGTGTGTATAGTGTGTATTTTGTGTGTATAGTGTGTGTGTGTATAGTGTGTGTGTGTATAGTGTGTGTGTGTGTGTGTGTGTATAGTGTGTGTGTGTGTGTATAGTGTGTGTGTATAGTGTGTGTGTATAGTGTGTGTATAGTGTGTGTGTGTGTGTATAGTGTGTGTGTATAGTGTGTGTGTGTGTGTGTATAGTGTGTGTGTATAGTGTGTGTGTGTGTGTGTATAGTGTGTGTGTATAGTGTGTGTGTGTATAGTGTGTGTATATAGTGTGTGTGTGTGTATAGTGTGTGTATATAGTGTGTGTGTATAGTGTGTGTGTGTGTATAGTGTGTGTGTGTATAGTGTGTGTGTATAGTGTGTGTATATAGTGTGTGTGTATAGTGTGTGTGTGTATAGTGTGTGTATAGTGTGTGTGTGTGTATAGTGTATAGTGTGTGTGTGTATAGTGTGTGTATAGTGTATAGTGTGTAGTGTGTGTGTGTGTATAGTGTGTGTGTATAGTGTGTGTGTATAGTGTGTGTGTATAGTGTGTGTGTATAGTGTGTGTGTGTGTATAATGTGTGTGTGTATAGTGTGTGTATATAGTGTGTGTATAGTGTGTGTATAGTGTGTGTATAGTGTGTGTGTGTGTGTAGTGTGTGTGTGTGTATAGTGTGTGTGTATAGTGTGTGTGTGTATAGTGTGTGTATATAGTGTGTGTGTGTGTATAGTGTGTGTATAGTGTGTGTGTGTGTGTATAGTGTGTGTGTGTGTGTGTGTATAGTGTGTGTGTGTGTGTGTGTGTGTGTAGTGTGTGTGTGTATAGTGTGTGTGTATAGTGTGTGTGTATAGTGTGTATAGTGTGTGTGTGTGTATAATGTGTGTGTGTGTATAGTGTGTGTGTGTGTGTATATAGTGTGTGTGTATAGTGTGTGTGTGTATAGTGTGTATAGTGTGTGTGTGTATAGTGTGTGTGTGTGTGTATAGTGTGTGTGTGTGTATAGCGTGTGTGTGTGTATAGTGTATAGTGTGTGTGTATAGTGTGTGTGTATAGTGTGTGTGTGTGTATAGATAGTGTGTGTGTATAGTGTATATAGTGTGTGTGTGTGTATCGTATTGTGTGTATAGTGTGTATTGTAGTGTGTGTATTGTAGTGTGTATAGTGTGTGTGTATTTTGTGTGTGTGTATAGTGTATATTGTGTGTGTGTGTGTATTGTATTGTGTGTATAGTGTGTGTGTATTGTAGTGTGTGTGTATAGTGTGTGTGTATAGTGTGTGTGTGTATAGTGTGTGTGTGTATAGTGTGTGTGTGTATAGTGTGTGTGTGTGTGTATAGTGTGTGTATAGTGTGTGTATAGTGTGTGTGTAGTGTGTGTGTATAGTGTGTGTGTGTATAGTGTGTGTGTATAGTGTGTGTATAGTGTGTGTGTGTGTATAGTGTGTGTGTGTGTGTGTGTGTGTATAGTGTGTGAGTGAGTGTGTGTGTATAGTGTGTGAGTGTGTGTGTGTGTGTGTGTAGTGTGTATAGTGTGTGTGTATAGTGTGTGTGTGTGTATAGTGTGTGTGTGTGTATAGTGTGTGTGTGTGTATAGTGTTAGTGTGTGTGTGTATAGATAGTGTGTGTGTATAGTGTATATAGTGTGTATCGTATTGTGTGTATTGTAGTGTGTGTATTGTGTGTGTATAGTGTGTGTGTATTTTGTGTGTGTGTATAGTGTATATTGTGTGTGTGTGTGTGTGTGTGTGTATTGTATTGTGTGTATAGTGTGTGTGTGTATTGTAGTGTGTGTATAGTGTGTGTGTGTATTGTAGTGTGTGTATAGTGTGTGTTTGTGTAGTGTGTGTGTGTAGTGTGTGTATAGTGTGTGTGTATTGTGAGTGTGTGTGTGTATATAGTGTGTGTGTGTGTGTGTATCGTATTGTGTGTATAGTGTGTGTGTGTATTGTGTGTGTATAGTGTGTGTATAGTGTGTGTGTATTGTGTGTATTTTGTGTGTGTGTGCGTATAGATAGATTGTGTGTGTATAGTGTATATTGTGTGTGTGTGTGTATTGTATTGTGTATAGTGTGTGTGTATTGTAGTGTGTGTATAGTGTGTGTGTATAGTGTGTGTATAGTTGTGTGTGTATATATGTGTGTGTATATATGTGTGTGTATATATGTGTGTGTATATATGTGTGTGTATATATGTGTGTGTATACGTGTGTGTGTGTGTATTGTGTATTGTATAGTGTGTATTATAGTGTGTGTGTAGTGTGTGTGTATATATAGTATGTGTGTGTGTATATATATGTGTGTGTGTGTGTGTATAGTGTGTATAGTGTGTGTGTTGTGTGTGTATATATAGTGTGTGTGTGTATATATAGTGTGTATGTGTGTATATATGTGTGTGTATAGTGTGTGTGTGTGTGTATATATAGTGTGTATGTGTATATATGTGTGTGTGTGTGTATAGTGTGTGTAGTGTGTGTGTATGTGTATATATGTGTGTGTATATAGTGTGTGTGTGTATTGTGTGTATTGTATAGTGTGTGTGTATTGTGTGTGTGTATATATATATATATATATATGTGTGTGTGTGTGTATAGTGTGTGTGTGTATATATAGGTGTGTGTGTGTGTGTGTATAGTGTGTGTGTGTATAGTGAGTGTGTATAGTGTGTAGTGTGTGTATTTGTGTGTGTGTGTGTATATATAGTGTGCATATATGATTGTGTGTGTGTGTATATAGTGTGTGTGTGTATATATGTGTGTGTTTGTATATGTGTGTATATATGTGTGTGTGTATAGTGCATTTGTGTGTGTGTATTTGTGTGTATTTGTGTGTGTGTATATGTGTGTGTGTATATAGTTGTGTGTATGTGTGTGTGTATAGTGTGTGTGTGTTTAGTGTGTGTGTGTATATAGTGTGTGTGTTTGTATGTGTGTGTGTATATATGTGTGTGTATAGTGTATTTGTTTGTGTGTATATAGTGTGTGTGTATATATGTGTGTGTATATAGTGTGTGTATTTGTGTGTATATATGTGTATGTATATATGTGTGTGTATATATGTATGTGTATGTGTGTGTATGTATGTGTATGTATATGTGTATATAGTGTGTATGTATTTGTGTGTGTGTGTATATATGTGTGTGTATTTGTGTGTGTGTGTATATATATGTGTGTGTGTATATATATGTGTGTGTGTGTATATAGTGTGTGTGTATTTGTGTGTGTGTGTATTTGTTTGTGTGTGTGTGTATTTGTGTGTGTGTGTGTGTATATATGTATGTGTGTGTGTATATGTGTGTATATGTATGTGTGTGTGTGTGTGTATATATGTGTGTATATAGTGTGTGTGTGTATTTGTGTGTGTATAGTGTGTGTGTGTGTGTATAGTGTTAGTGTATGTGTGTGTATGTATATATGTGGTTGTGTGTGTGTGTATATATGTGTGTATATAGTGTGTGTGAGCTGGAGTGCCCGGTGGTGCCAAGGGTTTTTTGAGGGCATACGGGGAGAGAGAGAGAGAGAGAGAGAGAGAGACGGGGGGAGGGGGAGGAGAGAGGCCTGGGGATCAAGAGAGAGACTTGGTGGTGTGGGGGGGGGGGGTGAAGAGAGAGACACACGGGGAGGAGAGAGAGAGAGAGAGTGCGGGTGAAGAAGGGCGGCCGCCATTTTGAGTTCGGCAGGAAGTTCCCTCACCCTCTCCCCCCCCCCCCCCTCCCTCCCTCCCTCCCTCTCCCCGCCCCCCTCCCTCTCCCTCCGACTCACCACGGTACCAGAACGGAGCCTATCCGACACCGGGAGTCCGGGTGCCTATCGCTCCAAAGCGAGCCCGGGGTTCTTCATGGTTAACGCGGTGGGCCTTTGGACCCAGTTGGCCGAGCGGCAGTGGAACGCCTTTCGCTCTGGACTCCCGTGTCCGATATCAGTTGGGGACGGCTCGTGTGAAAGCCCCGGTTTTCCCGGTCCCGCACTCACGGCAAAGAGAGGGAGGGGGAGAGAGAGGGAAGGAGGGAGAGGGGGAGAGAGAGGGAAGGAGGGAGAGGGGGAAGGAGAGAGGGGGAAGAAGAGAGAGAGAGAAATTTTTTAAGCTTCAGGCCCGGCCGGTCTGTAATGGCCGCCACTCACCTCAGTAACGGCAGTTTGAAGGATTAGGCCCCACCCACAAATGCCATGAAACTCCCCCCGTGATGCACCAATTGGTCAACCATCAGGTCACTGAACTGTAGGATTGGTCAACCATCACGTCACTCAACGCTAATGAGCGGTAGGATTGGTCAACCGCTAATGAGCGGATTTGTTCCCATTTTTTGAACGTTTTTTGTCTACTGTCCGAACAATTTTTGTCTGACCAAAAAGTAAAGACACCTAGTAGACTCCCCTAATTTTAAGCTTTCTTTTGATATAACATATGTGTAGGTACGCTCTCTAACTTTTGAGTGATGCCCAGACAGACAGACGGACAGAACGATTTCAGAATGGTATTCAGAATCCGTATGTAACACCCTAGCGGGGGTCTGGGCAGCACCCCGTAAGCAAACACATTAATATTTCTGTAGCGAACCGTATGAATATTCAGAGTGGGATAAATAAAGACTATAAATAGTATTACAATTTATTTGTACAGTAATAATTTGGTAAATTAAATAGTGGAATAAATATAGACCATAAATACTCTAGTTACGCTCCATGAAAAAACTTGAGGTTTTCGAATTTTGGAATTGCGGATAAGGGATAGTCTACACATATTATATTCTATATGTGGGGTGTGTATGGTGGGTGTGTATATATGTGCGTATATGTATATACGTGTTTGTGTTTTTGTATATATGTGTATGCATACATGTGTGTATATGTATGTATGTGTTTGTGTATGTATATGTCTCTAGTTCCCCTCCTTGTTTTTAAACTTCTAGTTGGATAATACCAGTAGCTAAATGTAATAGCTTTTCCTGCAAATTAAAATATCTCTTTTGGAATTTGGGAGTACTTTCAGTGGATACTGGTTTGAAAGGATTGTCCATAGCTTATGATCTTCTGGCTACAATATGCCTTTTTGGGGTTGAGTGGAAGGGAAGAATGTTTGTCTTACTGTTCTGAAAATTTTAACGACCTTTATCAAGGCTCCCTTCCTTTTCCTCTTTTTCCAGAGAATAAAGTCCCAGGATAGACAACTCGGCTCTCTTGATTTCAGGAATTGTCCACATAGCTCTCATCTGGAATTCCTCCAATAATTCAACATTTTCCTGTAATACGGATCCTGACTTTGAACACTACTCCAGGAGCAACCTCACTGATGTCAGAGATAATGTCAGCATAACTTCCTTGGACTTGTAAGTCATGTCCTTAGCTATACATCTCAACATTTTATTCACTTTCTTCATCTGTGAACACTTAACTAAAGTTTTAAATGATCTATCCACCAAACATGTAGACCTCATTCATGCTCTCCCCTCAAACATGTTGCCATTTCATACATGTTCCACATTCTTGCTTTTTCTATCTAATCTCATGACTTTACACTTTCACGTGTTGAACTCTGTCTGCCAATTCTCTGCTCTCTAACCTAGCCTGTCCATGTTCCTTTGGACTGCCACACATTGGTTATCAGCATTGGCTACTCCACCCAATTTGGTGTCATCCCCAGACTTGGAAATCTTGAACAGTATTCTGTCCTGTAAGTCGTTTATCAAAAATGAACAACAGCAACCTCAACACCAACCCATGTGTGCCTGCACTGGGAACTGGTTTCCAATCTGACACCTCCCCATTCAGCACAACACGTGGCTGTCTACCTTTCAACCTTGCATCAATCCAGTCTAATACTTTGCCTTCTATCCCAGGGTATGCACCTTGTGAATCAGTTTGTTATATTGCACAGTTTTGTATGTTTTCCGAAGTTCGGGTAGATAACTTCCACTGCCTCGCCCTTATTTACCAGATCTGTAGCCTCCTCCAAAAAAAAAAATTAAAAAAAAAAATCCAATGAATTAGTCAAACGCAGTTTGTCCTTGTATTCATGCTGGTGCTTTCTCATCAGAAGCTGTCATCCTAGATGATCTCTTATGCTATCCCTCATCAAAGTCTTAACACTTTCCCCACAGTTGAAGGAAGGCTTATAGGGCTGTAATTTGAAGGTTCATCTCTTCCCTATAATGAAAACCACAGTTTATTGTAGAGCAACTGTAAGATTCACAGTAAATCTTTCTACTTTTTGTAAGAGATTTGGGGCAAAATGAAGAATGTAGTTAAATTAAAAGGAATTTGGATAGACACCTAAAATGTAAACTGCAGCCAGACTCCAGAGACGGTCATAAATCAGTGTGAGGAGACATGACTCTGCTTCTCATTAATGTATCCACTTCAAAATATTCCTATTGTCTACACTAGACAATGTATAGATTGTTCTTCCTGGACATTGACATGTCCATTTATATGTTGATGTAAGAAACATTGAGGACTATAGTCCATCATTTCTGGGAGTGCTTAAAAACACAATTGTTTTAGAAGTGTGTTTTAGGCTCTCAAAACAGCAAGACATTGGCCTTGGTAACTTCAAATTGCCTATTATGCATAACCTTTCTAATCTGTTAGAGTCATAACAGCACAGAAGGAGGCCTTTCGGCCCATCGCGTCCCTGCCGGCTCTCTGTAGAGCAATCCAGTCAGTCCCACTCCCCCGCTCTATCTCCGTAGTCCTGTAAGTTTATTTCCCTCAAGTGCCTATCCAGTCTCCCCGCTTCCACCACTTCCGTCGGCAGTGAATTCCAGGTCATCACCACTCGCTGTGTTTAAAAAAAAAAAAAAAAAAAAAGTTTTTCCTCACTGCGCCCCCCCCCATATCTCTTGCCCAAAACCTTAAATCTGTGTCGCCTAGTCCTTGTACCATCAACTAGTGGGAACAGCCTTTCCCTGTCTAGCCTATCCAAACCTGTCATAATCTTGTACACCTCTATCAAATCACCCCTCAACCTCCTTTACTCTAATGAAAACAAATCCAGCTTCTCCAACCTATCCTTGTAGCTAAGATCCCCCATCCCCGGATCCATTCTGGTAATCTCCTCTGCACCCTCACATGCCTTCACATTCTTCCTAAAGTGTGGTGACCAGAACTGGACGCAATACTCCAGTTGTGGCCTAACCAGCACTTTATAAAGGTTCAGCATGACTTCTCTACTTTTGTACTCAAGACCTCTGTTTATGAAGCCCAACATCCCATATGCTTTGTTAACCACTCTCTCAATATGTCCTGCCACCTTCAGGGACCTATGCACATTAACTCCCAGGTCCCTCTGTCCCTGCACACTCTTTAAAGCTGTGCCATTAAGTGTATATTGCCTCTCCCTGTTCCTTCTGCCAAAATGCACCACCTCACACTTCTCTGTATTAAATTTCAGCTGCCCATTCTGCTAGCCTTACTATGTCCTTTTGAATACACCTATTGGACAGTAACAACAATACTTTGTATTTATATAGTACCTTTATTGTCCCTTGCAGAAGAGTAATGGGGGCAGGAGGGGGGATGAACTCTACATACTCATGCAGATTTGCAAAACATGAGGTGAATTATAGGCACAGTGGTTCCCCTCCAATCTAAACTAATTCACTTGTTCTGATATGCACAAGTAGTAGCAAGTATTATCTTGCCTTTTACTTGTTGGGAATTCAAGTTAAACATTGCAACAAGCCAAGAAATGTGAATTGTTTGCTGGAAAGTCTAAAGAAATGACTAATAACTTGGACTCGCTCCATCCTGTAACAAAGTCTGTGTGATGCTGATATGGCCTGTAACTTTGGAGCAAGTAATCAGTTCATAGACAGTAATAAACACTTTCAATATGCCCAGGCATAAAAGCAACTTCAGACCAATGATTAGTCTAAAATTTGGACCTGTCCTGGTAATTGGCTTCCTTTTGCCGTGAGCTCCCATGCTAGAAATAATAAACTGGAATGCAAAACAATTCATACAATGGCAAAACATAGACACCCCAGTTGCCATCATTGTACTGTACAAAGCACACATGCTGGCGATTTGTTGCAGAGGAAATATGCAATGACTACACTTATTCAGTGCAGCCATGGTTAAAAATAAAATTAATTAACTCTTAAAGTTAACAAGTTAGTGATCAGAAGAGAAAATGATTTATTTTCCGGTAAATAGATGTATTCATGAACCCAGTATGATAAAATATCTTAGAAAACGGTTACCACAAAAATATGCTACAGTATGGGAGAACGCAACACCTGAGTGTTAATAAATGAGTGTTTGTGATTCAGATACATGCCATTTACTGGTTTTAAAAGTGCAAAACTTAGTAAGTTGTAACTTTTCATCTGGTCGTTTTGCCACGGATAAATGATTACATTAATTCTTTTTAAATATTCTAGATCTGAAAAGTCGGGCAAGCCCTTGTCTCTCGCCACCAGTGGAAATGCAGTAACAAGCTCGGACAGGCAGCAGAAAGCAGAGGCGTTGACTGATTGCTCATTCACACGGCGATTCCTGTAACATTACGGATCTGCAGTTGCCTTTGATCCAGACACGCCAATCATGTACGGAAGTTCCAGGACAGTGGGCCACGTGGAAGGCAGCCCGTCGCGGTCTCCCCGGCTTCCCCGATCTCCCCGCCTGGGCCACCGGAGGACAAACAGTAGCGGGACGGGCGGGGCCGGGAAAACCTTGTCCATGGAGAACATCCAGTCTCTGAACGCAGCCTACGCCACATCGGGACCCATGTACCTGAGTGATCATGAGGGAGTCGCCTCCACCAGCTTTCCCAAAGGAACCATGACCCTGGGCAGGGCGACCAACCGAGCAACCTACGGGGGTCGGGTTACGGCCATGGGCAGCAGTCCGAACATCGCCTCGGCAGGGCTTGCTCCCGGGGGGGATACCCTGTCGTTCAGCGATCACCACCAACACCAGCACAGCGGCATGGTCACCCCGTCCTCTCACCACCTCCACCACCACCACCAAGCGCCCACCACCTTGAGGCAGGTCCGTGACAACACCATGGTCGATCTGCAAGCGCAGCTCAAGGATCTGCAGAGGGAGAACGAGATACTCCGGAAGGAGCTGGAAATCAAAGACACCAAGCTGGGATCGTCTATGAACAGCATCAAAACTTTCTGGAGCCCCGAGCTGAAGAAGGAACGAGTGCTGAGGAAAGAGGAGGCGGCCCGGATGTCGGTGCTCAAAGAACAGATGCGGGTGTCCCATGAGGAAAGCCAGGTACGCATTTTTCGTGATCTGATCTTTGTTTTCCCCAGACAGCAGATGCTTTGAGATGTTTAAATCGCGGTTCGTGCCAGTTTTTGTTCAACATATTAGGGCAAGGAGGGTAATCCACCTTGGAGCAACTGACTGACTCACAGATGGCCATCAGTCAAGAGACTCTTGGATCCTCCCTGAGCACACAGCGACATCGCCTTCTCACCTTGCCTCAGAGAGGTGGCCGCAGATACTGCCATCTTTTACCCTGCCCACCCACCTGAGTGCTCAACGCACTGCTCGAGTTCCCATCTGTTACTGCCTCCCAATTTGGCCGCACACTTGAATAGCAATATTGCAGCGTTTCATTGTCTGTAGTAGTAGAGACAGAGATGGGTAAAAACAGGAGAGTAAGAATTGGAAAGAAAAAAAAAGCAAAGTGAAAAAGCACAGGGTGGGGTGGGGGGAAAATGAGAAGAGACGGTAGTAGGGGAGAGAGAAAGTGACCAGGTGAGGGCAGGGAGAATGAAGTGAAAGAGGAGAGACAGAAGTAAAGGGAGGGCGAGTACACAATAAGAGTGCATTTACAATACAACTTCTGTGTTTGCTTAAAGCACTTTCTGCTTTCTCGTGTAAATGCACTCTTAATCAGATGCATTCCACCCAAGGTGCACTGTTCCCAAAGGTTTGACTTCCTATCTTAATGTTATTGTTACAATGGTTCAGTGCCCTTCCTCATTCTCCTCAACTTTTCTGTTGCCTTCAAAACTGCTGGCCACTCCATTCTCCTCGAATGTGTCTCCTCCATAGTTCATCTCCATGGTACTGCTCTAGGAACATAGAAACATAGAAGATAGGAGCAGGAGTAGGCCATTCGGCCCCTCGAGCCTGCTCCGCCATTCAATGAGATCATGGCTGATCATCCAACTTCAGTACCCTGTCCCTGCCTTCTCCCCACATCCCTTGATCCCTTTAGCCTTAAGAAATATATCTAACTCCTTCTTGAATATATTTAATGAATTGGCCTCCAATGCCTTCTGTGGTAGGGAATTCCACAGGTTCACCACTCACTGGGTGAAGTAATTCCTCCTCATCTCTGTCCTAAATGGCTTACCCCTTATCCTTAGACTGACCCTGTGCTTCCACTCCTACCTTTTGCATTGTAGACATTACATTTCCATAAATGATCCCTCCTTTTGCATGCCATGTTATTTGCACGTTTTCACATGGATGCTGATAACACCTACCTTCCCATCTCCTCCATTGACCTCACGGCTGTTGCCACCATCTCCAGTACTCTGTCCAGTGTTAAGCACAGGATGAGCCAAAACTTTCTTCAGCCTAATGTCAGGGAAAACTAAAACAATCCTCCTCAACTCTGCAAATAACTATGCCTCTCTGCCTTCCTTCCCTGTCTGCCACTTCAGACTCAGCCCAGCCGTATGAAAGCACAGCTTCTTGCTTGCTCCAAGCTGTTTTTACTGCCCACAACTGATCTAAAACTAAAACATTTTTTTCACCTCTGCTCCTATCTCCTACTCCTCCACTGATGAAACCTTGATCCACACTTTATTACCTTGCAGTGGGACATTTCTGATGTTCACCTTGCCGTCCTCCCTGTTTTGACTGCTCAAACAATGCTATACTGAGTGCTGAAACCCATGTTCTTGTCTGTACTCATGTCCCCATTACCTCTGTCCGTGTTGAGCTCCACTAGCTTCCCATGTTATCTAAGATTGAGTTCATCCTCCTCTTCAGTTGCCTCCCTCCTCCAGCTCTATGTCTCTGTGTGCACTCTCTCTGGTCCTCCAGCACTGGCCTATCTTTTGTTTCCTGCTTCCTCCACTCCACCATCAGTGACCACTCCTTCAGCCAGCTGCCCCTACCCTTGGGCACCACTTCCTGGCCTTGAGAAACCCCCCTTGAGACTCGCTCCTTTGAATGTGCTTCTGTTCCCTCCTGACCCTCTTCCTTTCACCTCCTCCAAAAACCCACAGTGTCCTTCTACTGAGCTGTAAAGTGCCCTTTCATGCCTCTATGTAGGTAATAACAGTACTGAAATCTAAGCTGTTGAACAAAGTATTATCTGAAACCAGTTATTTTTCTTCTGGACTGGAATGATAAATTGCTACCAATTTTAAAAAAAGCAATCACTTTTTCCAATATTGATCATTACTGTTTGTAGTTTTAAATGCTGACTATTTGCCAGCAAAATCTTACCAGCAAGGTGGTGGAATGAATGTAAGCATTTAAAATGGTCATTGATGAGTCTATTAGCTGGTTGAATTTTTTTGAAGCTCACATTTAACTAACCTATTTGTTTACACTCAGTGGCTACAATGGAACCTGTCTGTAATAATCCTTTTCACCCCCCAACTAACTTCAGGTGTTCTAATACAGGTTGAAGTCTGAAATTAATCTAATTTATTATAAGGCCTAACCAGTGGGGAAATCAAACGTGTGATTGGTCCTGATCAGGTACTGCAGTGACCTTGATTTCCAAACTTATTACCTATTGATAGGAATTCAGAATTTGATGTTGATACTATGTGGAACTTGGTTGTGGTGTCAATTACAATGGCTTGTTATGATTTATTTGACTTTCTTGGCAGGTTTTATCATGTTTAGTGGGGTACTTCCCATTGGTTGGCTTTAGCGAATCCAACAAGTTGCAAGCTGCGCAACAGCTGCAAGTCAACGGCCAGCTACCATATTGCACGATAGAAAATGTTGCTTTTGTAATGCAGGCCAGGTCTTGGGAGAGCGTTCAAAGTGTGCTACTGTTCTTCATTAACATTTGAAGAGTGCACCTTCTCTCCTTGTGAAACAGTGCAGAGTCGCTCCCAGTACAAAGTGGATGTGCAGACTGGCTATGATAGAGCACCGGCCAAACTTGCATGATGTATCAACATGTTGAATCCGATTCTTTTGCCCTCAATCTGGTTCAGTACAAACACTGAGTCGAATACCGGTAGGTTGCGTTCAACAGTTTTATTTCGTCATCCCGGGAGACTTACTCTGATACAGCACAGTCCTGACTCCAGTAGAGTCCGACAGGTTCCACCAGAGCAAGTAAGTTCTCATACCGTGTGCTACATTATTATACTTGCATTTGAGAAGACATTAACACATCGTACAGTCTGCACCAATCCCGAGCTGGGCACGTATACATTTAATTTGATTTCCTGGCCTGGCAGTTTGAAATAAAGAAGTCACATTTTACTGAGTGGTTTACAGTTAAGTAAATCTCCTGGTAATGGTTTCACGATCACCTAATCATTATGGTAATGCATTTGCAATCACCTAATGTTTGTACAGTTTCTGCTATTGTTTCTATCAGCAAGGTGTGACATCATGGGTGCCAGCCTCGTTAACAAAAGATCAGGTATCATGGTTAGCCCTCTTTACTTTTCTGCTGTTTTTACAGTTTCTGGTTTCTGTTTCTTGAAATGATATTCTCAACGTGATCAATTCTTATACAATATACAAGTGACTCAGCGATGTCGACATTTCACCACCATTTTATGCTGACAGGATCCTCCATTTTAGATTGACGGGGTCCTTGGCCATGCGAAGCGAGTTGGTACCATATTTTGCATTCTATATCCTCAAACATCCCGATGTCACGTGTGTCTCTGTTGGGATGGTGCTGCTGCCAGAACAGTGCGTTTAGTGGAGTTAGAAAGACCTAGTAAAAACAAGGTTTTCCTAGCTGTTGCTCTTGCATATAACCAGAAAGATCTGGTGTGTTTACTTAAATGTGCTGCTGGCCGTGCAAGACTTGTGCATTCAGAGCCAGCAGCATAAGAGCAATATAAAAATCATCATTTGATTCCAAGATGAACAGAAACTTGGCTGTAGAGAATGTGTGGCTAACTTGGTAATCCTTTGCTCGGTGTTGGAGCTGTATTTCATTCCACGTTGTTCACTGTTTGCCCCAAGTTGAACAATTAACTGACCACGTTAAATCTGAAGATCAATGTGGGCATCAATAATGAAAACGTTCTGTTTCTCCCAATTTTGATTGTAAAAATAACTTTTTCCCCTCTGCGTGGATTTTTGAGCCAATTGTTTATCTTTTTGTGTAATTTAAAAACCTGAAGAAATGTTTAAAATATATACTTAATAATTATGTTTGCACTTCTTTATTGTCACAGAATTTTCCCATAGTTGCTAACAAATTTTAATAAGTATTCTGATGCAAAGCTGCTGAATCTTAATTCGTGGTGGTATATATTGAACTGATTTTAAAAAAACAAATTAAAAAAATCCTAAATTAACTTGGAACAAATGTGTTCATTTATTGGGAAGTTTAAATTTGATTCCAGTCATTTTACAAAATTGTTCTTAAAGATGTGTCAAACAATACCATATTAAGAAATATTGTAACATTCTTTGTTTGGAATTACATGACTTGGCCAAGAAATGATCTAGACACTAACATTTTAAGCTGGTAGTGGGAGTTTACCATACATATCCTATAAGGTGACTGGTACGCCTGTTTGTTTTTCTTGCAATGGTGTCATAAGAACATAAGAATTAGGAGCAGGAGTAGGCCATTCGGCCCCTCGAGCCTGCTCCGCCATTCCATAAGATCATGGCTGATCATCTACCTCAACTCCACTTTCTCGCCCGATCCCCATATTCCTTTAGTGCTCAAAAATCTATCGATCTCAGTCTTCAATATACTCACCGACTGAACATCCACAGCCCTCTGGGGTAGAGAATTCCAAAGATTCACAACCTGCTGAGTGAAGAACTTTCTCCTCATCTCAGTCTTAAATAGCCCACGCCTTATTCCGAGACTGTGACCCTAGTTCTAGACACTCCAGCCAGGGGAAACATCCTCCTAGCATCTAGCCTGTTCAGCCCCTTAGGAATGTTATATTGGTTTATAAGGATGTTGGAGACGAGCCTGGCAAGCCACATCCGTCCATTTGGGCCCTGGTTCTTGAGGAATTCTGGGTAGCTGCCATCGATCCCGGCGGTCTTCCCAGACTTGGCTGTCCGCGCTGTGTCCACCTCTTCGGTGGTGGATCCCGACGGCTTTCTGCAGTGAGAGCAGAAGCAGTTACGGAAGAATGAGGCCATAGGGGGATTTAAACACAAGGATGAGGGTTTTAGATTTGTAGTGTTGGGGGACCAGAAGTCAGTGAGGACAGAGAGATGTCACTGACTAGTTCTAGACTCTCCAGCCAGGGGAAACAGCCTCTCGGAATTTACCCTGTCAAGCCCTCCATTAAATATTTTTCCTGTTTTGTGGTAGTGATGTAATCTTGTTCCCAGAATTAATTTCCCTGAGAATTTATTTCTACTGTAACATGTTAACATTTAAAAAAATGTTGAAATTGACATAATTACATTGAAATATTAGAATCATGGCAAACTTACAGCGCAGAAGGAAGCCATTTGGTCCATTGTGCTTGTGCTGGCTCTTTGAAAGAGCAGTCATGCTTAGTCCCGTTCTCCCCCCCCACCCCCCTGTTTTTTTTTGTCCACAACCCTGTACGTTCCTTATCCTCAAGTACCTGTCCAACTCCCTTTTTAAATTATTTATGGAATCAGCTTCCACCACCTTTTCAGGTAGAGCGTCCCAGGTCTCAAACTGAGTGGGGAAAAAAATTCTCCTCATCTTCACGCTAGATCTTTTGCCAAAAATTTAAACTCTATGACCTCTGGTTATTGTCCCACTTGCCAGAGGGAATAGTTTTTCTCTATGTACTCTTATCAATATTAGGTCACCTCTTAACCTCCTCTGTTCCAAGGAGAACTGTCCTAACTTTTCCAACATCTCCTCATAACTGAAGTCCCTCATCCCTGGTAAACCTCCTCTATACCCTTTCTAAGACATTTACATTTTTCCTGAAGTGTGGTGCCCAGAATTGTCCACAATACTCCAGCTGAGGCCTAAACAAAAATGTGCATTTTAAAATTTCTATTTAATAGACACTTTATAATCTGAGAAAATTCTGTAGTACTATCCTGTATAATGTAATAGTTATAATCTTTGTACAATTGCTTTATCAAAAAATGTAAACAAATGTTACAAATAACAGTGGGATATTGATTTATATTCTATTTGCAACTGATCCTCATTCTTGAGATATTTTTGTGAGTTATCAAGTTTGGTGAATGTAAATAAGTGATGACTCTCTCTGATCTATTCTCTATACTGATACTCATGTGCTTTAGTTGGAGCTTCTCCAAACCATTTTTTTTTGCTGAAACAGGCAAACAGCAGGTTTCGTAAGTGGATTGCATCCCATATGAGCTCAAATCTACATCTTTGGTTTCTGGTTTCCTGAGCTAATCACAGCCTAGGTCTAACATTTAAGTCTGTTTGTGGCAAGTTACCTAGTGGAATTTACACAGGATTTCCACCATGTTTTTATTCAATCTTGGAAGATGAAAAATATCAACTGTCCAACCAGCTTCATACAAGTTAAAACAATAATCAGATTTATTTACAATTAAATAATTGAAGCAAAAATGCCAATAGTTGGTGTTTTTCAACAGTGTTTTGTTTGCCTGTTTACAAGGTCTCTTTTTAAATGCTCACTTTAAATACTGCTTGCCCTGCCCCATTCTTTTTTTTAAAAATAACGTCACAGCATCATCACCACCACCGCCATTAGTGAAGGATGATTGGTGAATTTGGTCATCAAAATAATGGTAGATCATTGTGGATTTAGCCATCAATTAGAAGAGGTCAATGGATGATTGGCAAATTGCGCTGTCAGTCATAAACCGATAGTGGGCAATTGATGAAGGTGAGTGGCCACTTCCATTATCATTTGGGAGGAGCTGGCATGTGATTAGCATATCACACTGTCAGGAGGAAGGTTGATGTGGGTGAATGCAGAGGAGACTGGCGGTGAGTAGGATGACCTCTGCAATAGAAGGGAAGACTTCATGACTTCCGGACATTCCAACATGTCTTACAGCCAACAACGTACTTTTGAAGTGTAGTCACTGTTGTAATGTAGGAAATGCGGCAGCCAATTTGTGCACAGCAAGGTCCCACAAACAGCACTGTGATGATGACCAAATAATCTGTTTTTTAGTAATGTTGGTTGAGGGATAAATATTGGGCAGGATACTGGTGAGAACTTCCCTGCTCTGCTTCAAAATAGACACTTGAAATCCAGTCCCAGAGATGAATGGAAAGTGTGTTAACTGATGAAACTCTGCTCCCCTTCTCTAAACTCTGTTCATAATGTTGAGCCATTCCTGAAGGTTATTTTTAAAGCTCTCAACAGTCAATTAATTAATTTAATACATTGCAGTTTATAGTAGTGGATAAAGTAATAACAATTAGCTTGTTTAATTCACCACTTCATTCAAGAGTTCAAATGGTTATTTGAACTAATTTTTGAAAGTTTTGAATCTATAACAAAGTATATCACATTGAAGTGTAAAAGATGTAAGTTAGATACAAAATATTATATGTAACTAGGTGGTTTCATGTAGCTTTGCACGGGGGAAATGAAGACCAAATGTCAAGTGGAGTTAGAGGCAGAGAATAATTGGACTGGTATGTGCAGCGTAATTCCGTCCACAGTTTGAAGTTCTATTTGCTGTCCTTATTTTTATATTGACTGAAAAAACTTTAATGAAGGTAGTAAAAGATACACAAAACAATTCAATGCATAAATGTAACTGCTTTTGTGAAATACCAACCCTTATTTCAGACATTAGAGATTTTAGTTACTGAGAAAATAATTGCAAAGCAATTTTCTTTCATATGCATATTGCTATGGTTAGAACATGGGAGAAAATATTCCTTGCCCTCCCCTGACCTATGTTGACTCTTGCTGGGGTGCAGTTCCCCAGTTGCCTGTCACCCTATGATAACTTGCTCAAATGACCATTATTCACATTCAAGCTTTAATGAGTGTCGGCAGCTTTTGTCCGAGTATTAGGACTGCACAGTCGACTCTGATCCTTTCCACACATACATACTTTCAGCAGGGATTGGAACATGGGAATCGGAGTAGACTATTGTTGCCCATCGAGCCTTCGCTGCCAGATTGTTGGCCATGGCAAGTTTGTTGAGCACCAACTTCCTGAAATCTGTGTTGGCTGCTTCTAATTATGTTCTCCATCTGGGTATTTAGTAATTTCATCTTTAATTAAAGATTCCAAATTTTTGCCAGTCACTGATGTTGCCATTTAATTATCCAGGTTAGCTCTGTCTTTCCTTTTGAAAATGGGTATTACTGTACATGGGCCACTCTTCTGTAAACCTTGCAATCTCCTTTTAAAACAAAATATAAATTCCATTATTGATCTGCAGTCTTGTCTGCTCATTTCTTCTTGCACCTCACCTTCGCTAGCTCATTCATCTTTCTAAATTTTGCCCTATTCCAAACTGGTGCCCATGGTTTTTGTACTAACTTTTTACCTTTCTCTTCGAGCAGTGATCACTACTCTCGAAGCATACCCACATTTAACTCAGCTACTTGACCTATTTCATTTTACCCGTAACTAGATCTCTCAATGTTTCTCCCCTTGTAGGCATATAGATGTGCTGCACATATTTTATGAATTCTTTCTCTTTCTCTGTTTATTCCCTTCCTGTCCCAAGCAATGAGCGGGTAATTAAAATCTCCAGAACGACTACTTTATTATTCCTACTCATCTCCCTGCTTTTGTCTATATAGATATTTCATTTCCCTCCCACAGAGGACCTTCCTAGTCTTGCTAAGCTACCAGGGGAGCTTTTGAATAGTAAACTTATTGGGATGTAATGAATAATACAAACATATATCTAACATTGTTCTAAGTAAGTGATTTTCAAAAAGAATTAGGATATGTACAATCAATGTGTACATCGAGACAATGGTGCAAGTTGAATTAGGTTGCATGTTTGCCACAATTTCTGCTCAATATAATTTACTAAAGAAAGTTAGTGTTTTCTCTTTGTCCTGTAAAGTTATGGGTACAGTTCATGAAAAGCAAGCTAAGCTGCAGGTCTTAAATTAAAATAATGTTTTGTTGCATAACATTGTTACTTTCAGTACCAAAATAATCAATAATTCAAATCACTGATGTTCTCTAATGTTTATACACTAGATTTTGCAATATTAGTGTATAAACTTTTTTTGTATCTGGTTGTGCACTGGCTTAGGGACACTTTCTCTATTTACTTGTTAAAAAAATACTTCCTCTATCAACCAAATCAGACAAACGCAAGATCAGAATTGCAACATTCTGTAACTGAAGAAAATAACCAATTGTTTCCACAGCTAGTGGAATGGTTAGTTCCCTCACAACCTCAGTAAACCACACTGATTAATGCACATCTTCCTACAGTATGGCTAATCCATTTTATTTCAGTCAAAAAACTATCTGATATAAAAGTTTGATTTCATGTAAAGAATTAGTTCCAAATATTTTCTGTTCTGAGTGACCATGCACACAATGCGTTTCGCTGTATATGGGGAAAGTGACACTTGTTTTGGTTTCTGTTTCATAAATGGGCCAGTTTCAGGGATTTTTGGTGCATTCACCTTTGGATAAGGGTTGCCCAGTCTGGTTGGAAGCATTCCTGGAGGTTTGATCATGTGACATTCTGACGTGTGAATCTGACCATGTGATGCCCGATCACAGGACTTCTAAAAATGTTACTGCATTTACCATATAAAGGTTGGGTCCACTGTAATGGAGCATCTTTGCTCGTGGTTTTGCACCAGCAGCCGTTGTACAATAAGTTTCAAGAACCAGGAGGCCACCCGTGAGCAGGCAAAGAGGGGAAACCAAGTGTGGCGAAAAGGGGAAACCGGGGGTTGGGGAGCGATTCACAGGGGAAACCAGTGGTGGAAAGAACTTTGATTCCACCAGTAACTAATGGTAACTCACTGAAATTGCACTGACAACTAATAGTAAAGTGGTAACACTTAAATTCCCCTCATAACCAACAGTAATACAATAACTCACTGATTAGTCTATAGGTAACTGCTAGTAATGGGTGTAATGCCCCGATATCCTGTCTGTAACTAGTAGTAATCCTATAACCCGTTGATATTTACCCTGAAACCATAGCCAGAATCCCCCTGCACTACACAAGATGCGGTCAGGCTCCCCAGTCGATGCCACTTTTAGCAAGCCCGATCTCTCTCTCTATCTCCTTGGACTCTGGTTTGGACTCTGGTTCCTTGTGAAGGTGACAACTCTGGACTGGGAACCTCAGTCAGAGCTGACCTGTACTTAAACTTCACATGTCAAAACCAGGTGGTACAGACCAACCTGAATCAAACCGAGAGATTGCACGAAGAGCATGCAGGCTCAGTGTCTGGGGCACTTGTCACTGGGCACACCTCAATCGCCACATGTGGTGAAGTATCCCACGGTCTAATAGTTCTCAGTTCAATAACCTACCTTTTCCCTACCTCCTTGTTTCTTCCAGTGAGGATCATTGTTTTCTGTTCCCTAGTTTCCCATTTGCCCACCAATGGAAATAATCTTTCACTATTTACCCACAGTGAGGTCTCTGGGTTTCATTCACCCCTTTTAACTGGCTGCTCCTCTCTGTCGCTCCCACTCACCATCTTGCTGCTATTGCTCTCGGCTCTGTGGGAAATGCTGGTCCCATGCCCACCCCCCCCCCCCCCACTCGAGCCCCAATCCCTTGATCACTAGTCCCCTTCTCTCCCACGATCTCCCATCTCTCCCCCTGAGCGCCCTTTCTCCTTGATCCCCCAGTCTCCTCTATTTCCCCCCCCCCCCCCATCCGATTTCAGACGTCCCGTGATTTCAGAGTCCTCACTAGTTCAGACTCGATAAATGCTGATTTCCGACTCTCCTGCTGACTGCTCTGAGGTCACTGCTCCCTGCGGCAGTGGTCAGGGAATGTCGGCGAGCCTGAGACTTTAACAGCAGCTAGTGATGTCACAGAGCGAGGGTGGGGTGGGGGCGGGCAGGTGCACTGCGGTGGAATCTCCTGGGCTGCAGGAGGCAGGACCGGCCTTAGGGAAAATGGCGCCCTGGGCAAACTTGTATTTTAGCTGCCTTGGAGTTTAAGTATGTAGCAGTATTAGCAAAAGTTTCAGAAATAAAGCTTGTGGTAAACCACTTTTATCGTTACACTATAGTTATCACTGTTGTATTGTTATCACCGTTATCACTGTTGTATCATGATACGAGGTCGCCTCTTGTCGCGCTGTTATACCTGGGCTGACCACCTCCGACTCCGCCCATGGCTCCACCTACCTGCCCAGGTATAAATGTAGTCGACTGGCTGGTATTCCTCCTTGTTGGACCCGATCACCCACGAGGGTGGGCTCTGTTATTTAGTCAATAAAAACCTTTAGTTACGTTCCTAACTCATCGCCTTTTATTGGACGAATTGATAGGTATATCAATTTTATTGACTAAATTTTAAAGATGTTTGCTACTGACCAGCCAGAAGCCCGCCCAGAAGCACAGCCACAGCAGCCTTCAGACACCGGGCTACACCAGCCACGCCAGCCGGCTTGGCTG
Source organism: Somniosus microcephalus (assembly GCF_052327205.1). Classification (NCBI taxonomy): domain Eukaryota; kingdom Metazoa; phylum Chordata; class Chondrichthyes; order Squaliformes; family Somniosidae; genus Somniosus; species Somniosus microcephalus. The sequence continues at coordinate 195,194,375 of NC_140997.1, forward strand.
CAAGCCCTCAAACCACCGTACCTGGACCTAAACCCACAGGCAGCAAACTCAGCCCTCAACTTCAAACACTGGCTGGACTGCTTCGAATCCTACCTGGAAGAATCCGGCGTCCCGCAGAGATCCAAACTAAGACTTCTGAACGCCCAAGCGAGCCCGAGAGTATACGCACTCATCCAGGACACGACTACATACGAGGCCGCTATCAACCTACTGAAACAGCAGTACCGCAGCCCGGTAAATTACATGTACACCAGGCACCTCCTAAGATCCCGCCCGCAACAGCCAGGAGAGTCTGTAGCTGAATTTTTACGGGCGCTAAGAGCACTCGGCAGGAACTGTGACTTTAAAGCGGTGACGGCTGTTGAAAATACGGAAGATAATATCCGCGATGCCTTTGTGAAAGGCCTACGGTCCGACTACTCACGGCAAAGACTGCTTGAAGCTAAAGACCTCGACCTGGACAAAGCTGAAGCCCTCGCTCTCTCCCTGGAGGTGGCCCATCAGGACCAGGAGCAGTACCTGGAAAACGCCTCGCGACCCTGGGACTCGGGCCCGACCCCTACCGCAATACCCTTCGCAGCGCCGCCCCCGGGACCTACCTCAGCGTCGGCGTCCCGGACCCGACCGGGCCCGCCACCCCCGGTACCGGCTCCGACATCGGGCACCCGCGATCGGGCCGCCGGCTGCTTCTTTTGCGGCCAGGAGAAGCACCCGAGGTCGCGCTGCCCAGCCAGGAACTCTACCTGCGCAACCTGCAGGAAGAAAGGCCACTTCTCTAAGGCCTGCAGGAGCGGATCTTCAGAGGCCAGCAGTGCCTCATGCGAACTGTGGGGGCGGCCATCTTCTTTCACGGCAACTGAGGCCAGTATCCCCACACGTGAGTCATGGGGCGGCCATCTTTGATCAAGGCAACCGACCCCAATAGTGCCTCATGTGAGTTATGGGGGCAGCCATCTTCTCCGCCATTTTGTCCTACCTCGTGGGAGACGCCATTTTACCCACCACGCCCGACTGCCACCGGGCCCCCGGACCCGACGACCGCCTCGCCCGCAGACGACAACGACTCGCTTACCTACACACTAGCCTCCGTCACTCTGGATCAAGCCCGCCCACACCACCTGTCCAAGTCGATGATGGACATCAAAGTAAACGGCCACGCCACGACCTGCCTGTTCGACAGCGGAAGCACGGAGAGCTTCATCCACCCAGACACGGTGAGCCACTACTCCCTCCCTGTCCTGCCAACGCGCAACCGAATCTCGATGGCATCGAGGTCCCACGCCACGGACATTAGCGGCTACTGTGCTGTGACCTTGTCGGTTAAGGGTACAGAGTATAAAAATTTTAAACTCCTCGTCCTCCCCCAGCTCTGCGCTGCCGTCCTACTAGGGCTGGACTTCCAATCCCACCTCCAAAGTGTAACCCTAGCATACGGTGGACCCCTCCCCCCACTCACAGTCGACAACCAGCGAAGGTTAAACCGCCCACCGCGTAACACCTGCAGCCTATCCACCCTCAAGGTGCCGCCACCTTCCCTGTTCGCTAACCTCACCCCCGACTGCAAACCCGTCGCTACCAAGAGCAGGCGGTACAGCGCTGGGGACAGAGCTTTCATTAGCTCTGAGGTGCAGCGTCTCCTGAAGGAGGGCATCATCGAGGGGAGCAACAGCCCCTGGCGTGCCCAGGTCGTGGTCGTTAAGACCGGCGATAAAAATCGCCTGGTCATCGACTACAGCCAGACCATAAACAGATACACCCAGCTGGACGCATACCCCCTTCCCCGCATATCTGACATGGTCAATCAGATTGCACAATACCGCGTATTCTCGACCATCGACCTTAAGTCGGCCTACCACCAACTCCCTATCCACCCCGAGGACCGCCAGTACACTGCCTTCGAGGCGAATGGGCGCCTATACCACTTCCTTAGGGTCCCCTTCGGTGTCACCAACGGGGTCTCGGTCTTCCAAAGGGAGATGGACCGGATGGTTGACCAGAACGGACTGCAGGCCACATTCCCCTACCTAGATAACGTCACCATCTGCGGCCGCGACCGGCAGGACCACGACGTGAATCTGGAGAAATTCCTCCGTACAGCCCAACGGCTGAACCTCACCTACAATAAGGAGAAATGTGTGTTTAACACCTCGCGCCTTGCCATCCTTGGCTGTGTAGTAGAGAACGGACTCAGCGGCCCCGACCCCGAAAGAATGCGCCCCCTCATGGAGCTACCCCTCCCCCACTGCCCTAAGGCACTTAAGAGAACCCTGGGGCTCTTCGCCTACTATGCCCAATGGGTGCCCAATTATGCGGACAAAGCCAGACCCCTCATGAAGTCCACATCCTTCCCCCTTACGGAGGAAGCGTGCGCAGCCTTCTCCCTCATTAAGGGAGACATTGCCAAGGCCACTATGCACGCAGTGGATGAGTCCATCCCCTTCCAAGTCGAGAGCGATGCATCCGACTTCGCCCTAGCCGCCACCCTTAACCAGGAGGGGAGACCGGTGGCCTTCTTCTCAAGGACCCTACAGGGCCCTGAGATCCGACACTCGTCGGTCGAGAAGGAGGCCCAGGCGATTGTGGAGGCGGTACGACGCTGGAGGCACTACCTGGCAGGCAAACGATTTACCCTCCTTACCGACCAACGTTCGGTCGCTTTTATGTTTAATAACAAGCTGAGGGGCAAAATCAAGAATGACAAGATCTTGAGGTGGAGAATCGAGCTCTCCACCTACGATTATGATATCTTGTACCGGCCAGGTAAGCTGAACGAACCCCCCGATGCTCTGTCACGAATTACATGCGCCAGCGCGCAAAGTGATAGACTTCAGACCCTCCACAACGACCTCTGCCACCCCGGGGTCACCAGACTTTACCACTTCATTAAGGCCCGCAACCTGCCCTACTCCATCGAGGAGGTCAGGACCATAACCAGGAACTGCCAGACCTGCGCCGAGTGCAAACCGCACTTCTTTAGGCCGGACAGAGCAAGCCTGATCAAGGCCACCCGCCCCTTCGAGCGCCTGAGCATCGACTTTAAGGGGCCCCTCCCGTCCTCTGACCGTAATGTGTACTTCCTCAACATTGTTGATGAGTACTCCCGTTTCCCCTTTGCCTTCCCCTGCCCAGACATGACCAGTACCACGGTCATTAAATGCCTGAACGACCTCTTCGCCTTGTTCGGGTTCCCAAACTATATACATAGTGACCGGGGCTCCTCTTTCATGAGCGAGGAACTCCGTCAGTTCCTACTAGCGAGAGGTATTGCAGCAAGTAGGACCACCAGCTACAACCCCCGAGGGAACGGCCAGGTGGAAAGAGAGAACGCGACGGTATGGAAGGCCGTCCTCTTAGCCTTAAAGTCTAAGGGCCTCCCAACCTCCCGCTGGCAGGAAGTCCTCCCGACAGCGCTGCACTCCATCCGGTCACTACTTTGCACTGCCGTTAACGCCACCCCCCATGAACGAATGTTTGTTTTCCCCAGGAAGTCGACTACGGGAACCACTCTACCAACCTGGCTGACCTCTCCGGGGCCCGTCTTGCTGCGAAAGCACGTGAGGGCCCATAAAACAGACCCCCTGGTCGAGAGGGTGAACCTCCTGCACGCCAACCCCCAGTACGCCTACGTGGCTTACCCAGACGGGCGGGAGGACACTGTCTCCTTACGAGACCTCGCACCCTCGGGCACTCCGGAGACACCACCTTTACCCCCCCCCCCCACCACCCCCCCCAATTCCAGCCCAGGTAGACGGCATGCCGGAACCCCACGAGCCTTCGCCGACCACGCAGACACCAGCACTAACACCGGATAATGCAGCACCGCCGCTGCGACGATCGGAGAGGCTTACGAGGCCTCCGGACAGACTGACATACCAGAACTGGTAGTACACTTCACCCCGCCGGACTCAAATCTAAACAAGGGGTGAATGTGGTAAACCACTTTTATCGTTACACTATAGTTATCACTGTTGTATTGTTATCACCGTTATCACTGTTGTATCACGATACGAGGTCGCCTCTTGTCGCGCTGTTATACCTGGGCTGACCACCTCCGACTCCGCCCATGGCTCCACCTACCTGCCCAGGTATAAAGGTAGTCGACTGGCTGGTATTCCTCCTTGTTGGACCCGATCACCCACGAGGGTGGGCTCTGTTATTTAGTCAATAAAAACCTTTAGTTACGTTCCTAACTCGTCGCCTTTTATTGGACGAATTGATAGGTATATCAAAGCTGTAATCTCAAAATTAGTTATAATTTAAACAATATATCATAAAAATAACATTACAGCTAAGTGACAAATATACTAAACACTAAACTAATTAATAAATAATAATAACAAATAAAAAAGCAAGATAGTTTGAGCCACGTCATTCTCGATAGACAGGACACCCAGTGAAGATGGCCCATCGATCGGAAATATGTTTTTATGAGCTTTAACTTCGAGAAGCTCCATTCGCTGCTTGCCACAGACATGGGCGTGGTTAACAGGATCTTGAGTGCTATCTATGTGTTTGGAGTTTGCTCTTGAAATTTGAAGTTTGCTCTTCTTGAGCACTACAGTACGTTGTAAGCAGACTTTGGAGATAGCCAAGTTCTTCAGAGGTGGACCGCTGTTCACGCCAGACCCTCTTGACCACGGCGCCCCCCCCCCCCCCCCCCCCCCGACCATGGTGCCCTAGGTGGTCGCCCACGTCACCTACCCGTAAGGCTGGCCCTGGCTTGGAGGTTCTCCCAAATTTGGGAAACTCCATGTCATACTGGGAGGCTTGCAAACATAGAAGATAGGAGCAGGAGTAGGCCATTCGGCCCCTCGAGCCTGCTTCGCCATTCAATGCGATCATGGCTGATCATCCAAATTCAGTACCCTGTCCCTGCTTTCTCCCCATATCCCTTGATCCCCTTAGCCTTAAGAAATATATCTAACTCCTTCTTGAATATATTTAATGAATTGGCCTCAACTGTCTTCTGTGGTAGAGAATTCCACAGGTTTACCATTCTCTGGGTGAAGAAATTCCTCCTCATCTCTGTCCTAAATGGCTTATCCCTTATCCTTAGACTATGACCCCTGGTTCTGGACACCCCCGCCATCGGGAACATCCTTCCTGCATCTAGTCTGTCTAGTCCTGTTAGAATTTTATAAGTTTCAATGAGATCACCTCTCATTCTTCTAAACTCTAACGAATATAAGCTTAATCGACCCAATCTCTCTCCATACGTCATTCCTGCCATCCCAGGTATCAGTCTGGTGAATCTTCGCTGCACTCCCTCTATGGCAAGAACATCCTTCCTCTGATAAAGCGACCAAAACTGTACACAATACTCAAGGTGTGGTCTCACCAAGGCCCTGTACATTTGCAGCAAGACATCCTTGCTCGCTATGAAGGCCAGCATACCATTTGCCTTCTTAACCGCCTGCTGCACCTGCATGCTTACCTTCAGCGACTGGTGCACAAGGACACCCAGGTCTCGTTGCATTTCCCCTTCTCCCAATCTATTGCCGTTCAGATAATCTGCCTTCCTGTTTTTGCCACCAAAGTGGATAACCTCGCATTTATCCACATTATACTTCATCTGCCCAATCACCCAACCTGTCCAAATCATCCTGGAGTTTCTCTGCATCCTCCTCACAGCACACACACCCACCCAGCTTTGTCTCATCTGCAAAATTGGAGATATTACACCTAGTTCCCTCGTCTAGATCATTAATATATATTGTGAATAACTGGGGCCCTAGCACCGATGCCTGTGGTATCCCACAAGTCACTGCCTTCCACTCGGAAAAAGACCCGTTTATTCCAACTCTTTGCTTCCTGTCTGCCAACCAGCTTTCTATCCAAGTCAGACCTTACCCCCAATCCCATGTGCTTTAACTTTGCACGCTAGTCTCTTATGTGGGACCTTATCGAAAGCCTTCTGAAAGTCCAAATACACCACATCCACTGGTTCTCCCGTATCTATTCTACCAGTTACATCCTCAAAAAATTTCAGTAGATTAGTCAAGCACGATTTACCTTTTGTAATTCCATGTTGACTTTGTCCGATCCTGTCACTGTTTTCCAAGTGCTCTGCTATTACATCTTTTATAATGGACTCTAGCATTTTCCCCACTACCGGTGTCAGGCTTACCGGTCTATAATTCCCCGTTTTTTCTCTACCACCTTTTTTAAATAGCGGGATTACATTAGCTACCCTCCAATCCATGGGAACTGTTCCAGAGTCTATAGAATTTTGGAAGATAACCAGCAATGCATCTACTATTTCTAGGGCTACTTCCTTAAGTACCCTAGGATGTAGATTATCAGGCCCTGGGGATTTATTGGCCTTCAATCCTGTCAATTTCCCTAACGCCATTTCTCTCCAAATACTGATTTCATTCAGTTCCTCCCTCTCATTAGACCCTATGTTCCCTGACATCTCTGGGAGTTTATTTGTGTCCTCCTTTGTGAAGACAGAACCAAAGTATGTATTTAATTGGCCTGCCATGTCTTTGTTCCCCATTATAAATTCCCCTGATTCTGACTGCAAGGGACCTACGCTTGACTTTACCAATCTTTTTCTCTTCACATATCTATAGAAGCTTTTACAGTCAGTTTTTATGTTCCCTGCAAGCTTACGCTCATACTCTATTTTCCCCCTCTGAATTAATCCCTTTGTCCTCCTTTGCTGAATCCTAAACTGCTCCCAATCCTCAGGTTTGCTGCTTTTTCTGGCCAATTTATATGTCCTCTTCTTGGATCTTATGCTATCCCTAATTTCCCTTGTTAGCCACGGTTGAGTCACCTTTTTTGTTTTATTTTTATGCCAAACAGGGATGAACAAATTCAGTAGTTCATCCATGCGATCTTTAAATGTTTGCCATTGCCTATTCACCATCAACCCTTTAAGTAACATTCCCCAATCCATCCTAGCCAACTCGCACCTCATACCATCGTAGTTTCCTTTATTTAAATTCAGTACCCAAGTCTCTGAATCAACGACTTCGCTCTCCATCTTAATGAAGAATGCCATCATATTATGATCGCTCCGACCCAAGGGGCCTCGCACAACAAGATTGCTAATTAATCCTTTCTCATTACATGATACCCAGTCTAAGATGGCCTGATCTCTAGTTGGTTCCTCGACATATTGGTCCAGGAAACCATCCCATATACACTCTAGGAATTCCTCTTCCATAGTATTGTTACGAATTTGGTTAGACCAATCTACATGTAGATTAAAGTCACCCATGATAACTGCTGTGCCCTTATTGCATGCATCTCTAATTTCCCATTTAATGCCATCCCCAACCTCAGCATTACTGTTTGGGGGTCTGTTTACAACTCACACTAACATTTTCTGCCCCTTGGTATTTCTCAGCTGTGCCCATACAGATTCTACATCATCAGAGCTAATATCCTTCCTTACTATTGTGTTAATCTCTTTAACCAGCAGTGCTATCCCACCGCCTTTTCCTTTTTGCCTGTCCTTCCTGAATATTGAATACCCCTGGATGTTGAATTCCCAGCCTTGGTCACCCTGGAGCCATGTCTCCGTAATCCCAATTCTATCATATCCATTTACATCTATTTGCGCAGCTAATTCATCCACCTTATTATGAATGCTCCTCGCATTAAGACACAAAGCCTTCAGGCTTGTTTTTTTAACACTCGTAGACGTTTTAGAATTATTGTTTACTGCGGCCATGTTTGATTTACACCCTTGATTTCTCTGACTTCCACTTTTGCTTTTCTCCTTCCTGTCTTTTGCTTCTATCCTTGCTTCTATCCTTGCTTCCCTTTCCTCTGCCTCCCTGCACAGGTTCCCAACCCCCTGCCATTTTAGTTTAAACCCTCCTCAACAGCACTAGCAAACACTCCCCCTAGGACATCGGTCCCGGTCCTGCCCAGGTGCAAACCGTCCAGTTTGTACTGGTCCCTACTTTGCACTGTTCACATTTAGATGCTGTGGATGTGTTCATACAAGGCACTTTGTACAACAGCGTGCCTTACTTAGCAGCCAGTGGGTGAGTGGGTTGGGAAGAGAAGAGAGTGACTCTTTTATATAGGTGGGGAACTGAGGTGTTACTATTGTGCTTGGCTACAGAGAAGGTGGAATAAATGGGGAAGCAAGATGGTGGCCAATTATTTCTGCTCTTTCGAAGGGAAAACCCAGGGGTTGTGCAGCCATGAGATAACACCAAAAATATTATGTTGTGTTTCCTGCCTTTAAAAAAAAAAAAGTCTCCGTGTAGGGTAAACAAAACAAATAGAGACTGAGGAAAACTGGAATGGAAAACATAAATGGGGTGGCGGTGTTGAAAGCATGGTTACAGAAGAATTTCAGGTGGCTTTTACAAGTAGACAGACTTGGCAAGTTGGAGGAATTAAAGGAGAAAGTTGAAATAAATGATCACGGAGGGTGGAATGGAGGAAGCCGGGAACAATGAGGGCGAGGAATGGAAGGAGAGGATTTTGATCTAATACCTGAATGTGTTGCCAGAGTTTATTCTTTCAAGAAAGTAAGATGTATATTTTATATGTATGTATTGCACTGTTTCTCAGATTCTGTTTTCTCTTGGTACTTGAGTTTTATATGTTCCCATGTTATTTACTAAAGCTTTTTAAATTTTAGGCAATGACATTTTCCCTCCAGGTAATAACATCATCGGCACATCCCACAAAATCAATATTGGTATATTATTAGGCAGCTGTGGCTTTTATTAGCAGTGCGGTCGTCTAACAGGATGTCTGAATGAACACCAGCAAGGTCATTTGGAATGAATTGAAAGGAGCAAGCAGCTAGCATTCAAACTATGGGCATAAATCTAGTTAGAATTTTTCTGACAAGTTCAGTACAGAAATAATTTAATTTTGAAAGCAATGATTTTTTTTAATAGAGAACAAAAGTAATTAGGTTATTCAGCAAATAAACCTCTTTCGAAAGCTACAATAGTATTTTTTTGCTCTTTCAATATATATTTGTAACAAGATTACTAAAACCTTTGCTCTTATTCAGAAAAAAGCTGGGTAGATGATCACAGAATGCACTGTTGAAAAAGGAAAGGCTTGCATTTTATATAGCACCTTTCACGCTCTCCGGACGTCACAAAGAACTTTACAGCCAATGAAGTACAGCATTTTTGAAGTGTAGTCTCTGCTGTAATGTAGGGAAGTGCAGCAGCCAATTTATGCACTGCAAAGTCCCACAAACAGATAATTTTAGTGATGTTGGTTGAGGGATTAATATTGTCCAGGACACTGGGAGAACTCCCATGCTCTTCTTTGCCATGCCATGGAATCTTTTACGCCCACCCGAGAGGGAAGATTGGGCCTCAGCTTAACGTCTGATCTGAAAGATGGTGAAAGGCACTCCCTCAGTACTGGACTGACGTGTCAGCCTAGATTGTGTTCAAGTCTCTGGAGTGGGGCTTGAACCCATGATATTCGAGGGATATCTCGGCGAATGGAAGACCAAAGGCTAGGTAGTTGATAGTTTAATAAGTGCAGTTGGAAGTGACTTGGGGAGAATTTTTTCCAGGGGCAGACACTGAAGGAAGTGGGTTTGTAAGGAAATGTGGGTATTGAGGGATACACAAAAGTGGTTGCAGATTACTCTGTCTGTGATGGAGACGATGGGAGTAGAGAGGCCACATGAGATGGCAAGGTCAGGGACTGGTAGTCAATGTGGGTAGGAGAATTTATATGGAAGAGAGGTGAATTGAGATGGAGATTGAAATCACTGAGGATGAGACTGAGGGAGGAAAGGAGTGAGAGTATCTCTAGGATTGGGGTGGTTGGGACTGGTGATGGGCCAGAAGGGTTGTAGAGGATTTTAAAGGATGGCAACAGATAGAGCTGCAAAAAACAGGAGCTCGGCCAGGAGCTGCCAACCCAGAAGCCATCTTTAGCTAATGGGGAGGGTGGGGGATAGACAGAATGGCAGATAGTGTATTTCTTGATGCTTTTAAATAAAAGCATTAGAAGGTTGAATTTTGAAAGCAAACAAAGCTGTTTTGAGGGGAACAGATGAGGAGGATGAGTGGTAAGGGAGGAGTGAAATAGTGAAAGGGAAGAGGCCTCATGGAAGTGGGGAGGGTATAGATAGAGGGTGAAGGGTAAGGCAAAAGTCAATGGAGTAAAGGAGAGGGGAAGATAGAGTTTAAGCATGTAGTTTGAAGAAGAGGTACGTATAATTATTGGTGGGATGGGGTGGTCGGAAGAGGTAGGGAAGCACAAGTGATTTGGGAGGGGATGGCAAGAGAGGCACTGAAGGCCACATTTTTCCTGCAGCCTCACCACAAATCTAGCTTGCTGGTGGCTCCTTCCCTGCCACACCATGCTATACCTCCCATTTGAAAGTGAAGAAAGACATAGGGAGAAGTGGCAGAGGACCGAGACACAGCAAAGAGTTAAAGGAAGAGAAAGCGAGAGACAGTAGCAGAGAAGAGAGGGAGACAAACAATGCAAAGGCATCAGACAGGTGAGAGTGGCCATCTTCTCCAACTTACTGTGTGCAATGCCACAGGAAATTGGCTAATACTTTAATAATTATAACTAGTTTGTTTAATTTTTTGTTAATTTCAAAACCAATTTTGCATATGTCATTATGAATATAAATGTTGAATGAAGCAGAACAATTTTATACATTTCAAAATGTATTGATTTCTTTTGACTATGCATCTTGCACACACAAGATTTGAAACTTTCATCAAAAGTGGTTTAGTTCAGTGGGTCTCAAACTGGGGTCTGTTGACCCCTGGGGGTCCATAGAGACTTTCTGGTCTCCAAAATAACGTGAAAGGGAGGTGGGAGTGGAGTGTGGCCGCCACATGTGCAGCGCAGAGTGGGCTGGCTAGCTCGCCTAGGAGGGGAGTGCGCATAGAGGAGCACGGAGAGTGGCAAGAAGATCGCCAGAAGAGGAGCTGGTGGAACTGTCCTGGAATTGACCGTTTGCTCAAACTTTCTTCCCACATCATCTATTGATCCCCTATTTTAGGGATGCTTTCCTTCCCTCACCTGGGGAAAAACATCACACTAAGGATAGTCAAACTCTGCAGTGAGAAGCAGGCAAACCCATCTCGCTAATATATAAATAAATACCTGTTTTCTTAAAAGCATTATTAAAATGCTCTCTACATGCAGTACTTTAATATTGAGTATTCTAGTTTAGATGGGTGGTCTGTGATTACGAATGCATTTGAAAAGGGGTCCTTCAACCAAAAAAGTTCGAGAAACACTGGTTTACATGCACTATATTCCTTGCTTAACAAGTGCGCTATTTTAATCTGTTCTGCCCTTTTCATTATTGGGTTAGTTGTTGATTTAAATCAATATTTCATTCCTGCAATTAATTCACAATGGCAATTGAATGCAAATGCAATTTGTCTAATTTCTATTAAGCACCAACAGTGAAAAGTCTGTGGTGTAAAATTTCAATTCGATTATCTACATCGTACAGCATTTTAACTTTCCTATTCTCAGCCTCTGCATTAACTCACCCATTCAAAGATACCCCGTCACTTTTTTAAACTTGGGGTGTGGATGACATTTAAAGGTTACACATTGTCTATCCCTAGTAAGCCTTAATAATAGTGAGCAAGATGGCTGCAAATAAATTGAGTTTTTTTTAAAGGGAGTCAAATGATGCATAAATGTTTATTAAAATCAATACTTATTTTTGCAGTATAACTCATTAAGCAACCTATATATAAAGTACTTATTTGTGGTCAATATGAAGGTGATTAATTTGTTTTATGTTTGAATATCAGCTGCATTGTATTAAATAATTCTTGTGTTGCAATAAAATTAGCGTAGTATTTGTTAGCTTATTTGTTAGTTTCTTTTAAAGACATAGGCCGCAATTTTGCAAATTAATGCGGCCTGGCTGCGGGTCAGCTGGTTTCCGGGTTCCAGTCTCGCCCCCAACTGCATCTAGCCAACGGGCGTGATTTTACATTGATTGACCTTGTTAAGCCCACCCTACAAGCTTGCCGGCCGATAAGAAGCCGGTCAGATAACGTCATTTGATGATGCGTCATCTACCGGTTTTCTTAAAGGGACCATGCACAATTTTTCTTTGACAGCTCATTTCTCAGTGTTTGACTGTTCACAGGTGAGCTCTTGCACCCAAGCTCTCCAGTGACTCCCTCCTTAGGCTAGAACAGATGGCAGCTGCAGGTGAGGTTACAGAAGCGATCTGTCACTGGTGAGAGAGGTTCTCCCAATGAGGTGGGACTAGGCAGCCAATTCAAAACTTGTTACCTACAGAAAAGTGTAAATGCATTAAAAATGATTTTCCCAACATTTCCTTACCTCCTGAAACTCACCAGTGCACCATTGGATCCTTCACACCACTTCTGCAGCTGTCATCAATGCAGATACATTACAGCAGACTCAACATGCCACAGTTACCGGCGTGGTGTCCCGACGTCAGGAAACCCAAGGCAGAAGCGACAAAATTGAAAAAGAGTCTGTTAACAAGTATCAAGTACCTGTTAACAGCCAGGTAAGTGCCTATAATCCTCTTCCCACCGCTAGGTGTCGGGTCCATGCGCAAATCAGGGACCCGACACTTGGGAAGATTGATTGGAGGCGGGCAGACAGCGGTTTTCTTGCCCGCTGTCAATCTTTGCGATTTTGACAGCGGTCCCGCCTCCAAAACTGCCCCTTGAGCCCCAGCAAAATTCCAGCTGTAATCTTCAGAATGTGTTTTGAATAGGCTACATTAAAATTTTGCACAGGAATGGTTGTGGCAAAATAAAGCTTGCCTCATCTTGTAGCAAACTAGAATAGGGAAAAGAGCTGTTACCAGTATTGTACTACACTATAATCTGATGAATGTTCCTGGCTTAATATCTGTGAATTTTTTTGAGTAACTCATCTTTTGAAAATGAGTTTAAAATTTTTTTTAAAAATCCATTGATAATTATTTTAAACTAAAATACAATGTTTTAATAAAATTACATGCGAAATGAAGGAATAAAATGTAAAACACATTTTGCAATAATTTGTTATATTGGCAGTGTATTAACTCTGGTTTTAAAACTACCTTGTCTGTGAAATTGTAAGGCTTTCATGCACATTTTGTGGATATCATCCTGCATAATAATTCACAAGCAGCTAATGCTGGCAAAATTGGCTCAAATCGAGTTCGGGATTAAATTGATTCCCGTAAACCAGTTGTGGTCTGGTTTGCATTTTTAAAATACTATCTTAACCGCAAATTTAAATTAAAACCTTGAAATTCAATCTGAAGTCTCCGTTTCTTGCCTATGTATTTTTTAATTCCTCCTCTTCTCTCTCGCCTCTCTCTCATTTGAAGTCTTAGTCCAGTAGACTAACTACATTGGTGCTCAAAAACAACATCTGAAAATACACAACAAGTTGATCAGAATCTAAAAGGACAAAATAGAGTTGACTCGGAATCATAGAATGATACAGCACAGAAGGAGACCATTCGGCCCATCATGCCTGTCTCAGCTCCTGGGAAGATCTATCTAATTCATCCCACAACCCTGCTCTTTTCCCCATAGCCCTGCAAGTTGTTCCCTATTATATTTGGGGCGGGGGACACACTTGGTGTTTTTGAAGCCTGCATCCTCCCTGAAAGGTATAGGGAGCTGGGACTTGTCCATGAGAGTCGCTGAAGGTTTACGATCTGAGATAATCTAGAGGACGAAAGCAGAAACGGCCCAAAAATGAAACCGTTGTTAACAAGACATTGATTAGTCTCCTCTTATCTTCGAGCAATCAAGGACACAACGCAATGCGTTTGGAACAAAGCTAATTAATTTTACATGTATCCAGAATATTAAACTCCAGCCCAGTTATAGGGGTTATTAACATAAGCAGAAATAAATCCTAAATGCCAGAATGAACAACAGATTTTCTCCACTTCAGTTGCAGCCTCTATATTTGCCTCTGCATAGTTGCACATACCTTGGGTAGTTTATGGCATCTTGCACCACACATTCCAGCCATTACCCTTTGGTTCACTGACTGATATCCTGTGCATCCTTCATTGGTGGCAGAGCATAGCCCAATTTTGGCAGCTCTCTCCCTAAACCTTGCTACTTCTGTCCCCACCTTTTAAAAGGCTTTTGACTGAGCCACCATTAGCTTTTCCAGCGTCCCTGTAAAGTGCCGTTGGATATTATTTTACATTTAAAGGTGCTATATAAATGCAAGTTGATTTCATTTCAGCCAGTGATTGGAATTCCTTCGTTCTGAGTCAGTTGTAGAAATTGAGTTTTGTGGCATGGAACAGAAGATGGGAAAACAAATAATATCTCAGTCTTGTGTCTATCAGGTGAGAATTGAAATATTCTAGACCATGTCCTTTAAGAGGAATAACATTTAAGTTTTGAATGTTTTAACGCTTGGTGCTCAAAATTTTCAAAAACTGACCAGAGAATGGATATTGGAATGTTCCACAGTTATGGTAATATGTGTACAGGTAGAATTGTTAATATTCTACCACCTACATGCTGCTAAATTAAAATGAGCAGTTTCTTCCTTCTACCCTACCACGACTGACACTTCACAGGTGATTAGTATAATAGATTTCTATTTAATGCTGTCACCTCCCTAAATAATTCTGATTTCCTAGGCATTAATTGCCTAACCTAAAATATTAAGATATATATTTAAAAAAAAAAAAATCACACCCTAACTAGGACTCTCAAGATTAAGGTTTTCTTTACATTGCCTATCAAATTCTGTTGTTTTCACTTCAGCGACTGGGTTAGAGAGCGCTAGGTTTACAGTCTGTCTTGTTTATTGGATCTCATAGATGCTGTTCTGGTTAGATTCGATGGCCCGGAATTTGCAGTCCCGATGACGGTGAACTGGCAACGTTCGCCGCCATTTCGCCTTTGAAACTGACCGCAACTGCAGGATTTAGCACATGCGCAGCCTAATGTGGAAATTCTGAAGTTGCGGTCTGTCATTCTCTGCTCCGACACAGGCTGCACTGTGACCCCCCCCTCCTCCCCCCACAGAGCCAGTAATTAGCAAAATATCTCCCATCAGGGAAACTGACAAACTTCGGCTCCTCCGCAGTAAGGACGCTGTTAAATTCCCCACTGAAAGTTAGATCAGATGGGATTCGGTATAACTGGGGGTTTTAACAGTGCATTGACTGCTAAACAAAGGTTATGGGCCTGAAAAACAAATTTTAATTTTGTGCAGTGTCAAATGTATCTATTTTAATAAATTAAAATTTTTAAGGAACTTCAACCGTAACTTCAGGGCCATTATTTTGTGACCAAGACATAATCTTAAAAGCAGATTAAGGAGAAACTTCAAGTTAGTCCCTGGGTTTTTCCCCCCCTGGGTTTTTGTCCACTTGAAGCATATGATTTTTCATATGTGAAAAGTGCCCACACTTTGCTTCTAAACTGATACTTTAAAACATTTAATGATTTTTTGTGCTCATTAAGGTGAGGAATATCAGTGCTGGTGAATTAGAACACTTTCCACATTGAGCACCCATTGTCTGCATCAAACGCAGGTCCGATATTGGACGGTTAGACGCAGAGTACAGCTACTTCGTGTCAGCTGTGGCCCAGTGGGTAGGACTCTTGCCTCTGAGTCAGAAGGTTGTGGGTTCAAGTTCTGCTCCGGAGCTTGAGCACAAAAATCTAGGCTGACACTCCAGTGCAGTACTGAGGGAGGACTGCACTGGTCAGAAGTGTCGTCTTTCGGATGAGACATTAAACCGAGGCCCCGCCTGCTCTCTCAGGTGGACGTAAAAGGTCTCATGACATTATTTCAAACGAGAGCAGGGGAGTTATCCCTGGTGCTCTGGCCAATATTTATCCCTCAATCAACATCACGGAAGCAGATTCTCTGGTCATTATCACATTGCTGTTTGTGGGAGCTTGCTGTGCGCAAATTGGCTGCCTCATTTCCCACATTACAACAGTGGATTACACTTCAAAAGTACACTTCTGGCTGTAAAGCGCGTTGGGACGTCCGGTGGTCATGAAAGGCGCTATAGAAATGCAAGTCTTTTTTCTTTACCTCCATCTGCTACTGCACCGTGTGATACTTTGCCATTCCCCCTAGCAGCCAATCTGCGGTCTTTGAGTGAGATTACTGATATAATGATGAACTAGAGGAGGTTTGTGTTGTGGATCCATGCTCAATAGAGAGTAGATTCAGATTGCCCAAACTTGTTTCATGTCAGACTCTTGCAGTCAACAAAAAGAAACAAGCCTTTTAGCCCATCAATTTGGGTTGGTTCATATCCAGATCCCAGTGTTAAAAGCCAGACTAATAGCCAAACTTTTAAAGCAGAAATAGAGTTTTAAGGTTGTTTCCTCCAATGTAAATTCAGAACTTGTCAATAACAAGAAAAATAATCACTTGTAGGCTGCTGCTACTTTTCTGAGAGAGAGCATTCTTTATACTAGCTTAAATTTGGGTGATTCTCTATATTTTAACAGGTGTAATGGTTAAGTATTGTTAGCATTGAAGTTATGCCACTTTGTACAAATATATTTTCCACATTTAAAATATGTTCCAGAGTCTGGAAACTTCGATTTTAAAATCTCTTGACATTCAAAATTGTTCATTGGCTAATCATTATAATGATATGTGGTGAACAATGATTGATGGCATTACTAGTGGGTGAATACTGTAATGTGGAATAATTTGTCCTCATTAAAAGATTCACTTAACAATATTATAATTGCAACCACATTTTCTTAATTTAAGAATCTCTTCCATCTTTCACTGAAGTGACAACTATAATTATATAATTTATGTATGTCTGCAGTATTTGGATTGATAGCTGCCTACACGGTTCTGTCCTTTAGACATTCAGATTGAGTTTACAAAGTTACCACATTAATTGGGTGAATCACCAACTTTTGTCTCCTTTTACTTTTGTGTGAACGTTTGAAGCTCCAGATGAATTTGTGACTGTTTTTGGAAGTCTGGAAGTAAGAGGGTAAAGCAGTTTTCTCTGTTTACCTTGGTTGCTACCCAGGAATCCACAGTGGAAAATCTCAATAAAATAAAGCCTGCATTGTTTTTGCATGTGCAGTTTTTCTCCAGATACTATTTTAGGGTATTCTCCCAGTCTGTGAACTAGCAGCCAGCAAAAGGGCAGATTGTTGTTTTGGAGGGTGAATGTTGTATTTTATTTAAGTGTGGGATTTGGGTGTAATATCTGTTTACTGGCAAGACTATGGGTTGGTCTCGGCCTAAGACAAAGGTTCTAAAATGTGTTTTGGAATTTACTCACGGTTTAGGCTGAATTGTCCTCCAAATCTAATGTCTGTGTGAAAGACTACGTGGTGTCTTGGACCTTCTGTATCTAGGTATGGTATATTGATTACTTTTGATGGCCAGTGATCTGAACTTTAGATTGCATGCTGAGGCAAACACGGTTATATTGTACCATGGCTGGTTTAGTAGAATATTCTGCAAATTGTGTCCTATGAAGTAAGTTTCTGAGATGATTGTTTTGCATTTACAATTATCGCTTTCCATATTTCCTGAAGTAATTATTGTTCCTACTGTGAAAGAAAATCAACATGTCAAAAATCTGTTCATGCACTCTGATGTGCAGCCTATTTTTTCCTTGATGATTTTATCAATAGACTTTCTCATGGGATTCAACATTTTTTCAGTATCAGCACTGCTTTTTAGACTTTGCTTTTGTCTGCTTCAAAGTGTTTTTGTCCATCAAGCCTCATTAACTGAATAATGTTTAAATATTAGGGGAATGAGGAAGTGGTGTTTACACAGTCTAATTTTTTTAAATTCGTTCATGGGATGTGAGCATCGCTGGCAAGGCCAGCATTTATTGCCCATCCCGAGTTGCCCTTGAGAAGGTGGTGGAGAGCTGCCGCCTTGAACCGCTGCAGTCCGTGTGGTGAAGGTACTCCCACAGTGCTGTTAGGGAGGGAGTTCCAGGATTTTGACCCAGTGACTATGAACTTCCAAGTCAGGATGGTGTGTGACTTGGAGGTGGTGGTGTTCCCATGCGCCTGCTGCCCTTGTCCTTCTAGGTGGTAGAGGTCGCAGGTTTTGGAGGTGCTGTCGAAGAAGCCTTGGCGAGTTGATGCAGTGCATCTTGTAGATGGTACACACTGCAGTCGCGGTACACCGGTGGTGGAGGGAATGAATGTTTAACGTGGTGCATGGGGTGTCAATCAAGCGGGTTGCTTTGTCCTGGATGGTGTCGAGCTTCTTGAGTGTTGTTGGAGCTGCACTCATCCAGGCAAGTGGAGAGTATTCCATCACACTCCTTACTTGTGCCTTTGTAGATGGTGGAAAGGCTTTGGGGAGTCAGGGGGTGAGTCACTCGCTGCAGAATGCCTAGCCTCTGATCTGCTCTTGTTGCCACAGTATTTATGTGGCTGGTCCAGTTAAGTTCCTGGTCAGTAGTGACCGCAATGTGGAAAACTACCCAGGTATGTCTTGTCCACAAAAAGCAGGACAAATCCAATCCAGCCAATTACCGCCCCATCAGTCTACTGATGGTGGGGGTTTTGGCGATGGTAATGCCGTTAAATGTCAAGGGGCGGTGGCTAGACGCGCTCTTGTTGGAGATAGTGATTGCCTGGCACTTATGTGGCACGAATGTTACCTGCCACTTATCAACCCAAGCCTGAATGTTGTCCAGGTCTTGCTGCATTTGGGCATGGACTGCTTCATTATCTCAGGAGTTGCGAATGGCACTGAACACTGTGCAGTCATAGCGAACATCCCCACTTCTGACTTTATGATGGAGGGAAGGTCATTGCTGAAGCAGCTGAAGATGGTTGGGCCTAGGACACTCCCCTGAGGAACTCCTGCAGCGATGTCCTGGGGCTGTGATGATTGACCTCCAACCACCACAACCATCTTCCTTTGTGCTAGGTATGATTCCAGCCAGTGGAGAGTTTTCCCCCCCGATTTCCATTGACTTCAGTTTTACTAGGGCTCCTTGATGCCGCACTCGGTCAAAAGCTGCCTTGATGTGAAGGGCAGTCACTCTCACCTCTCCTCTGGAATTCAGCTCCTTTGTCCATGTTTGGACCGTGGCTGTAATGAGGTCTGGAGCCGAGTGGTCTTGGCGGAACCCAATCAGTGAGCAGGTTATTGGTGAGAAAGTGCCGCTTGATAGCACTGTCGATGACACCTTTCATTACTTTGCAGATGATTGAGAGTAGACTGATGGGGTGGTAATTGGCCGGATTGGATTTGTCCTGCTTTTTGTGGACAAGACATACCTGGGTAGTTTTCCACATTGTTGGATAGATGCCAGTGTTATAGCTGTACTGGAACAGCTTGGCTAGAGAGGCGGCTAGTTCTGGGGCAGAAGCCTTCAACACGATAGCCAGGATGTTGTCGGGGCCCATAGCCTTTGTTGTATCCAGAGCACTCAGCCGTTTCTTGATATCACGTGGAGTGAATCGAATTGGCTGAAGACTGGCTTCTGTGGTGGTGGGGACCCCAGGAAAAGGCCGATATGGATCATCCACTCGGCACTTCTGGCTGAAGATGGTTGCAAACACTGCAGCCTTGTCTTTTGTACTCACGTGCTGGGCTCCACCATCATTGAGGATGGAGCCTCTTCCTCCCGTTAGTTGTTTAATGGTCCACCATTCGCGACTGGATGTGGCAGAACTGCAGAGGTTTGATCTGATCCATTGATTGTGGGATTGCTTAGCTCTGTCTGTTGCATGCTGCTTCTGCTTTTTAGCATGCATGTAGTCCTGTGTTGCAGCTTCCCCAGGTTGGCACTGCATTTTTAGGTACGTCTGATGCTGCTGCTGACATGCTCTTCTACACTCCTTATTGAACCAGGGTTGGTCCCCTGGCTTGATGGTAATGGTAGAGTGAGGGATTGCCGGGCCGTGAGGTTACAGATTGTGGTGGAATACAATTCTGCTGCTGCTGCTAACCTACAGTGCCTCATGGATGCACAGTTTTGAGCTGCTAGATCTGTTCTGAATTTATCCCATTTAGCACGGTGGTAGTGCCACACAACACAATGGAGGGTGTCCTCAGTGTGAAGACGGGACTTCGGGGGGAAAATTGCGTTGCTTTGCGCTTCCCGTTAGCGCCCCGGGTGTGAAGTTGCTATTTGCCCAGCAAATGCCCCTGAAACCCTTACGCCTGGTAAAAGCATAGGGCCTGCTTTCACCAGTGTAAGAGTTGGTATAAATTGTAATTAAAAACGTAAATTAAAAAATCATACATAAACATTTAAAATTAGTATATGTAAATATGTGCTCTGGAGGTACGCCTCCGACCGCATATTCTGGCCCAATATTTACTTCTGGAGGGGTGATGATGGGTAAAGATGCAAAAATCACCAATATGTTGCTTCAAGGCGCTGAGGTTTATAGTTAATAGATTCTGGCATTCAGGTAAAAATTTGATGTATAATCTGGTAACCTTTATTTTCTGTGATGTGAAGTGGAACACACTTAAGATAACTGACATCCCACCAAAGCAGATTAATTGGTAATTTATCTCATTGATGTCTGTGGGACCACGCTGTGTGCAAATTGGCTGCTGCATTTGCACAACAATAATATGTTGACTGAAGCACTGGGAATTGCTGAGATGTGAAAAGGGTTCTGTAAGTTTGTTTTTCTTATTATTTTCTCTCTCTCCTTTCCATAATTAAACTTCTAAACTAGGTGAATCAATATTGGGGAAAACAAAATTATTGGCATTTATTTTACAAATGTCAGTATTTTTGTTTAATGAATGTGTTTGAAAACATAAAATGGCGATGCCCGTGGTGAAAGTTTATCCTTGGTGCTTCATTTTGAAAATTCTGCCATAAGTCTTTGAAGTTGTTTTAATGGACAGCGGCTGATGGGTTTGTGTTTGGTGATGGAAAATTGGAAAGATGCTGCTGCTGAAAGAAAAATCAACACAAATCTTCCAGCAAGCATATTCCAGGGGTTTACAAAGGGGAGACATGTTTGGAGGAATATTGTGGCAGGCATGGTCACATTCACTGAGCTTGTCCTCTTGTAATGCGAGCATAACACAATAATGAAGCCATCATCACTCTGATGGTACCATTGGCTGAAAAAGTACTGCAGACTTCAAGGGGACTCTTGCCAGGATTTAATTGCCAAAACATTTTCTGCCCCAGTGAGTCCGAGTATTTAAATAGTATATTGTATGAAAGAGCTGACAGTCCCTGAATTAACTGGGGGCGCGAGAGTCTGTGCACACAAACTCTGGTCTAGAGTTAAACTTGAACTGGCATTAACATGGGTGGTCTGTCGTCTGAAAGGTTTTTCTGCTGTTGTCCATTTACACTGTGACTCCACCATAGAGAAGCTGATGGAATTTTGTGCTGAGAACTAACATGTAATTTGGCATACTGTGAGCATTTCTTCATGAGTCTGCGAAAGCAGTTGATTTGTAAATATGATTTCACGATTAATCACTGAATGCTTACATGTAGGATATAGTTATGTAGCAGCGGGGAAAAACTGCAGAAATTACAGAAGTGAACGTAACCTTTGCTTAGTTTTTAATAGCTGAAAAATAAATGAGATAATTATACTTGCTTCTATAACCTATTAATTACAAATAATCACGCAAAAAGCAGCTTATTTGCACCTCCTTTTACTAAGCTCTTATTTCATGCAGCAAATCTCATTTGTCAGTTACAATTGATATAGCCTGCCTAATATTCAAATGTTAATTTTGTTTTAACCAACAGCTATGTTGCTTGAGACAATCAAATCGGCTCTAACCAGATGGTAGCTCTGCAAGACATCTACAGCACAAATTACAATGATTGGTTTTGAGTTAAATTAAGGAACTCATTTTTCATGCATGTCATGGCGTGATAACGTCCTCGTTCCAATACAAATCTGAAAATCCAATGTACAAGTCACCATTACATTAAATCTGTCTATACTTTAAAAGCACTAAGTATTTCTGTCTCTTGCTGGCTTGGCTACCCTCCTTTTTTGATTTCTTTTCTGCAGAATAGTGTATTTGAAAATCATGCATTAGCTTCTGAAACCGTAGCTTTTTGCTACATCAAGTTGTTACTCGGGCCTTTTTTAAAATACGTTTACTTATTATCTTCCTCATGAGGTGATCACATTGCAGATTTGCATATTGCAACATCTTGTTACATAAGAACATAAGAATTAGGAGCAGGAATAGGCCATACGGCCCCTCAAGCCTGCTTTGCCATTCAATGCGATCATGGCTGATCTTCAACCTCAACTCCACTTTCCTGCCCTATCCCCATAACCCTTGATTCCTCTGGAGTCCAAAAATCTTTCTATCTCAGCCTTGAATATACTCAATGAATGAGCATCCACAGCACTTCGGGGCAGAGAATTCCAAAGATTCACAACCCTCTTGAGTGAAGAAATTCCTCCTCATCTCAGTCTTAAAAGGCCAGTCCCTTATCCTGAGACTATGTCCCCTAGCGATCTCTCTCTCAGCATCTACTCTGTCAATCCCCCTCAGAATCTCTTACGCTTCAATGAGATCACCTCTCATTCTTCTAAACTCCAGAGAGTATAGGCCCAATCTACTCAATCTCTCCTCATAGGACAACCCTGTCATTCCAGGAATCAATCTAGTGAACCTTCGTTGCACCGCCTCTAAGGCAAGTATATCCTTCCTTCAATAACGAGACCAAAACTGTGCACAGTACTCCAGGTGTGGTCTCACCAGAGCCCTGTACAGTTGTAGCAAGACTTCCTTACTCTTATACTCCAACCCTTTAGCAATAAAAGCCAACATGCCATTTGCCTTCCTAATTGCTTGCTGTACCTGCATGCTAACTCTGTTTCTTGTACGAGGACACCTAAATCTCTCTGAACACCAACATTTAATAGTTGGTCACCATTTAAAAAAAAAAAAAAAAAAAAAAAAAAACTTTTTCTATTCTTCCTACCAAAGTGAATAATCTCATATTTTCCCACATTATACTCCATCTGCCACCTTATTGCCCACTCACTTAACCTGGCTATATCCCTTTGCAGGCTCTTTGTCTGCTCCTCACAGCTTACTTTTCCACCTAACTTTGTATCGTTAGCAAACTTGGATACATTGCACTCGCTCCCTTCATCTAAGTCATTAATATAGATTGTAAATAGCTGAGACCCAAGCACTGATCCTTGCGGGACCCCACTAGTTACAGCCTGCCAATCTGAAAATGACCCGTTTATCCTTACTCTGTTTCCTGTCTGTTAACCAATCCTTTATCCATGCTAATACCTTGCCCTTATCTTGCTTAACAACCTTTTATGTGGCACCTTATGTCTTTTGGAAATCCAAATATACTACATCCACTGGTTCCCTTTTATCTAATCCTGCTAGTTGTATCCTCAAATAACTCTTAATAAATTTGTCAAACACGATTTCCCTTTCATAAAACCATGTTGACTCTGCCTAATCATATTGTGATTTTCTAAGTGCCCTGTTACCACTTCTTTAAAAATGGATTCCAGCATTTTCCTGATGACTAATGTCAGGCTAACTGGCCTGTAGTTCCTGGTTTTTCTCTTTTCCCTCCTTTCTTGAATAGCGGGGTTACATTTGTTACCTTCCAATCTGCTGGGACATTTTCTGAATCTAGGGAATTTTGGAAGATCACAACCAATGCATCCACCAGCTCTGCAGCCACCTCTTTTAGAACCCTAGGATGTAGGCCATCAGATCCAGGGGATTTGTCGGCTTTTAGTCCCGTTAGTTTCTCAAGTACTTTTCTTCTACTGATATTAATTACGTTAAGTTCCTCGCTCTCATTATCTCCTTGGTTCCCCACTATTTTTGGTATACTTTTTGTGTCTTCTACTGTGAAGACAGATACATAATATTTGTTTAAAGCCTCTGCCATTTCCTTGTTCCTTCTTCAGAGACTTGCGCACATAACCTAGATTGACACTTTAATGCAGCATTGAGACTTATTTACCGACTTAAAATAATATTTGAAGCAAAGGGACACGTCCGTGCAGTACTGTGGGCAATATTCCCCTAATTTCTTTTGGGGTGCACGGCCCCTTTAATGGGCTGCGTGGCCCATTCAAAGTTTTGCGCATGCACAAATTTTCACACATGAAAAGGCGGCTGCGTGGGACCGGCAGACCGCTCCAAATCCGCACAGCTTAGAGGAAACGTTGACTGAGGGAGTGCAGCACTGTCGGAGGTGCCGTCTTTTGGATGGGACGTTAAATTGAGGCCCCGTCTGCCCTCTTGAGTGGGTGTAAAAGATTACACAGCACTATTCGAAGAAGAGCATGGGAGTTCTCCGGATGTCCTGGCGAATATTTATCCCGCAATGAGCGTCCCTAAAACAGATGATCTCGTTGCTGTTTGTGGGACCTTGCTGTGTGCAAATTGGCTGCCACGTTTCCCTATATTACAACAATGACACCACTTCAAAAGCACTTCTTTGGCTGTAAAGAACCTTGGTCCTGAGGTTGTGAAAGTCACTACATAAATGCAACTTTGTTCTTTCAACCTGATCAGCTCTGCTAATGGCCTACGTATTTAGTAATCAGGCTGTCAAGACTACCATTATTATATAAGTGCCAAGAACTGGCACATGTAGGTGATGTATAAATAGTAGCTTCCTTTCTTTGATAGCGTGCTACGCTACTGTGTCCTGTGTCAGAGGATTGTGATTGGTTAGTGGTGGAGTTATTGTCAATAAATATGGTGAGTATGTAATTGTAGCGTAATACTGTGAAACAGCATGAGTTAAAGAAATGATTCTTCATACTGACCAATTGTTCAGACTGATTCAAGCGTACACGTATCTTTACTGCTATTGAATTTGCAGTTTTAGGCAGCTGCTTAACCACTCTTGTAATCTCCTATTCTAGAATTACTAGCAACTAGAATTTAAAGCAACTGAATGCGAGGATTTTGGCAATTGTAATCTTGGATGATGGGATTAAAATTGTTGCTGGATTTTGTGGTAGTCTTAGAAATAGTGATTCATAAAAATTGAGTTCTGATCTAAAGTAATGTTTAAAGTTATTCTGAACCTGCTTTTGGTTTCATTATAAGTTGCTGAAGTTACTATTTAAATTAATACTTCAAAATAAGTGATTTAAAGATATAGTCCTCGATTTAAGTTTTTGTCAGATTTCATGGTTATGTTTCCTTGCAACAGTGGTTTAAATGTTTCTGTACTAACCTCTATCTACTTCCCCACACAATCATGATAATCAAAATTATAATGATAGGCCATAAGAAAATGGTGCCAGTACTGCAGAGAGCAAAGGATAGTATGTAGGAGATGGCTTTTTTAAAGAGAAAAAAAATCTAAGAGTCACATTTACTTGAATTTGTAAAAATAATATTGTACTTAATTAGAAGATTTAAATTTTAAAAAGCATTGTACAGGAAACTCTCGTTTAAACAGCACCTAAATATACGGAATTCTCTCTTAACCGGCAAAATTCATACTCCGAAAACAACATCTCAGTAACTGGAAATGTTGCCGAGTCTGAGTCTCCCGCGGTGGTCGAGTTAGTCAGTGGGGGTAGTTCTCCAAACTGCCACTACCTGGTGCTGTCGGAAGTCCAAACACCTCAATAATAGGAGTCTAACTCTCCCGCACTGCCAGTAGTCTCTTCCGATCCGCCATTTTTCTGTGTGTCTCCATCTTTTTTGTGAATTATCTCCCCCATCTTGTATTATGGAATTCCCAAAAGTTGGTCCAAGCAAAAGGACTTGGAATAAGTATACAGTCAACTACAGTACTGTATACAGTTGTTTACTGTATAAGTTTAGTTTTACTGTTAAGTAATTAAAGAGTTATGGATTACCCTCAACTGGCAGTACTGTACTTAATCAAGCATCTTCCACCATCCATTTAACACAACATTCTGTAGGTGAGTACCCAATTACTGTATACTGCACATTTCTTGATTTTTTAAATTTTTGTTTGTTAAAAATAGCCTCGGTAGATAACCCTCTCCGTCATCCGGAATTTTTAATCAACCGGCATCATCTCGGTGCCGGATACCAAAGAGTTTCCTGTATATATTTGTTCTAGCAAGTTTAGGGTTGTTAGTGCTGGAGAACTAGACTCTTTATTTTCAACTTGTGCATCCATTGTCAGCATGAAGCAGTCTGCGTAAGGTTTGGTGCGATCTGTATGCTTGCATCTTCTGTTACAAAGTTTCAACCAAAACTGAGCGGTAGTGCGTTAGACTTATTTTTTCCTTGATATAACTTCAAGCTACTTATCAGTCTGAGTCTTTGAGCCTGGATGGTATGTTAGATTTTGTTTGACAATGTTGACTAGAGTTCATTCACATTGTGTTGGCTCTGCCTGTTGTGCTGGAGTTAGCATAACATGATGTATCCTCTGGTCTGCTTCAGTGTTTGACAAGAACAGCAACAAGGGCACAGATTCCAGAATACCACAAATACCTTGTTATTGTACCATCAATTTGGTACCCGTTTATGTTGATATACTGGAGTATATTTGATGTATATTGGATTGAGACAGTCTAAACTTGTTTCATGTAGGTCTTCCATAGCCAGCAGAGAGAGGAAAAAATCCTTTCACAGAATCACAGAAACCCCACAGTGCAGATAGAGGCCATTTCGGCCCATCAAGCCTGCACCGACACATATCCCACCCGATCCCAGTATCCCCTACACCAACACATATCCCACCCTAGCCCCGTATTTAATCCCCCTAACACTAAGGGTCAATTTATCATAGCCAATCAACCTAACCCGCACATCTTTGGACTGTGGGAGGAAACCGGAGCACCCGGAGGAAACCCACGCAAACACGGGGAGAATGTGCAAACTCCACACAGACAGTCGCCCGAGGCCGGATTCGAACCTGGGTCCCTGGCGCTGTGAGGCAACAGTGCTAACCACTATGCCACCGTGCTGATTCCAGGTGTGAAAGAATATTATGCTAATCTGCTGGACCATCCAGTCCCCCTATTCCAATGTGTATTTCAAAAAAATCTCTTTGACTTGGTAATCTTTGGAGTAGTTATAACTATTTTAAACCTGACCACTGCTTATCTGGTCTCTTATTTGCTATCCTGCTCTGTAGATAAAGCTCAAATGTGTAAAATCTTAGGCTTTCTTTGGTGTGTCTTTTATATTAATTAAAATACTAACTGCTCTGAGCATTTTAACTGATTAAGATGAGTTAGATGGGTTGCTAAATAGAATCTGTGCAGCAGTTTGATTTGTGTGAATGGTAGATAATATCTTGGTATTTTTCGTTTGAAAGGAGTCCAATTAGACCTATATATAAGGAATTTGTGTGTACAATTTTGACTGTTTTAGATGACATTATGACATTGTTTTATATGACATTCTGTCAAGCAATGTCACTGGTATTTCATGTACAGTTGATAACCAATTAGTGAATACAGAAAGTTTAGTCACTCCAAAAGGATTGGACTGTTTTATAGGGAAAGAATAAATTGACTCTTGTTTCCATCTTAGTACAGTGGAATTTCTGTATATTAGAATTAAAAATGAAGGAATTGGCAGACTTTCTGGCCTGCAGGATTGTGAAATAAATGGCTCTGACTCTCTGGTTACTGAATATTTTTCTAGAAACAGTCATGCTGATTAAAAGGACTGAGAATACTTCTCTTGCTGCTTTAGAACCGACATCTTGATGAAAAAGATTTCCTAACAGTCTGTTCTTATATTTCTTGTCTTAAAATTTAATTTGCCGCCAAGTCTTGATGTTTCCTCTTTTGAGGTTCTAAGATACATGATTTTTAATAAAAGTTGGAAAGAATGGAAATTATATTGACCAAGTTGATGTCTTGTCATGGGTGTGTACTATACTTATTTAACAGGATCGTCCAGGAAAAGCTTTTATAAATATCCTGAGCTTTCCTTGACTGGTGAAAAGTGAAATTTGAAAATTAACCCGTTACAGGAAACTTTCTTTTATCCGGCACCGACGGGACCGCCATGGTGCCGGTTCATCAGAAATTCCGGATAACCGAGAGCTATAGTTAAAAGATACGGAGAGCTGAGAGCTCCGTATAAAGCAACTGTAGTGTATGTGCCTTTAAGAGCCCCAGGTGTGCTGTGGTGCCGGTGATTGCCACTCGGGCTATATAAGCCTGTGTATTGTGTATATCCATTAGAACCCCCCCCCCCCCCCCAGACTTTGCTTAGTAAATACCTATGAACCAACTCCTGTCTTCAGTGTCTTTATCAACACACGGACACTACAGTGGCGACGAAGTGGAAACGGACTTACCTGCAATTCGGCAGCACCTCAAGGACATCGATTCCTCGGGCATCCTGAAGACTCAAGGAAGTGAGAGAAGCTGTGGTTTCACCAGCTGGCCAAGCTGGTGACAGGTACTGCGCTAATCCTTCCTGGGCGTCAGGCTGGGGCTCCAGCGGCTGGCTCTACAGCTGAGACAGGCAGCGAAATCGGAGGCAAGCAATAACGAACTGGGAGGGAGCACTCGGGAGACGGCCGGCGCGGCAAGCAGGTCAGCGTTCAGACCTGGAGAGCAACTCCGGCGGGAACGAGTCTCCAACAATAAATAAAAAAATAAAACAAACGGAAACAGCAGTAAACAGCGTTGTCGTCGGCAGCAGCGACGGGAAAGCGCGGGAAGCGCCATATCTTTTCTAAGATGCCTAATTTTGGCAATATTGATGTTTTTGATAACGAGATAGAGGATTGGACCACATATGTGGAAAGAGTGGAGGTATATTGCACCGCAAATGGAATAGAAGATGAAAAAAAAGCTTCAGTACTTCTGGATCTAATGGGCGCATAGACATACAAGCTGTTACGGAACTTAATCACTCCAGCCGAACCGATGGACAAGAATTTTAAGGAGATTGTTGATACCCTACACTGCCAATTCGAGGCAGGACTGGCAGATTCTCTGCGAGACAAATTAGTCTGCGATCCCCTAAGTGTAGAAACACAAAAAAAGCTATCTTCTGAGAAAAATTTAACACTGGACAAGGCTTTCAGTGCAATAGGAGCTGCAGAGATACAGCAAAGGCCACAGGACTTCGGCACCCATGAAATGACACGGGGTTTCGAGAGATGTTATCGCTGCGGCAGATCCACCCATGACCAGAGGGACTGCTGGTTCAAGGAAAAAGCATGCAGGCGATGCGGAAAGATGGGACACATTCCACGTGTGTGCCGATCTGAAAACAAAAAATCCACTAACAGGAAAAGAATCAATAAGGAAAAGCACAGAAAGGTACAAATGATGACGGACAGTAGCTCCGAAGACCAGAAGAGCAATAGCGACTCCGGGAACAAGAGACTAAGCGCTCTCAAATTACATAATGTAATTGCCAAAGAAGATTACCAGACCATTTGGGTTACCCTCACAATAGCAGGGTCCCCAGTTAAAATGGAGCTAGATACAGGATCAGCTCTGACCGTCATAAATCGACGGGATTACGAGCGGCTATTTCCGCATATACCTTTAAAAGACACATCCATTATCTTGAAAACATATACAGGGCAGAAAATATACCCCAAAGGAAAAATAAGGGTGCCTGTTGTATACAACGGCAAGGAAATACAGAAGTTGTATTTATACGTTCTACAAGATGGTGGTCCACCGCTGTTGGGACGTGAATGGATCAGAAAAATACGTTTAGACTGGCACTCCATTCAGGCACTGACGGTGACCAGTAAGGAAAAAAATGATGATGACGTCATACCTGAACGATTAAAAGACATCTTGGCCAACGCCAAGGAAGTGTTTCAAGAGAAACTAGGAACCTTGAAAGGCATCACCGCCTCAATAAAAGTGGAAGATGCGGCAATTCCCAAGTTTTTTAAGGCAAGACCGGTGCCATACGCAATTCGTCCAGCAGTCGAGGCAGAGCTGGAGAATTTGGAAAAGGTAGGCGTATTATCTAAAATAGATTGGAGCGAGTGGGCAACACCCATCGTCCCAGTCATGAAGAAAGCATTGAAGAATGATAAATCTGAAGAACAGAGAAAAATTCGCATCTGTGGGGACTTTAAGGTGACTGTAAACCCGGTCCTTCACACGGTACAGTATCCTCTTCCGAGGATAGAAGATATTTTCGCCTCACTATCCGGAGGGAAACGTTTCACCAAAATTGACTTGGCACAGGCATATCTACAGATGGAGGTTGAAGAGGCCTCTTTTTAAAAAAAAAAAAAAAAAAAAAAAAAAAAAATCACGATAAATACACACAGGTCTGTACCAGTACAATTGACTGGTTTTCGGAGTAGCATCCGCTCCAGCTATCTGGCAAAGAGCTATGGAGCAAGTCCTCCAAGGGATTCCGGGGACTCAATGCTACCTAGACGACATCCTTGTAACAGGAGAAAACGACAACGAGCACCTTGCCAATTTAGAGCAGGTGCTCACTAGGCTGAGAGAACGGGGCCTACGAGCAAATCGCCCCAAGTGCGAATTTTTCCGAAATCAAATATCATATTGTGGCCACATAATAAATAAGGAAGGGTTGCATAAGTCACCTGAAAAAATTGAGGCGGTCATAAAAGCCCCAGCACCTGAAAATGTTTCACAATTAAGGTCGTTCCTGGGATTAATAAATTACTATCTCAAATTTTTACCGAACTTATCAACTCTTCTACACCCTCTTAATGAACTTCTACAAACAGGAGTGATTTGGAAATGGAACGAAGACTGCAAAAGTGCCTTACATAAATGCAAAGACTTAATCACATCCAAAGAAGTTTTGGCTCATTACAACCCATCACTGCCAATCAGACTGGCGTGCGATGCATCCCCTTACGGCGTAGGAGCAGTATTATCGCATAAATTCCCTGATGGCTCGGAACGGCCGATAGCTTTTGCGTCACGCTCATTGAACTCAGCTGAGTGTAACTATGCCCAAATCGACAGGGAAGCACTCAGCCTGGTATGGGGAGTAAAGAAATTCAACCATTACCTACACGGACAAAAATTTACCTTGTTGACTGACCATCAACCCCTCATCTCCATATTCAACCCTAAAAAGGGTGTTCCCATTATGACAGCGCAAAGGCTACAGAGGTGGTCCTTCTTTCTAGGGGCACACCAATACAACATAGAATACAAAGGGTCAAAACAGCATGGGAATGCTGACGGTTTATCACGCCTACCGTTGCCAATGGTAGAAGAGGCACCTACAGTAGACCCAATGGAGATGTGGAATGTCTACCAGTAACAAATTCTGCCATTGAAAGGGAAACGAGAAATGAACCGACTCTTTCACGAGTCTACGATTTAACAGTGAAGGGATGGCCAGCACATGGCGAACCACTGTTGCCAGCATTCTCGCAAGGAAGAGAACAGCTGTCAGTGTGCCGAGGAACCTTGATGTGTGGATCCAGAGTGGTGATTCCACCCAAACTCCAGGATAAAGTGCTAAAGGAGCTTCACGAGGGGCATCTGGGTGGAGTGAAAATGAAGAACCTAGCTAGGGCATTTGTATGGTGGCCAGGTATCGATGGAGACATCGAAGAAATGACCAAGAGCTGCCTAGGATGCCAGAAGGTCCAAAACGCTCCACCACAAGCCCCTCTACATCCATGGGAGTGGCCCTCATCTCCCTGGCAAAGGGTGCACATCGACTTTGCTGGTCCATTTATGGACTCCATGTTCTTAATCGCGGTTGATGCACACTCCAAGTGGCCGGAGGTAATAAAGATGTCCTCCACCACCACGGAAAAAACCATCACAGTATTAAGGACCATATTTGCCAGGAATGGGCTGCCGGAACAGATCTGTTCTGATAATGGACCGCAATTTGTGTCCGAAGAATTCAGAAAGTTCTTAAAAAACAATGGGGTTAAGCACTACACGTCCGCCCCATACCACCCCGCCACCAATGGATTGGCTGAAAGGTTTGTCCAAGACTTCAAGAAGGCCATAAAGGCCATGGGTAATGAAGACATAAAACTTCAGCACAAGGTGGATAACTTCTTATTCGCATACAGGAACGCAACACATATGGTTACCAACCAAACTCCTGCCATGATGTTCTTCAATAGAAACCTAAGATGCCGGCTGGATTTGGTCAAGCCCAACATCAGAAGGGACGTGGAGAACCAGCAGTTTCAAGGCATGAATGAAAGGCCAAGTAGAACCTTCCAGATAGGTCAACAAGTTTTGGCTCGGGACTACCGTACCGAGAAATGGCAGCCTGGAACTATCTGCACACGGCTAGGACCACTGATGTATACTGTGGACATCGGAGAAAGCATAATAAGGCGCCATGCTGACCAAATGATAGTCATCCGAAAAGGGACAACCTACACCACAACTCTATATACATCTAACGATGAAGTAGAGATACCCATATCTACCTCCGATCCGGTGATACTGGAACCCGATGAACCCGACACTGGCATTCAAGCCGAATCAGCCTTGCCAGAAGAACCTACTACACCACCAGAAACTACTACACCCCCGAGGCGTTATCCGGACCGAGTCAGGAAGCCTCCTGAGAGACTGACTTATTAATTAACTACAGCAATGTATATTATTTTGCATATAACATGTAATGAATTACTTAAAATATGATGTACTGGTTAGCTAAAAGGGGAGGAATTGTAGTGTATGTGCCTTTAAGAGCCCCAGGTGTGCTGTGGTGCCGGTGATTGCCACTCGGGCTATATAAGCCTGTGTATTGTGTATATCCGTTAGAACCCCCCCCCCCTCCCCCCCAGACTTTGCTTAGTAAATACCTATGAACCAACTCCTGTCTTCAGTGTCTTTATCAACACACGGACACTACAGCAACAAACCCCGTTGCTTAGCAACAGGTGCAGAACAATGGCCATAAGTTCCAAGCGTCTCTGTAGCTTAGCAACAGCTGCAGCCACACCTGATTGCACAGCAACAGATCGAGGAAGGCAAGTAATATGAAGTAAAACTTGCCTGAACCTACTCCTGAATTTTGCCGGTTAACCGAGATTTCTGGTTATATAGGTGCCGGTAAATCGAGAGTTTCCTGTATTTTTATCTCCAATTTTCCGATGGCTAGGATCAATTCAGCCTTTGGGTTTCCCAGGCTCATTTTTGCAACACTGCAATCTTCAAAGTGACATGCAACCACTGACTGTGAGTGAATGTTGAGTCCAGCAATTCCCTAACTTTTTAGCACTGACAAGTACTGGGTGAGAATACCCTTTCTAGAGTATACTAGTGCTCACAATGGACTTTACTCGGAGACATTTCACCTCCCAGTGTTGCTCGCTATGAGACTGTGTACTCTAATAAGAAAGTACTGTCAGTCACTGTGTATATCATTCCTAGTTTTCTGTGCATCACTTTGTGTTTGTGTTCTTAAGGGGAAAAACCTACTTGACCTCGTTCTCACCAATCTACCTGTCGCAGATGCATCTGTCCATGACAGCATTGGCAGCAGTGACCGCCGCACAGTCATTATGGAGATGAAGTCCCGTCTTCACACTGAGAACACCCTCCATCATGTTGTGTGGCACTACCACTGTGCTAAATGGGATAGATTCAGAACCGATCTAGCAGCTCAAAACTGGGCATCCATGAGGTGCTGTATTCCACCACAATCTGTAACCTCATGGCCCGGCATATCCTTCACTCTACCATTACCACCAAGCCAGGGGACCAACCCTGGTTCAACAACGAGTGTCGAAGAGCCTGCCAGGAGCAGCATCAGGTGTACCTAAAAATGCAGTGCCAAACTGGGGAAGCTGCAACACAGGACTACATGAATGCTAAAAAGCGGAAGCAGCATGCTATAGACAGGGCTAAGCGATCCCACAATCAACGGATCAGACCAAAGCTTTGCAGTCCTGCCACATTGTGAATGGTGGTGGACCATTAAACAACTAACGGGGGGAGGAGGAGGAGGTTCCAAGAATATCCCCATCCTCAATGATGGTGGAGCCCAGCACATGAGTGCAAAAGACAAGGCTGAAGCGTTTACAACCAACTTCAGCCAGAAGTGCCAGGTGGATGATCCATATTGGCCTACTCCCGAGGTCCCCACCATCACAGAAGCCAGTCTTCAGCCAATTCGAGTCACTCCACGTGATATCAAGAAACGGCTGAGTGCATTGGATACAGCAAAGGCTATGGGCCCCGACAACATCTCTTGCTGAAGACCTGTGCTCCAGAACTAGCCACGCCTCTAGCCAAGCTGTTCCAGTACAGCTACGACACTGGCATCTATCTGACAATGTGGAAAATTGCCCAGGTATGTCCTGTCCACAAAAGGCAGGACAAATCCAACCCGGCCAATTACCGCCCCATCAGTCTACTCTCAATCATCAGCAAAATGATGGAAGGTGTCATTGACCGTGCTATCAAGCGACAATTACTCACCAATAACCTGCTCACTGATGCCCAGTTTGGGTTCCGCCAAGACCACTCGGCTCCTGACCTCATTACAGCCTTGGTCCAAACATGGACAAAGGAGCTGAATTCCAGAGGTGAGGTGAGAGTGACTGCCCTTGACATCAAGGCAGCATTTGACCGAGTCTGGCATCAAGGAGCCCTAGTAAAACTGAAGTCAATGGGAATCGGGGGTAAACGCTCCACTGGCTGGAGTCCTACCTAGCACAAAGGAAGATGGTTGTGGTGGTTGAAGGTCAATCCAGGACATCGCTGCAGGAGTTCCTTAGGGCAGTGTCCTAGGCCCAACCATCTTCAACTGATTCATCATTGACCTTCCCTCCAACATAAGGTCAGAAGTGTGGATGTTCGCTGATGACTGCACAGTGTTCAGCGCCATTCACAACGCCACAGATAATGAAGCAGTCCATGCCTGCATGCAACAAGACCTGGATGACGTTCAGGCTTGGGCTGATAAGTGGCAGGTAACATTCGCACCACAGAAGTGCCAGGCAATGACTATCTCCAACAAGCGAGAGTCTAGCCACCTCCCCTTGACATTCAATGGCATTACCATCGCCGAATCCCCCACTATCAACATCCTGGGGGTCACCATTAACCAGAAACTTAACTGGACCAGCCACATAAATACTGTGGCAACAAGAGCAGGTCAGAGGCTAGGTATTCTGCAGCGAGTGTCTCACCTCCTGACTCCCCAAAGCCTTTCCACCATCTACAAGGCACAAGTAAGGAGTGTGATGGGCTGTCAAACTTATAAATACTATAAGCCCCAAAACATCACTAAATCTTCAAATACATTTTTAAAAAATCACACTTTTTAAATAAACTATAAATTGCATGAACTAACTTAAACAATAATTTACATTTTTGAAAAAAATAATTTTATTTTCTAACGGGGCTAAAATTAAACTTACCTTTCTTTAAAATATTTAAAAATAATAAACCTGTGGAAAAAATGTTTTAATTTTAATTAATTCATCACTTACCTTGTAAAAAGCAAGCCTTGCGACTGTTTTTTACATGTCTAACTCCTGGAGACTTACCCTCCCGGGCAAACCTGCAAAAAAAAAAGGTAAGTTTGATGCGCACGCACAGCCTCTCCTGCGCATGCGTTCGACCTCTGAACCCCTTCTTTCAGGGGAACGGAAGTGCCGGTTTCCTGTGCATGCAGGAAACCGGCACTTCCATTGGGCTTACGGGTGAGTACCCCATGCGTACTCACCCGTGGAGACCCGAATTTCTAGGCCATGATGTCAGGCTCCACATATAACGACACTTGGCTTTACCTCACCACCACACCTCGATCCCTCCACTGCCTCTGTTGCAAGCCTGCTTGTCCAACATCCAGTCCTGGATGAGTTGCAATTTCCTCCAATTAAACATTGGGAAGAGATGAGCCATTGCCTTTGGCTCTGGCCATATACTCTGTTCCCTTGCCACCGATTCCATCTCCCTCCCTGGCCAAAGCTGCAGTGACTTTGATTCATGCTGTTATGGATTAAATTTTATGTTTGTTGAAGAATGAAAAGATGCAGAGCAAGGCTACGGATGTCCAAAACTGTCTCGTATCCTTGTGAAATTGTGGGCATGTATTTTAAAACATTGTAACTTAAACTTGTGCCAAATATTGATTATGACTGGAGGGTCTTGGGTTACCTTTGGCAGTGAGATATTATTTGCTCCTTAGAAGTGTTAAAATATCTAAACTTAGCTCCCAGTACTACCAGGGTTATCAAGTACTTGTCCAGAATTCAAAATGTTGAATTTGTGCAGCTTTTCATATTGATTTGCTAATGCGTTTTAAACAGTTTATGATGAAAAGTGAAGAATCCCTTGTTGAGCTTGCAAGGTCCGTTACTTGGATGGGAGAAGCTGATGCAGCATCATAGAGTACAGGAAACTTTTTTTATCCGGGACCGACGTGGTGCCGGTTCATCAAAAATTCCGGATAACCGAAAGCTATAGTAAAAGATACGGAGAGCTGACAGCTCCGTATAAAGCAACAAACCCTGTTGCTTAGCAACAAGTGCAGAACAATGGCCACAAGTTCCAAGCGTCTCTGTAGCTTAGCAACAGCTGCAGCCACACCCTTGCACAGCAACAGATCGAGGAAGGCAAGTACAATATGAAGTAAAACTTACCTGAACCTACTCCTGAATTTTGCCGGTTAACCGAGATTTCCGGCTATTTAGGTGCTGGTAAATCGAAAGTTTCCTGTACATGCAAATTATTAGCTATAGCAGCAAAATACTTTGAGAATATTCGCGTCGAGGTTTATTATTAATTTA
This sequence comes from Somniosus microcephalus, assembly GCF_052327205.1. Lineage (NCBI taxonomy): Eukaryota > Metazoa > Chordata > Chondrichthyes > Squaliformes > Somniosidae > Somniosus > Somniosus microcephalus. The sequence goes on from NC_140997.1 coordinate 195,230,961, forward strand.
TGACTGGTTCTGCACGGAACAATCCTCTGCAGGCCAGCCAGGATGTTGAAGCCAGTTTGTGGCAGGTGATGGGAAGTGGACACTGAAGACACAAAAGAGAACCATAGTAAGAATTTCTTGTATTTGGAAATGGAACTGTCAACATTTTTCTTCTGTCACGAAACAGTTGACACTGAGGGTTATGGAAACACTCAGTAAAATGGCAGCACATGCCAATTGATGATGTTGGGACCCCTGCAACTGAGATCAGATATTCTAATCTTCTCCACCTACCGCTCCCAAGAAAATGAATTCAAACCTTCTTGAAACAGACTGACAATAATAGATTTTAGGAGTGATTTATGCTGTACACTGATTGTGTAAAAAGGTGTAGAGCACAGGAATGGGGAACACTAACCATGTGTGTTAATTATGTTTGGAAAAAGCTTTGTGTATTTTGAGATAATACAAAGAACTCTTGAAAAATTCCTATAATGGAGAAAAACTTTTTTCCCGTTTTACTTATTAACTAATAATGGAGTTTTTCAAACTTTTAAAATCTCCAGGTACAGGATAAAGGGAGTGTGACTTTGATTTTACAGCTGTTGATTTTTCTCATTCCTTTGTATCATTGCTGCCCATCTCCACAAATCCTTCACCAGCAGTGAGGGGAGATTTCACCTGGCGCCCCCTCAATGCCTTTCCACCATCTACAAGGCTCAAATCAGAAGTGTGATGGAACACTCACCGGTCGCCTGGGTGGGTACACCTGCATCAACACTTGAAAAGCTTGACACCATATGGGACAAAGCATTTTGCTCGATTGGTGCTCCTGCCACTGGACTTAATATCCACCCCTCCATCACCAGCGTAATGTGGTCGTAGAGTGTACTGTATGCTTGGTGATTCTTGCATATTCCTCCTATCTATCTATAATATAGTAAAAGTCTTGCATATACCTGAACTTCCTGTCCAGTACATCATTGCTGTAACACTTTTCTGACACGGCTTTTTATGCCACCATTTAACCAATTTATTTTACGTACTTCTGAGTCATCTAAGGCTGACTTCAAAGGTGGATGGGCTGGCAGGCTGTTGCTCACATACCAGTGAGACCTCCCAGCTGTGTCTCCAAGATAGTTGGCGCTGTTCTCCACAGTGCTACCCTCCTTAGAAATCTAATATCCAGCCTGCTGTCTGGTCCCTCCCTGCTGCAACATGCAAATTAACTGTTTGTTTAAAAAAAAAAATCCCTTACTATAGTGAAATTAAAGTAAAATTGTGTGAAGATTTCTTTTCTTAAACTTGAAATTGTAAATGCCTTCAAAACAGTCTGGAAGTGTTTGCAAGTGTTCCTAAGGAAAGTTTCCCTATTGTTACTGTACATGTTATATTGTCTCAGACCGGAAAAAATATTATAACAGGCAGACTGGACTGGACTTCAGTATGCTTCTATTGTGTGTGAAGGATGCCGAATATAGAAGAAAAATATTCTTGCATGTACTACAATCCCCCTCTGACCCCCCCCACCCCAAGCCAGGCCATCCATGCAAGAGTATTTTTTTAAAAATTCATGATCTGGGCGTCGCTGGCAATGCCAGCATTTATTGCCCATCCCTAATTGCCCTTGAGAAGGTGGTGGTGCGCCGCCTTCTTGAACCACTGCAGTCTGTGTGGTGAAGGTACTCCCACAGTGCTGTTAGGTAGGGAGTTCCAGGATTTTGACCCAGCGATGATGAAGGATTGGCGATATACTTCTAAGTCAGGATGATGTGTGACTTGGAGGGGAACTTCGAGTTGGTGGTGTTCCCATGTGTCTGCTGCCCTTGTCCTTCTAGGTGGAAGAGGTCGCGGATTTGGGAGGTGCTGCCGAAGAAGCCTTGGCGAGTTGCAGCAGTGCATCTTATAGATGATACACACTGCAGCCACGGTACGCCGGTGGTGGAGGGAATGAACGTTTAAGGTGGTGGATGGGGTGCCAATCAAACTGGCTGCTTTGTCCTGGATGGTGTTGAGCTTCTCAAGTGTTGTTGGAGCTGCACTCATCCAGGCAAGTGGAGAGTATTCCATCACACTCCTTACTTCGGTGGCAAAAACAGGAAGACCAGTTATTATCTGAACGGCAATAGATTGGGAGAAGGGGAAGTACAACGAGACCTGGGTGTCCTTGTGCACCAGTCGCTGAAGGTAAGCATGCAGGTGCAGCAGGCGGTTAAGAAGGTAAATGGTATGTTGGCCTTCGTAGCGAGAGGGTTTGAGTACAGGAACAAGGATATCTTGCTGCAGTTGTACAGGGCCTTGGTGAGACCACACCTTGAGTATTGTGTGTAGGTTTGGTCGTCTTATCTGAGGAAGGATGTTCTTGCCATGGAGAGAGTGCAGCGAAGATTCACCAGACTGATACCTGGGATGGCAGGAATGACGTATGAGGAGAGATTGGGTCGATTAGGCTTATAGTCGCTAGAGTTTAGAAGAATGAGGGGATCTCATTGAAACTTAAAATTCTAACAGGACTAGACAGACTAGATGCAGGAAGGATGTTCCCGATGGCCGGGGAGTCCAGAACCAGGGGTCACAGTCTAAGGATAAGGGGTAAGCCATTTAGGACTGAGATGAGGAGGAATTTCTTCACCCAGAGAATGGTGAACCTGTGGAATTCTCTGCCACACAGGGCAGTTGAGGCCAATTCATTAAATATATTCAAGAAGGAGTTAGATATATTTCTTAAGGCTAAAGGGATCAAGGGATATGGGGAGAAAGCAGGGACAGGGTACTGAATTTGGATGATCAGCCATGATCTCATTAAATGGTGGAGCGGGCTCGAGGGGCCGAATGGCCTACTCCTGCTCCTATCTTCTATGTTTACTTGTGCCTTGTAGATGGTGGAAAGGCAGTGGGGAGTCAGGAGGTGAAACACTTGCTGCAGAATGCCTAACCTCTGACCTGCTCTTGCTGCCACAGTATTTATGTGGCTGATCCAGTTAAGTTAATGGTGACCTCCAGGATGTTGATAGTGGGGGATTCAGCGATGGTAATGCCATTGAATGTCAAGGGGAGGTGGTTAGACTCTCGCGTGTTGGAGATATTCATTGCCTGGCACTTCTGTGGCGCGAATGTTACCTGCCACTTATCAGCCCAAGCCTGAACGTCGTCCAGGTCTTGTTGCATGCAGACATGGACTGCTTCATTATTTGTGGAGTTGTGAATGGCGCTGAACACTGTGCAGTCATCAGTGAACATCCCCATTTCTGACCTTCTGTTGGAGGGAAGGTCATTGATGAAGCAGCTGAAGATGGTTGGGCCGAGGACACTGCCCTAAGGAACTCCTGCAGCAATGTCCTGGGGCTGTGATGATTGACCGTCAACCACCACAGCCATCTTCCTTTTGTGCTAGGTATGACTCCAGCCAGTGGAGCATTTTCCCCCTGATTCCCATTGACTTCAGTTTTACTAGGGCTCCTTGATGCCAGACTTGGTCAAATGCTGCCTTGATGTCAAGGGCAGTCACTCTCACCTCACCTCTGGAATTCAGCTCCTTTGTCCATGTTTGGACTAAGGCTGTAATGAGGTCGGGAGCCGAGTGGTCTTGGTGGAACCCAAACTGGGCATCAGTAAGCAGGTTATTGGTGAGTAAGTGCTGCTTGATAGCACAGTCGATGACACCTTCCATCACTTTGCTGATGATTGAGAGTAGACTGATGTGGCAGTAATTGGCCGGGTTGGATTTGTCCTACTTTTTGTGAACAGGACATACCTGGGCAGTTTTCCACATTGTCGGATAGATGCCAGTGTTGTAGCTGTACTGGAACAGCTTGGCTAGAGGCACGGCTACTTCTGGAGCACAAGTCTTCAGCACGATAGCCGAGATGTTGTCGGGGCCCATAGCCTTTGCTGTATCCCGTGCGCTCAGCCGTTTCTTGATATCACGTGGAGTGAATCAAATTGGCTGAAGAATGGCTTCTGTGATGGTGGGGATCATCCACTCGGCACTTCTGGCTGAAGTTGGTTGTAAACGCTTCAACCTTGTCTTTTGCACTCACGTGCTGGGTTCCACCATCATTGAGGATGGGGATATTCATGGAGCCTCTGACATGAATCTTGTCATTCATGTGGAAATGACTTATGAAATAATACTGGACGCTGTCCAGGGAGAGAGTATAAATACTCTGGCATGGGCCCAGCTTGCTCAGGACATTCTTTAACAGGAACAAGTGAAGGACACAACTAGACCTCCATGTTGAAAAACATTTGATTAAAGCCTTGTTTAATACTCGGACCAAGTGCCTTCCTACATCAGCCTCCTCCTCCTGTTAGTTGTTTAATGGTCCACCACCATTCACGGCTAGATGCGGCAGGACCTGATCCGTTGATTGTAGGATCACTTAGCCCTGTCTATAGCATCCACCTGTCGTAGGCCCAGACTGGCAGTTATGTCCTTCAGGACTCGGCCAGCAGTGGTGCTACCGAGCCCTCTTGGTGATGGACATTGAAGTCCCCCACCCAGAGTACATACCTTGCTACTCTGTGCTTCTACCAGTGGTGTTCAACCTGAAGGAGTAGTGATTCATCAGCTGAGGGAGGGGAGTAAGTGGTAATCAGGTTTCCTTGCCCATGTTTGACCTGAAGCCATGAGACTTCAATGTTGAGGACTCCCAGGGCCACTCCTTCCCAACTGTATACCACCACCCCTGGTGGGTCTGTCCTGCTAGTGGGACGGCAGATTTCCTTCCCTAAAGGACATTAGTGAACTAGATGGGTTTTTACAACAATCCGATAGTTTCATGGTCACCATTACTGATACTAGCTTTTTATTCCAGATTATTTAATTAACTGAATTTAAATTCCCCAGCTGCCGTGGTGGGATTTGAACTCGCGCCTCTGGATCATTAGTCCAGGTCTCTAGGATTACTAGCCCAGTGACATTACCACTACACTACCGTATTTGTCTAGAAGTAAGTGTTGCTGATATTAGTGATACTCATATAACATTCCCCTGTCTGTCTTGTAACATAATTGTTAACCTGTTTATCTTAATACCTTGCTAAAATAGTAGACAGAGAAATGTCATACATAGGAACAGGAGAAGGACATTCAGCTCCTCCAATCTGTTCCGCCATTCAATTTGATCATGGCTAATCTGTATCTTAACTTCATCTACCCACCTTGGTTTCGTACCCATTAATACCCTTGCCTATCAAAAATCTATCAATCTCAGATTTGAAATTTTCAATTGACCTAGCTTTAACTGCTATTTGAGGGAGAGAGTTCCAGATTTCCATTACTCTTTAATACGTATTAAGCATTTGACCCGTAGTATCACCAACAGCAATATTTAGCTTTAGTTATAGTGGGGAGGGAGGAAGGGAAGGGTTTGTGATAAGTGATCTGGTTAGTTTCAGTTCTGGTTCAAATGGAAAGCAAGCTGGTGCAGATTCTGCAGGAGTTGGGTATATTATGTGTGGTAATATCTACTGCTTTGTCATAACATGTTTGTGTGTGTGCTTAGAATGTAGTTTCCTCAGAACCTCAATCAATATAGGCTATAGATCAATGGTGTCTGTATGTGTAAGGTTAATATTATTGAGAGAATGAGGAAGATTCTACAGGGGTTGGTTATCTTCCAAAGGAAAAGCTGCATATACAGTCGTCCTTTCCTCTGGCTCTAATTTTGGAGGTTGAAACAACTATCCAGTGATTTGAAAGTCATTTATTTTAGCTAATCAAAAATCAATAATCAGTGAAGATTGAAGTGGTTACATCATCGCTACTTACTGTGACAAGTTTTTGTGTAACAAACGAAGAAGGGATAGCCAATAAATGACTGAATTTGTCGGCAGGACACGGAGTAATGATATGCTTAGACCTCTTAAACTCGTCTGTTGGTTAAAATGTTCATCACTTTGGCGATTTTAAGATATTTTACTCTGCAGCACTTGATATATAAGGTCCTGCTTCATAGAGTTAATCCACGTTTGCAATTTAGTCATGTACAAGTCAGATGCTTGCAATTTGGCAAGTAGCGTTCGCACTGTGCTCTGGCAGATATTCCCACTGAGGTGTATCTTTGCCTCTCTATCTTTGTCATTCATTTGCTGCAGTGGGGTAGCTTCTTCCTGTCCTTAGTAGATCATGTTGGTGAAGACTGCTGTGAGCACGGGCAGAATTTTCCAATTCCAGCCATGCATGAAAAACCCTTGAGAGTGACAATATGATAGCTCTTGGCTGACATTGCAATGATTACATGACAATTTTTATAGATTGGCTGCGATGAATGCAAGAAACACTGCACTTCTACTTTCAAGCTGTGCAGTTGGGAAAGAACAGCTTTTAGCCTCTTGAGCTGAGTGATCTTTCGACTAATTTGATTCTTGATGTTGAATGCTAACTGATATAACCTCAAATATAGATAAGTAAGCATTTAAACTATTGGAAAACAAAATGACAGTAATCCTATGAATTTGTTGAAAATATGTTTTTAAATAAAAACCTTAAACTAGTTTATATAGGTGCCTTACTGCAAGACCAAGTTTTGGCTCATCTGCAAAAAAACTCGACTTTTATGAAGGTTCTGTATTCAGCGATTGAACAGGCGAGCCTGTACTTCTATTAAAATTTCATATCAAACTTCTGCAGTACATTGCTTGGTGGAGTACTGACGTTATTGAAGGAAACAGTTGTAGGTTAGAGATCGGAGGGTCGATGGGGAGGTAGTGGAAGAGTGGCGAGGTGGAACTTCTGACCACTGCTTTGGCTCTCCCATGATGCTGTCTCAAATCCAGGGGACGGGGTCATTACTGTATTACGGGCAAGTTGCTGCACCAGTAGTGGTGCAACAGAGATGACCACAAAGAATGTTGGGAGTGGCACCTGCTGCCTGGAGAGGGGGAAACTGCCTGGCTGGTTGGGCAGAAGATAAAAGGTCAATGTTGTTGCTCCTCTACTGATCCAACTTTGGATCAGTTGCTGTTTGATTTTTTTCACTGTGGTGCCCAAATCTGGCCCAGAATGGCACCTAGTCCAACTTTCTGCAGATGTAGGTACCTCCAGGTCTGACAGGATTCCCAGGATATAACCCGAGTGTGCCTCCAGACCGGCTCAAAATTAACAGCAGGGCATGGTGGGAAATGGGGTTGCTAACTCTGGACATAGTCCTGGAGGGTTCATCACATGACCTCCCGCCTCCAACCACTTCGCCCACTTAAACAGACATTTTCCCCATCTCCAATATTTTAATAACTAAGAAATGAAAGTGTTTAAAGGAAATGGAAAAAAAAAACACACTTTAAAAAAAATTCCCTTATGGTTTTTCTTGAGTTGCTCCCTACTGTGTCCTGGAGATTATAATCTTTAATTCCTGGGAACGCTAGAACAATCCTTGAGGGTTGGCAATGGCAACCCTAGTGGGGTGTGGCACAAGATCTCCCTTCGGAATTCTCTGGCTGGACTGAAGGAAAGGAAATGTGGTGGATCTGGATTCCAGTGTCGCTGCTTCTCCTGCACCTTAATTCGGCCCCAGGATAGAGTGGAATTTCTGAGCTTGGTTGTTCAATTTCCTAGTTACAAAAAGGATTGGCTACTTCTGAGTCCGAGCAAAGGAAGTGGAAGATTTCAAATATTTATGATTTTGGAAATGGGTACCTCATTTAAGCATGGATGAGGTCATTATTCTATCTAGACTAAGTTATTGCCAGACAAAATAAATTAACCATTGTAGAAGTGTGCAGTGCCCTGTAGACTGAAAGCGTACATTTAATATGAATACATTAAACATGCCTAGAGCAACAATTGTAGCTACCTGACTCTCTTAAACTTGAAAGCTGCTTCTTCCTGAAATCCACTATAGCACTATATTTCTTGTGCTTGGAGACTGAACTATAGATGGTCATGGGTTCAAGCACCACTCCAGAACTTGAGCACATAATCTAGGCTGACACTTCATTATAGTACTGAGAGACATTATAGTACTGAGAGACATTATAGTACTGAGAGAGAGTTCTACAGAGTTTTGTATTCTGTCATTTGGATTAGATATCTGCCCTCTCAGGTGGACATAAAAGATTCCGTGGTACTGTTTGAAGAAGAGCAGGAGAGTTCTCCCAATGTCTTGGTTACTATCTATATTGGTCATCAAATGTGCAATGGGTTTTGTGCCTTACCCATATGGGTACAAAAAATTGGTATGAGAACACCTGTACAGCTTTTATAGCAAAGAAGCACTTCAAAATTAGTCTGTGCATTCAAAGTTTTACCCTCCTAATGTAGTAAAAGGACTAGACTCCTGCCAAGAAGAACGAGTCAAGGTTTCTGCTTGCCCAATACAGGTAGTAAAGTATAACAGGTAGCAGACTATAACCTCGGCCCCATGTTTTCTTTTTTCTCTCACATGGTGGCTGTTGATGATTCTGCCATTGCCATTTACACCTCATCTTGACTCATCTTTTGTTTCTTAACTTGTCCCATTCCCTCTCCTTTTGCCTTGCACCATCATCCCTTTTGTCTTTTAATCTCTCCTGCCTTCCCTTTGTTCTTTCTTACCCCTCCTCTCTTTCCTCCCCCTCTTCCTGTTCCCTGCCCACACTAGCTTAAAAATCTGTTACTTCTCCAACTTTTTCCAGCTATGACGAAATATCATCGACTTGAAGCGTTAACTCTGTTTCTCTCTCCACGATGCTGCCTGACCTACTCTGCTGAATGCTTCCAGCATTTTCTGTTGTTGTTTCAGGTAGTAAAGTAGTTTGTGTTATTCACCTGAAAGGTCCTGGGTTTATATCTCTAATTATTGTCGGGCAATTTCTGAGGTGGTAGTTTTTTTAAATTTTGCATTTAACTAGTAGTAAAATCTACAAACTTGCAGGCTTCCTAAGCCCAGCATTGATTGTGTCTTGAACATTCATTAACTCTAGCATTTGTTCATTGCAAAGACTTGAAACCTATAAATTAAAAGTCTGATTATCTCTCAACTCACCTCCTTCTGCTCATGTTTACTCATTTCATATAGTTTCAGATGTTTACCTGACATCAATCCCATAACTGATGAGTTGGAAAGCTTGCTATCACGCGAAATCCTGACACGTTAAGGGGTTTCATAACCTTTCACGCTGACTGCAAAGTACATTGTGTAAGGTTATATTGTGGATTAATTTCTTTTTGACAAAATTAATCTCTTTACAGAGTATGTAGTTCTGATACTTACTCCATGTTCTATTAAATTACTGTACTTATTAAGTTTAACAGAGTCTTTGGTTCAACACATGACTATCAAAACCTACAATTATCTAATTAAAATGCAAATTTATGCAAATTATTCCAGCATACTCAACAAAAAAATGAATCACTGAATTATGTCATTAAGTATTTACAGTACAAGCACATTATAGCTATGTGGTGGTATAGGTCCTTGGAGCATTAACCTGCTATGCCATTTAGTGGTAAGAGATGGTTTTGCAGGCATAATTTCCATTGTGTTGAGAGATCCACTTGAAAAGGAAAGATTTGCAGAGCTCTGGGGATAGAGCAGGGGAGTGGGACTAATTGGATTGCTCTTTCAAAGAGCCAGCACAAACACGATGGGCTGAATGGCCTCCTTCTGTGCGGTATGATCCGAGGGCGATTCCATGATCCTGATTTCAGTTGTGCGGTGGCCCGGAGCAGAAGCCTGTGAGTGAAAAGGACAGTGATTGGTGTAAGGAGGTTAATTTAAAGTAGTACGCATGCTCCAACACACAAACTCCTAATACAATAGACTCTTGTAATACATGTTTTGTTCTACACGGACTTTTCTATTTTAATTATTTTTCACTCTACACAGCTCCTTATAACACTATATATACTACTTTGGTTTTATTTCTCTTTCTACACACATGCAATGAACCATTAACAAGAAATAATTATAATATTGGATTTTCTGTGACATTCAGAGTGTTCACGGCTGCTGAAAGGAGATTGGAGGGTATACTTGGAGGCTGTGAAGAAAGTGACCCTATAGGAACTGGGTGGTGCTGTAGGTTAGAATTGGGCCTTTCACGTTCAGGACTTCGGTTCAAATCCAAGCCAGACTGACGAGCTGAAAACCTGTTGTGTGTTGGTCCGATGTGAAGTGAGTTTGGGTAGCCTCATTCCAGTTCCTTGTGAGCATGGACCTAAAGCACAAAGCTGTCACCAATTTGACACTAATTGGTTTTCTAACTCTGAGACCATGGGATGGGAGAAATATGGCACAGAAAAGGGTGAATCACTGGTCATATTGCACGGTTGCATGGTGCACTCTATATTTTGAACACATGGGTTTTTAATCAGAATAATCATAGAATGGTTACAGCACAGAAGGCGGCCATTCGGCCCATCGAGCCTGCACTGACTCTCTGCAAGAGCACTTCAGCTAGTCCCACTCCCCTGCCCTTTCCCCGTAGCCCTGCAAATTTTTTTCCTTCAGGTACTTATCCAATTCCCTTTCGAAAGCCATTATTGAATCTGCCTACGCCACCCTCTCAGGCAGTGCATTCCAGATCCTAACCACTTGCTGCATAAAAAAGTTTTTCCTGATGTCGCCTTTGGTTCTTCTGCCAATCACCTTAAATCTGTGTCCTCTGGTTTTTGACCCTTCCACCAATGGGAACAGTTTCTCTCTCTCTACTCTGTCTAGACCCCTCATGATTTTGAACACCTCTATCAAATCTCCTCTCAACCCTCTCTGCTCTAAGGGGAACAACCCCAGCTTCTCCAGTCTATCCACGTAACTGAAGTCCCTCATCCTTGGAACCATTCTTGTAAATCTTTTCTGCATCCTCTCGAAGGCCTTCACATCCTTCCTAAAGTGTGGTGCCCAGAATTGGACACAGTACTCCAGTTGAGGTCGAACCAGTGTTTTATAAAAGTTCATCATAACTTCCTTGCTTTTGTACTCTATGGCTGGGATCTTACCTGAAGAGGCGTGTTGGGGGCGGGACTGCTGTCTTTCAGGTTCTAGTCCCGCCCCCAGTGACGTCCGACGCACAGATGCTATTTTGCGTCAATTGGCCTTATTAAGACGGCCCTGCGGGCTTGCCAGCCAATTACGAGAAAGCCAGTGTCAGATGATGTCAGTTGATGCGTCATCTGCCAGTTTTCTTAAAGGGGCCACCACCATTTCTTTTTAACATGATTTTTTTCAGTGTTTGACAGCATTGAGGTACTGCAAACACTGACAATACTGTACAAAGGTGAGCCCTTGTACTCCGGCTCTCCAGTGACTCCTTAGGCTAAAACAGAAGGCAGCTGCAGGTGAGGCTACAGAAGCCATCTGTCACTGGTGAGAGAGGTTCTCCCAATGAGGTGGGACTACACAAACACTTCAAAGTTTGTCACTTACAGAAAATTCTAAACACATTAAAAATGACTTTCCCAACATTTTCTTACCTCTGCAACTTACCAGTGTCCCATTCGATCCTTCACACCACTTCTGCAGCTATCATCAATGCACAAACCTTACAGTAGACCCACAACACGCCACACTTACCCTGGCGGGGTTCCCTGATGTCGGGAAGCCCGCAGTAGAAGTGTTAAAATTGGAAAAAGCCTCTTAACTGCTTGTTAACTACCTTTTTAACAAGCGGTTAAGTGGCTATAATCCTCTTCCCGCTGCTAGGAGTCGGGTCCCTATGCAAATCGGGGACCCGACTCTTGGGAAGATTGATTAGAGGTGGGTTGGAAGCTGGTTCGGGACCTGCTGCCAATCTTTCTGATTTTGCCAGCTGTTCCGCCTCCAAACCTGATCCCTCAGCATCCTAGGATGCATCCCACCCGGTCCTGCTGACTTATCTACTTTAAGTACAGCAAGCCTTTCTAGTACCTCCTTTATCAATTTTTATCCCATCCAATATCTCAATTACCTCCTCTTTCACCATGACTTTGGCAGCATCTTCCTTGGTAAAGACAGACGCAAAGTACTCATTCAGTACCTCCGCCTTGCCCTTTGCCTCCATGCGTATGTCTCCATTTTGGTCCCTAATCGGTCCCACCCCTCTTACTACCCATTTACTTTTTATATGCCTATAGAAGACTTTTGGATTCCCTTTTATGTTAGCTGCCAATCTATTCTCATACTCTCTCTTTGACCCTCTTATTTCCTTTTTCACTTCCCCTCTAAACTTTCTATATTCAGCATGGTTCTCACTTGTATTCTCAACCTGACATCTGTCATACATCCCCTTTTTCTGCTTCACCTTACTCTCTATCTCTTTCGTCATCCAGGGAGCTCTGGCTTTGGTTGCCTTACCTTTCTCCCTCGTGGGAATGTACCTTGACTGTACCCAAACCATCTCCTCTTTAAAGGCAGCCCATTGTTCGATTACAGTTTTGCCTGCCAATCTTTGATTCCAATTTACCCGGGCCAGATCCATTCTCAACCCACTGAAATTGGCCATCCTCCAATGAAGTATTTTTACTCTAGATTATTCCCTGTCCTTTTCCATAGCTAATCTAAACCTTATACTGTGATCACTGTTGCCTAAATGTTCCCCTACTGACACTTGCTCTACTTGACCCACTTCATTCCCCAGAACCAGATCCAGCAATGCCGCCTTCCTCATTGGGCCAGAAACTTACTGATCAAGAACACACGTCAGAAATTCTCCCCCCTCTCTGCCCTTTACATTATTACTATCCCAGTGTATATTAGGATTATTGAAGTCCCCCATTATCACTACTCTATAGTTGTTGCACCTCTCTGTAATTTACCTGCAAATTTGCTCCTCTATATCCTTCCCACTAGTTGGTGGCCTATAGAATACACCTCGTAGTGTAATGGCACCTCTATTGTTTCTTAACTCTAACCAAATAAATTCTGTCCTTGATCCCTCCAGGACATCCTCTCTCTCCAGCACTGTAATATTCTCCTTAACCAATACTGCAACTCCACCTCCTTTCTTTCCTTTCCTATCTTTCCTGAACACCTTATATCCAGGAATATTTAGTAGCCAATCCTGCCCTTTTTTGAGCCAGGTCTCCGTTATCGCCACAACATCATATTCCCACGTGGCTATTTGCGCCTGCAACTCACCAACCTTATTTACCATGATTTGTGCATTTCCCCACATGCACTGTAAACCTATCTTAGACCATCTTGTATTCTCTCTTCATCTGACCTCGCCTATTACCGTACTATTTCTTGCTCTAGTGCTATCTGTGTCTCCCAATCTTTTGGACACCTTATTTCTGCTTTCTAATGCTACATCCTGGTGCCCATCCCCCATCTAAATTAATTAAAACCCCCCCCCCCCCCCAACATCACTAGCAATCCCCGCTCTGTTGAGGTGCAACCTGTCCAGTCTGTACAGGTCCCACCTCCCCCAGAATTGGTCCCAATGTCCCAGGAATCTAAAGCCCGCTCTCCTGCACCATCCCTCCAGCCATGCATTCATCTGCTCAGTCCTCCTATTTCTATACTCACTAGCTTGTGGCACTGAGAATAATCCGGAGATTACTACCTTTTGAAGTCCTGCTTTTTAATCTCTTTCCTAGCTCCCTAAAATCTGCCTGCAGGACCTCATCCCTCTGTACTGCCCAAAGGAACCATCGCCCTCACAGTATTCAGACTAGTTAGAGAGTGACGTGCACTCCGGGAACTCTTGCACTACCTGCCTGGTTCTCCTTGTCTATCTGACGGTCACCCATTCCCTCTCTGCCTGCATACACTTACGCTGCGGGGTGACCACCTCCTGAAATGTGCTATCCACGTAGTTTTCAGCCTCACAGATGCACTGCAGTGATGCCAGCTGCTGCTCAAGTTCCGAAACCTGGAGCTTGATGCTGACGACACTTCCTGCGCATGTGGTTGTCCAGGACACTGGCAGCATCTTGGAGTTACCACACGGCACAGGATGTGCATTCCACGGGACCGAGGTGCCCTGCCATGCCTCTACTTAATAGACTGTTGAGTAACTTAACAGAAATAAATTTAAGACTTAAAAAAAAAATCATCAGCTACTCACCAATCAGCTCCTTCCCTTATGCTGCCGTCAGTTACGGTGCCCCGACGGTCGCGTTCCCTCTGGGCTCTGGGGCCTTTATCTGCGACCGCTCCTCTCGCTCTCCTGTAGGTCCGCTCTCGTGTCAATTAACTTAGAGACCTTGGGTTCTGTGACTCCACTCCTCCTTTCCAGTCCGACGTCTCGCCTGTCTTCCTCCTCTGCACCGATTCCTGTGCTCACCAAATTCCTCCACTCTTCTTGCGATTTACGCCATTTGCGTTCTCTCAGCTCTGTCTCAGTAAGAAACAAATCCAATTTTTTATAGCATTTGTCACCCAAGAGCGTCAGTTGATGAACCTCTGTCATTATGTCAAACCTGTCGATGTGTTTCCCTGAATGGTGCATTTTTGTCTCCTCCAGTTTGGCATTCTGTGTGGCTGTAGAGTTCTTTGCTGCCATCTACTGGAGAGGTGATGCCTTCTGCAAGATGTCTAGTTCAGAAAATTTCTATAAGCTGCAGTAGCAAAGCTGTAAAGTAATGCTATTTGTGCCTTAGTTTTCTGAGTAGAAGCAGGCACACCCACATTTGTTTTTCAAATAGATAATTTTTTTCTGTATAAATTATGCTTTATTTTAAAAAGGATCTCAAATTACAGCTGAAGTTGAAATATCAGTGCCCTGATTAAGAATGAAATACATTGCTCATTCTGTCTGAAAGGAGAGCCAGCTGTTTGGCTCGATGTTGGATTCCGCTCCTGTGAAACAGTGGGATGATTCCCATGTTAAAGGCACTATATAAATGTAATTTGTTGTTGAGCGGGAGAAACTCAATACACTAAACTATGTAGATATAGCTGTTGATTTTGTGGGGAAGCAAGCAGCCTGCTATTGTGTTGGTATTGCTGCTTGATCAGAAATTCTTCAGGTCATCCTTGTTTATTTATTAATTACTTGGAATGCTAATGACTTGCAAACTAAGGTCAGACATTTGAAACGATTTCTGTTGTGGCCAGGTTTCCCCAAGCAAATTACTCAACAGACCACCAAGAGGCTGCTGTTCACACCTTATCGCTTGAGTGGTAGAAATAATGAATGCTCTGCCTGACTTTTGAGAGAGCGCCTTGATCTTCAGAGGAAATGTATCCATCGGCCAACCAGAAGAATTGTATAAGTAGGGCTTTCCCCCCCAAATTTTCACTTCCCCATTTTGCCTGTTTCCATGTATAGATGGTGAACAAGACTTTGTGGTACCAATTGTCTGTGCAATGTTTCATCCATTCAAGAGTTGTTTTGAACAGACTTCTAAAGATTCAGCCCCCTTTTATTGTTTTGAAAAGGTTATGTCGGTAGTCGAGTATTGTACTGCTAGTTCCTGCTTTGGTGTGATTAACTTGCGTGTAAATGAATTAGTTTTAGCTTGAATACAGCAGTCTGTAATATTTTCTGCTTTTTGAGGCAGACAGAAGAACGTGATGAGCAGCTCTTGTTTCCAGTGCTTAAAAACTGATGGTAACTCTTAGTCCTGTTGGAAGTTATCTCGTTCGGGTTGTGCATTAAGTTGCCAGCTTCTCGGAGATGCGAGCCAGCTTGTGGAAGCTGACTTGTGCTGTGATCATGAGCAGAATGTTGGGAGACAGCCTGAACCATAACAGCTGTGATACAGACAGCCATTCAGCTGTATTTGGTTGAGTTAAGAAGTGAGACTGTTAGAATTGAACTTTTTATTAGAGAAAAATAGATTTGAGGTGTGACATCTAGGGTTTTTAAAATTTTGAGAAGAATGGATGATGTATTTGAAAGCAAGTTGTTTAACTTGGACCATGAGTGTATAACTAGAACACGAGTATAAAATGAAAATTGAAGCAAGACTTGCATTTAAACATTTTCCCTGTCTCCCCTTCCCTCCACATAGTTGTTGATGCAACAAATAGATTCCCAGATAAAGAAATTAATTCTGTGTTCATCCATCTGATTTTAAAAAAATGGTGGAAAGCCAGTGCATATCTGGTCAGGAATGGGATTGAGAATCATACGGAGGGCATCACATAGGATACAAGATTATTTAGGTGTTTGGGGGGTCTTGTTTGATTTATCGTTTGCAGGAGAGGGGGGGGGGGGGATATTTTTCTTAAAAGATTAAGTGGGTTGGATAGACTGCATGGTGGAGCAAATTGCACATGCTGTGTGAAGAAATGAGCCTGCTAGGCCAAATGTCCACCTATTCCACCATTTTATGTTGAGATAGAAATGTTCTTGCAATGCAGGTCTACTCAATTTTAAGTGATTTTTAGAATAAAGTTTGCTGTTTATGTTCTAGTAATCTGGGTGTAATGGAAATGAAGAAATCTGATTATGTCTCTAATTTTAAGAAAAAGGCTTAATTAAAAGCAAAATAGTATTGGGTGCATTTTAAATTTTAAAAACTACATTCTATTTCCTAGCCCTCTTTTTGAAAATGTAGGAATTTCTTGCGTGATGAATATTAAGTGCATTTCTTATGACTGAAAAAGAGCTCCTTGTGCCACGGTGTGGTGAAATACAATGTGGGTGTTAAGTTCACATAATGTCAGGAGGAAGCATTATTAAGTTAATTGCTAGCAGATTTTAATTGTTTGCTTTCATAACACCTACATTTAGTGATGTCTTGTTACTACTGATCTCATTTCAAAATATGAATAATTGATTATTTGGCTAATGGGAAAAGTGGGGTTAAATGCCAGATGGTGAATATTCTGTGAAGTATTGTTCTAACTTTGATTAATATGACAAGGAACTGGAAACTTATTCAAAAGCCGTTGTCAAGTCACATTTTTAAAAAATGCACACATTCCCCTTGGCTGAGCCGGTGGCAGTCTGAATTGATATTGAGCAATGGAGGGGAAGAAAAAATAGATTTTTAAAAAAGCTATCTGTTCTGGAAAGTGATACATAGTGTAATTTGGCTATATGTATCTAAAAGTAGCAGCATAGTGACTTTGATTATTAATGCTCCTTGTATGAAGTCCTTAGTAATGCATGGCTTAATTTTCAATATTTGGCAAGCACTGTAATACAATTACTTGGCTTTCAATTTAATTAATATATTTGCTTTGACTATTGTATGTTTTGACTGTTAAAATAATATTATAGGTAGTTTCAGAAAAAGTAAATACTCATTTGTAATTTAATTTATGACTCCCGCTTCTCTCTCTCTTCCCCCACCTCCTGCATTTCTCCAGAAGTTTTGTAATTATTTCTCCTTTTATTGGTTCTACAATTCATGCATCATTCCCTTGCTAAGGGGCACCAAGTGGACCTGTGCCTTAAATGTTGTCATTGTTGCTCTTACCAGCTGAAAAGATGCATGTTAAATTGCTCTGTTTGACTTGGTTCTCTGTCAGGAAGAGATTCACTGTCTGAGAAATTGGGTCCCTTCCGAGCTTACACACTTGAATCCTTCATCTTCTGTTCCGTGATGCCGTGTACAGGGTGCCAGGGGAGATGGTGCCCCCTCAGTAGTGTTCTAGAAGCTTTGTCATTCCAACATTTGCTGAGCTTTTAGTGCACCAGCTCACCTGGAAGAAGGCTATCAAAAATTGGTATGGTTAGTGCCGAAGAATGTCTGCTTTGCCAGATGTAACCAACTCTACAGGGGTTCTGGACATGCAGGAAAGCAGAGGCATTCTCAAGAGTACATAACCAAGGAATTGTCAAAAAAATTAAAGAGGGAAAATTTGCAGGGCTATGGGGAAAGAGTGGGGCAAATTGAATAGTTCTTTGAAAGAGCCAGCATAATAGGCACAATGGCCTGAATGGCCTCCTGTGCTGTAATTCTAGGATGATGCATTTTGTTTCCAACTTTACATCAACCAATATCACCTTTTTTATAAAAAAAAAAAATATATAGATTAACTCTACTACTTGCATCTCATGGATGTTGCATGAAGTCATTTTTACAAAGCTATTCATTTGTGAAGCAGTGAAACATTTTAATGTGATATCTGCTACATAAATGCATTTTGTATGATGCATTCGTTTTTAGCTCATTCTGTATTTCAACGGATTGGGTTGTTTTCTATGTCAGTCTATATAATATATTACAACTCTTGTGTATAGTACACATATTTCCTGTGAGTATAATACTTGTATCTGGTCACAACTGTCTATCAAAATTTAATTTACCTATTCATTTTGTTTACCTACGTTTTGATTCATTCAAGCTTGTTCTCCATGGTAGGTGGTGTTGCTATATATTTGCTATTAAAAGCAAAATAGTATTGGGTGCATTAAAAATTTTTTAAACTACATTCTATTTCCTAGCCCTCTTTTTGAAAATGTAGGAATATCAGGTGCATTTAAAATTTTAAAAACTACATTCTATTTCCTAGCACGATAGCAAAATACTGCAGATGCTGGAAATCTGAAATAACAACAAAAAATGCTGGAAAAACTCAGCAGGCCAGGCAACATCCATGGAGAGAAAATAGAGTTGACATTTTGGGTCAAAACCCTTTTTCAAAACTGGAAAGGAAATGAAATAGATCGAAGGCAGGGCTGCGATAGAACAAAAGAAGTAAAGAGACATATTAAGAGGTATTCAAAACCAGACGAGATGGTAATAGGACAGTGGAGACAAAAGACGGCTGAGATTAGGTGTGAAGTGTACTGGCAGGATGAGACAAAGCTACCATGTGGGAGAGAGGGAAAAAAAAAGGAAAGGAAAGGTGGGGGGAAGGGAAGACCCAAAACAAAGGGGTGGAAAAAAATATAAGTAAAAATGTAATAGGGGCCGAGATTATGATCTGAAATTGTTGAACTCGATATTGAGTCCGGAAGGCTGCAAAGTGCCTAATCGGAAGATGAGGTGCTGTTCCTCGAGTTTACGTTGAGCTTCTGTGGAACAATGCAAGAGGCCAAGTACGGTGAGGTCCGAGTGGGAATGGAGCGGTGAATTAAAATGACAGGCGACCGGAAGCTCGGGGTCACCCTTACGGACTGAACGGAGGTGTTCCGCAAAGCGGTCACCCAATCTGCATTTGGTCTCCCCAATGTAGAGGAGACCGCATGGGACTCAATATCGAGTTCAACAATTTTAAATCATAACCTCAGCCCCTATTACATTTTTACTTATATTTTTTTCCACCCCTTTGTTTTGGGTTTCCCTTCCCCCCCCCTTCCCCCCTTTTCCTTTTTTTTCTCTCTCTCCTACATGGCAGCTTTGTCTCATCCTGCCAGTACACTTCATACCTAATCTGAGCCGTCTTTTGTCTCCACTGTCCTATTACCATCTCGTCTGGTTTTGAATACCTCTTAATGTCTCTCTTACTTCTCTTGTTCTATCGCAGCCCTGCCTTCGATCTATTTCATTTCCTTTCCAGTTTTGAAAAAGGGTTTTGACCCGAAACGTCAACTCCTCTCCACGGATGTTGCCTGGCCTGCTGAGTTTTCCCAGCATTTTCTGTTGTTATTTCTATTTCCTAGTCCTCTTTTTGAAAATGTAGGAATATCTTGCGCAATGAGGAAATTTATCCATTGACGAACCAGAAGAATTGTATAAGTATGGCTTCCCCCAAATTTTCACTTCCCCATTTTGCCTGCTTCCATGTCTAGATGGTGAACAAGACTTTTTGGTACCAATTGTCTGTGCAATATTTCATCAGAAACTCCATTCAAGAGTTGTTTTGAACAGACTTCTAAAGATTCAGCACCCTTTATTGTTTTGAAAAGGTTATGTCGGTAGTCAAGTATTGTACTGCTAGTTCCTGCTTTGGTGTGATTAACTTGCGTGTAAATGAATTAGTTTTAGCTCGAATACAGCAATCTGTAATATTTTCAGCTGGAAACTTTTTCAAACTAATTAGTAGAAATTTACAGCAGAGAAACAATAAAAAAAAAAAAAAAATATGGCCCAGAAATTCGGGTCTCCACGGGTGAGTACGCACGGGGTACTCACCCGTAGGCCCAATGGAAGTGCCGGTTTCCTGCATGCACTGCGCATGCGCAGGAAACCGGCACTTCCGTTCCCCTGAACGAAGGGGTTCACAGGTGGAACGTGTGCGCGGGAGAGGCTGCGCGTGCGCATCGAACTTAGGTTTTTTTCTTACATGTTTTCCCAGGAGGGTAAGTCTGCAGAAGTTACAAATATGAAAAGCAGGCGTAAGGCCTGCTTTTTACAAGGTAAGTGGTGAATTAATTAAAATTAAAACATTTTTTCCACAGGTTTATTATTTTTAAATACTTTAAAGCAAGGTAAGTTTATTTTTAGCCCCGTTAGAAAATAAAATTATTTTTTTCAAAAATTTAAATTATTGTTTAAAAGTTATTTCATGTAATTTATAGTTTATTTTAAAAATGTGATTTTTTTTTTTAACATTTATTTGCAGATTTAGTGATGTTTTGGGGCCCGTAGTATTTCTAAGTTTTGACAGCTCTTCCTGTCAAACTTATGAATGGGCATTCCCTGCTCCGATTGGCTCCCCATGGCCCACGTGATCCCAGGGGACGCATCGAACTAACTGCGCCCCTGGGATACGCAAGCACTGCGCACTGGCAGCTGGAGCAGGCCCAGGATCGCAATTCCACGGGGGCCCACAGCTCGACGGCCGGCGCGCAAGGTAAGTGCAGGTCGGGGGCTTACACCTGCGGAAAGCCCCCGACCCGAATTTCTGGGCAATTGTTTATCTATATATTCTAGCGTAACTTTGAAAATTTGAAAATCGCCCTTTGAGACTTTCCAGCTCCCTCTGTAGGAAGGGTGGTGTTGTGTCTACAGCATCCTCTGTTTTAAAGCTGTTACAGTCAGGTGTGTGTGTGTGTGTGGTGAAAAATTGCCTGCCCTTCCCTGCTGTCATCTCTCGTGTATGCTGTTCTCCGCCCGCTCTCGCCTCCTTCACCTGCCCAAAGCTGCATCATCAGCTGTTGCCAAGAACCAGCTTAAAGTTCTTCTGGCCTTTCAAAATCAATAATTGGCATCTCTCTACTGGACCCACTTCTCTTACACCACAGGGCTCGCATCCCGCTATCCATTTTCATTCGCACTAGATCCTGATATCCCATCTTCCTTGCACCCACCCCAAATCCCCAAGAATGCCCTCCCAACACGACAAATGGCCACCTCCCCACCTTGCCCATGCAGCTACACACAGTTCCTACGATCTATCCCTTATCAACCTGCAACACTATTCTCTGCATTGTAGGCTGTTTTTTTTTAAACTCCCCAAATAACACCAAGAACATGCCATGTAGGAATTGCCTTGAAGACTGTGTTGTCCTGCTGCTTGATGCTTGGTGGCCATTGACCAAAGCACTGTACCAGGTCTTGTTTTTTTTAGTTGATCGACATCTGCTTTCAGCTTTGTGAGCTGAGCTGTATTTGGTGCCATTTTAAATGAATATCTGCCTGAAAATGACAGCAGAAAACTTTGTGATGTAGGAATTGACAAATTCCTAACCAATAACTGAGGTCGACTCAGGAGATCAATCAAACAGGTCTTTAATGTAAGACTAAACGAGTTCAAACAGTTTGTTGAGATCGATACAGGAGAACCACGAAAACAGGTCTTAACAAGATGGAGATTCCATGAGGACTGCCCGGACAGTCACGTGGTTTGCGACGTGACGTCATCGCGTTTGCCTGCGTTTTCCCGCGCTCTTAAAGGGGCCACGCCCCGTACATACAAACACTATATACAAAACACAGTAATGTCTAACACAATGGTACAGGCTTAGGCTGGTGTTAGAACATCGTTAAAGGGAATTATATACAGTTGCCCAGAGTCATTCAGTGGCTCCGCCACATGCACCCCCCAGAATTCGCTTTAACGGACAAAGTCAAACGGTGAGGTGGTCTGATGAGCCTGTCAGAACAACTCCTGTACTCCTGAAGCAGAGGCTGGCAGTCTGGCGGGCGGTTGCACTTGGTCTGCTGTAACAGCGATGGGTGGCCGACCTCGTCTCGGCGGTTGTGCTCT
This sequence comes from Somniosus microcephalus, assembly GCF_052327205.1. Lineage (NCBI taxonomy): Eukaryota > Metazoa > Chordata > Chondrichthyes > Squaliformes > Somniosidae > Somniosus > Somniosus microcephalus. The sequence continues at coordinate 195,252,835 of NC_140997.1, forward strand.
CTCGACGGGGCGGTCGAGGTCCAGATATGCTGGCTTTAAGCGATCGACCGAAATGTGGTCCGGTTTACCACCGACATCCACCGTGAAGGTTTTGTCCCCTGCCTCCAACACGCAGAAGGGACCAGTATATGGGGCCGTGAGTGGATCCCTATGAGCATCATGGCGAATAAAGACGTACTCAGCCTTGTGAAGCTCCGGGGGAACGTACAATCTCTGCAGCCCGTGGTGCGAAGTGGGCACTGGTGCGAAACATCTGGCCGCCTCCTGGTGACTAGTAAGCTGGTCAGACGTGGACCATGGCTTCGTCGAAGCTGGCAGGAAATCCCCCGGGACTCACAGCGGCTGAATGTACACCAGCTCCACTGATGAAGAGCGAAGGTTATCTTTGGGGGCCGTGCGAAGGCCCAACAGGACCCACGGTAGCTTGTCTGCCCAACCAGCGTCCTGGAGGCTGGCCCTCCGGGCGGCTTTCAGTGATCGGTGGAAACGTTCACAGAGGCCATTCACCTGTGGGTGGTAGGCTGTGGTGTGATGTAATTTGACACGAGTCCTTGGGCCACTGCATTCCAGAGTTCGGAGGAAAACTGCGGTCCTCTTTCGGAAGAAATATCTGCGGGCACTCCGAGCCGGGCGACCCAGGTGGAAATGAATGCCCTGGCCACGTCCGCCGAAGTAGTGGATGACAGGGGAACTGTCTCCGGCCATCTGGTGGTGCGGTCAAAACGTCGCTCCGGAACTGTGAAGGTGGCCAACGGAGCTTTGACGTGGCGCTGTACTTTGGCCTTCTGGCAGACCACCCAGGTGTTGGCCCAGTTGCGGACATCCTTGTGCATGCCATGCCATACGAATTTCGCTGACATCAGCTTCTGAGAGGCCTTCATTCCTGGGTGTGACAACCCATGTATGGCGTCGAACACTTTACGGCGCCAGACGACCAGCATGACCGGGCGAGGGTCCTGTACGGCGACGTCACACAACAGCGTGGTACCTGCCGAATGGAACTTGACGTCGGCCAACCGGAGGCCAGTGACGGTCGTTCTGCAGGCTTGGACTTCTGGGTCTGAGGCTTGGTCCGCTGCCATAAGGGCGTAATCGATGCCCACATGAACTGTATTGACGGTCACGCGGGAGAGGCAGTCTGCCACCAGGTTGTCCTTACCGGCCACGTGCTGTATATCCGTGGTGAATTCGGATATGTAGGTCAGTTGACGTTGCTGTCGGGATGACCATGGTTCGGCGGTCTTGGCCATGGCAAAAGTTAGTGGCTTATGGTCTACAAAGGCGGTGAAAGGACGTCCTTCCAGGAGGAAGCGAAAATGGCGGATGGCCAGAAAAAGGGCGAGCAACTCCCGGTTGAACATGCTATATGCTCTTTTGTTCCGCCGTAGTTGACTGCTGAAGAATGCCAACGGCTGCCACCTCCCATTCACCCACTGCTCTTGCACGGCGCCGACGGCGTAGTCTGACGCGTCAGTGGTGAGGGCGATGGTGGCTCCTGGCAGCGGGTGCGCCAGCATGGTTGCGTTGGCTAAGGCGCTTTTGGTGTCGTTGAACGCTCGGGCCATGTCGTCCGTCCAGTCTACTGGGTTCTTGCCAGTCTTGCCCTTGAGGGCCTCGTACAGGGGCTGCATGAGTAGTGCTGCCTTAGGCACGGAACGGTGGTAAAAGTTTACCATGCCTAGGAATTCCTGCAGGGCTTTAATGCTTTGCGGGCGTGGGAAGGATATCACCGCCTCTACCTTCGCTTGTAAAGGAACTGCTCCCTCTGCGGTGATGCGATGTCCCAGGAAATCAATTTGGCGCAGGCCAAACTGACACTTGGCCGGGTTGATAATCAGGCCGTGTTGGCTGAGGTGTCGAAAAAGGGTGTGTAGGTGACATATGTTCTTTAGTGGGACTGGCAATTAGGATATCGTCCAGGTAGACAAAGAGGAACTTGAGGTCCCGCAGCACTGAGTCCATCAGGCGTTGGAAAGCCTGGGCGGCGCTCTTTAACCCAAACGGCATTCGCAGAAACTCGAAGAGGCCGAATGGGGTGATGACTGCGGTCTTCTGGACGTCCTGTGGGTGCACTGGGACCTGGTGGTAGCCCCATACGAGGTCGACTTTCGAGAAGACGGTGCTCCCTGCCAAATGGGCAGAGAAATCCTGGATGTGGGGGATCGGGTACTGATGAGGAGTGGTGGCGTCGATAGTCGCCGCATGGTCGCCATCCACCGCCAGGCTTTGGGACGATATGGAGGGGTGAAGACCAGGGACTATTTGACCGGCGAATAATCCCTAACCGTTCCATGGTCGCGAACTCCGCCTTTGCGACCGCCAGGTTCCAGACGCCGGGCCCGCGCGTAGACTGGGGGGCCGTTGGTGGTGATGTGGTGTTCCACACCATGTTTCGTGGCTGTGGAGGAGAACGTGGGTCTTGAGGTCGGGAAATTCGGCGAGCAGACGAGCGAACTCGTCAGGAGTCGGGAAAGCACAGGCGACGGTGCGTGACGTAGTGTTACTGCGGTAACAAGGGATAGAATTGAAAGTTGCCGCGTTGATCAACCACCGGTTGTTCACGTCGACCAGGAGGCTGTTGGCGCACAGGAAATCCGCGCCGAGAATGGGTTGAGAAACCTTGGCCGTCACAAACTCCCAGTGAAAACGTTGCCCCCCGAAGCACACCTCCACTCGCTGTCTGCCGAAGGTCCGAATTGCTCCGCCATTGGCCGCTTCAAGGGCGAGGCAGTGATTCCCTGCCTGCACATCGAGGGCGGACGCGGGCAAAATGCTGCACTGTGCTCCGGTGTCGCACAGAAAACGATGACCGGAGAGCGTATCGGTGATGAAAAGCAACTTGCCCGCGTTGCCGATCGCCATGGTGGCCGCGGGGCGCCCGTTAGGCCTGTTCCTCAGTAGTCGTAGTTGTTTTTTTGGGGGGAACGCTGCAGGGAGGGCGGCAATGTCACGCCTTCGCGCCGAACTGCACGTGGTAGAAACACAGCCCAGCAGGCTGACGAGCTGGGGCGGCGTCTGTGGGGGATGGGCGCCTCGTGGCGGTGCAGTAATGCTGCGTTACCGCGAAAATTTTGTCCGCGAGTGCCGCGCAGTCTTCCACCTCGGATCTGGCCAGGGCAGCTTGCACCTGCTCAGGCAGCTGGCTGAGGAAGAGTTCACGGAATAGGAAGCATTCCGGTTCTGAGCCCAGGAGTGAGAGCATTTGGCTCATCAACTCTGAAGGCTTGGAGTCCCCGAGCCCGGGCATAGCGAGCAATCGACGGGTGCGCTCCGATTTAGTAAGCCCGAAAACTTGCAGCAACCGCGCCTTGAGGGTTCTCGAGGAGGCTGATGATCCGCAAGGCGGTGGAGCTGTCGAGTGCGGAGACCACATAGAGATATTTGGTCTGATCCGCAACTATGTCCCTCAGGGCGAACTGTGCCTCGACCTGAATGAACCACGAGGTCGCTTGCTGCTCCCAGAACTGCGGTAGCTTCAGCGAAACGGCGTTGGCCTCCATGCTGTGTTCTTTTTGCGAAAAACGTTCACAAAAAACGGGGTCACCAATGTAGGAATTGATGAATTCCTAACCAATAACTGAGGTCGACTCAGGAGATCAATCAAACCGGTCTTTAATGTAAGACTAAACGAGTTCAAACAGTTTGTTGAGATCGATACAGAACCACGAAAACAGGTCTTAACAAGATGGAGATTCCACGAGTCACGTGGTTTGCGATGTGACGTCATCGCGTTTGCCCGTGCTCTTAAAGGGGCCACGCCCCACGCATACAAACACTATATACAAAACACAGTAATGTCTAACACAATGGTACAGGCTTAGGCTGGTGTTAGAACATCGTTAAAGGGAATTATATACAGTTGCCCAGAGTCATTCAGTGGCTCTGCCACAGTGACGTGTTAAAATGTTTGTCACGCAGAGGCCCAGGGAGAGTTGTACCCCGGTTGCTCTTGTATATCTTCCTGTGGCCAGCTCAAAGTAGTGGTAATGGTTGGGCTTTGTGAGCAGTTTGGCTGACCATTGGTGGTGTATGCCCTAAGGAAACCGGAGAGAGGGGGTGGGGGGAAAATGGAGGAAAAAAAATAGAGGGAAAATGTTTTTTAAAATATATGTTTAAAGTGGTGACACAAATGACAGAAAATAGACACTAGAGTGTTCTGTTAATTTGAAGTTTTTACACCAAAAACTTCAAATTAACTGATTTGATTATTGAAGTAACACATCACAGGAAGTTTTGAAGTATTGGGGTGGGGAGGGGGAGGGGGTGGGGGTGGGGAAACCCTCTCTTGTTCCAGTAATTCAAATTAAGTGGCTTTGAATTAACAGAAGTAGATTGTATTGTACAAGTAACTTTTTTGGTGCCTTGGATTATGTATTTTGAACTAAAAAGATTCCATTGTACCATCACAAGTTTGCATTTATTCCTCCAGTAGAAATGTCTGCCTTGAGGGAGAATCCATTTTGCTTGGAATTTTGCATTGCAAGTTGAAACTAAGAGTACAACATGATTTTCAAATGACCTTGTTATAGTTACACTAGCATAATTAATATATAGATAGATTAACCATTTTTTATTGTCTCTGCTGTAAATTTCTACTAATTAGATTGAAAAAGTTTCCAGTTGAAATTTTGACCCTAGATAGCAATCTTTTCACCCTTTCACTATGGAAACGTGCTATATACAATACTTAATCAAGCAGTAATGCTCGTATAGACTGCCTTTCACAAGCAGGGATTTGTTTCTCGTATCTTATCCACTTGTGTATCAGAGAGATATATGAAATATATGCTGACTAGTGGATTTTTATTTAACACATTTGTTGGAATATTTGCTTTGTTGGAGCGAAATCTAGCAAGCTGTCTAGTAAATGCGTTGTACAACTCTAAGTTGGCACAGTTGGATTGAATTTTTAATTTTTTTTTCAGTTTTATGAGGTGAAGGGACTTGAACTTCACCTCCCACTCCATCAGTATATATTTTATGGGGCTTTTACTGTATGAAAGTTTGGTATTGCACTCAATCTTGTATAGGGTGTGATGTGAATGAGTGAAATACAAATTTTAACATTTTCACAAAAAGGCATTGAAAATTTCTGGTTTTAATTTTCAGCTACACTATGCAAGTGTTGATCTGTGTGATTACTCATTCATAGACTATGTAAGAGAAAGTGTGGAAATGTAAGTGCTTCTATGACGGTTCTTAACTTGATGACCAAGCCTAGAAAGACCAGAAGGAAATAGTACTTCATCAAACTCAATAAAAGTGTAAAAACAATTCTTTCCTTCTCATAGAGTGCAGTTTTGTTGTTAATATATATCTTGCCTATGACTCTCTCCCTTTATTTGTATTAATTTGCACTGTCTTGGCTTTATTATTCTAAAGCACTATTTGTTGAAGGACTCGAATCATATTTCAAGATAAAATATTTGAAAAAATAGCTGTACAATGTTGCAAAAAGTAATAAATCTAGGATGATTGTCTCTATAACTTTGAAGGAGTACAGTTTCTCTATACCACACTTATTCTTGTTACTATTACTTGGATTGAATCCTAATGATTGATGTGCTAGATCATTAGAATATTCCTGTGCGCTCGCTCTCTCTCCGCTCTCTCTCTCTCTCTCTCTCTCATCTCTCTCTCTCTCTCTCTCTCTCTCTCTCTCATATTGATATTCAATAACATTTTATCTCTCCCAAGTTCTTTGTATTCCCAGAGATGGCTCTCTCATTTTAAGATGCATATATATTCATACTGATATACATTTTTTTGACCTAGTTATAAAGCAGCTTTTCATTTGAAGTGCAGTGTTTTGGAGAAGTCGGATGAATAAAAAAGTTACTGCTGAATCTGTAACAATTTTATTGGAGTCAATGATCTGAATTGGATCTCTCGCCTTTGCATATGTTGCCTTGTGATTACTAAAATCCAGTAATGTTTGAAGGCTGTCCATCTATTGAGAAACGGTGTTCAATTGAATTTGTGTAGCATTGATAGAAAAGTGTTTTTAAAAAAAATATTATTTTATCTTTGTGCTACATTTTCTCATTATCCTTCTCTCCAGAGCTACTTAGCCATCATATGCTGTTCTATGGCTAGGACGATTAGATAAATGAAGGTGTAGATTAATCCATAAACTGCCATTAATACTGCTATGTATATCCGTGGTTATAAGAATGTACATTTCTTCTTTTGCAGCTTTCCTTAATTTAAAAAGGGTCCAGAATAGAAGAATTTAATTAAAACCCCTGGTTTTGTGGGTTGGGTATAAGTCTCCAATAGTAAATAACTGACATTTCAGAAACCATGCTAATTGCTTTGGGCAGTAGACCCTTTTGCTGTTTGTATCTTTTTTTTATATGTAATTTTAGATCCTCCTCCTATATTCTGCTGATAGGGTTGGTAGTCAACCTGATCTTAAACTTCTGTTACACTACCTGTACCCATGTTTTACTGTGTGTTGCATAAATGAGGCTCTGGTTGACTTCTGTGGCGGTAGTCAGTCTCCATTCTCCCCCTTTCCCTGGATAACCCAACCAAGATCGAACTTGTTTGATGGAGAGTCCAAGGGGTGACGCCACCTCATTAGTCCATGGTCAGAACACAAATGCACTACAATATGGAGTTACCCCAACCGACTTTTTCTGTGCAGTTTATTATTGTTCTGGTTGGTTTATGTGAGAAGATATGTTGGCCAGTAAAGCGTCCAGAAATTCCTTTTGTTATCTGTCCAGCCTTAAAATTTTATGTTTATTTTTATTCAAAACTAGAAGTAATTATTCTACTGCTAATTATAATGCAGGAAATAATATTGAACCTACCAACTCTTCTAAACTAAACGATTTTATCATTTCAATGATCCAGCACCTAAAAAAGCTGGAACTTGCTGAGCCTGATGAACCATTGTTTTATGATTGATCCATTGGCAGGTGCTTAACTTTGAATCTTGTTTATAATCAATCGTTTGCTGTTGATTGATCTTTTGCTGAGCTGTTTTAGTGTTCATGCTGTTGGCGTGCAGTATTCCTGCTTGCATTCTCTGTATCCATTTGTTGATTTTTGCTACATTCTTTTTTTATTTGCCATGCTGTTCAGCCTTTGGATGCAAGAAGATCAAAGGTTTGTGTTATGTTTGCAACAGTTTAGTTTGCACAACATAAAATAATGCAATTTGCTTTTTTTTTTCTTGTTTTAGTGATGTGTGGTGCATTGTGATTAATTTGTATTTATTTTATACGAGGTTAAATGTTGAAGTTTAAATTATTTTAATTGGTGAGAATATTGGATTACGCCTTTCAATAACAGAGTCCACACTACAAAAGAGCTTTCACTTGTAAAACAGTGCTAGAAATTATTGTATTTAACTTCTGCCTAATTGGTTGTTGAGTAGAACTAACGTGCTAATGGAGCCGATGTTTATTTAAATAATTTCCTTAATTATAAATTCTGAATTAAAAAATTTAGGTGTAATCTAACATTGCATCATTTCTGTATCCCAAGAAAATACCATATTTGATGGGCAATGAATCACATTGGACTTTTTGTATCCCTTATAACTGTAAGGCTGGAATATCTCTCAATCTGGAAATTAACTCTTTTTTGAAAATTTCTCCAAATTTTCAAACATAACCAAAAACATCCATTCTATACTTTGCATGTGAAGCAGGTATAGAATTCTTTTGTTGTTGGCTTGGCAACGGGTTATGTATATGCTGTCAAATATGGTACAATGGATTGCAATACTTTAATTGAACTGTGAAGATTCTACATTTATGTTTTTGAGTGTTTATATTTGGTTTTACAGTGAACTGACTAATATTAGATAAATCAATTAACTTTACAAGAAATCTGAAGGATTTTCTTAGTTGTAGCAAGCTTTTTAAAAAGGAACTATGTTGGAAACAGTAATTAAAACATTCACAAACAGTAATTAAAACATCCACATTTGATCATGTAGCAAATAATCTTGACAGTCTGTTTACAATTTTGTAGTGTTTCTTAAGATAAGCCACCTGCTGGAGATCACTTAAATGGTATATTTCAGATGCATTATATTAAGTAATAGCTCCGGTTCCATTTGCTTTAGAGTGCCGAAGTTGGAAAACATTTTTGCCCCATGTAAAGTTAAAAGGATTATTTGGGCAGTATGATATTTTTAGTGATCGACTCTCAACTAGAAGTCTGCTAGTGCGTAGCTGTCTTTTCCTCTTGCTTGCCTCAGTTATACTCGATGATTTTTCTCATTTTTAAGCCAAGTTATTAGATGGAAAATTAAAATAGAAAGGCGGTTGGTTTCAGTCGGAAGAGGGGAGAGTTGACCTCAGTCAGCTAGATCCTTGTGAATTATGACTTCCTTGATCTGATTAAGTTGCCCCACTGATAGTAGTTGTGGAAAAAGTCTACTTGATAGGCCAAACACTTAAATCTTACCAGTTGGGGCAGAAGATTTGATGGTGCGCTGTCTCCAAAGAGGAGAAAATCCCATTTGAAAGAAAGTTGTATTCTGAGTATAGGAGTCTTAATTACCCTTGCCACTCAGAATAAAAAAATAAAAAAAATTTGATACCATGTGAAACCTATGGCTAAATGCAGGTTAATTTTAAAACTGAATTCTATTACATAAATTCTGATCATAAAACTTGGCAAGCATGGGATGTGCAGCTATGAATCAAGATTTGGAAGTATAGATGCTTTAAAGTTTATTGATGTAGTCAGTATCTCCAGAGCATTTTATTCAAGTATCTGTTGAGTTTGTTCTCCAAAAGACATGCTTTTTGTGCTGTTAAGATTATGAAATGAAGAGGATGGAGATAATATTCAGAGTTTCCGCTCTGTGACTAGTAAGAAATGCTCATGCTTAGGAGACCGAAAGAATCCTCTTGTGGTACAAACTTCTGAATGTGATTTTTGACGTGGAAATGGCTTTGCAAATAGTTTAAAAATAGATTTAAGTTAATATTAAATTTGGTTTGTAGTTCAGCCTACAGAATGTGGTTTTGTAAGAACCATTTGTATAATCTTTGAGCAATCTGTTTTCATTACTTCTACAGCACCTGCAGTTGACCATCCAAGCGTTGCAAGATGAACTTCGAACCCAGCGAGATCTTAATCATCTCCTTCAGCAGGAGAACGTTAGTCGAGGTGCCGAGCACTATACCATTGAGCTCACCGAGGAAAACTTCCGTAGGTTGCAGGCAGAACATGAACGTCAGGCCAAAGAGCTCTTTCTTTTGAGGAAGACTTTAGAAGAAATGGAACTAAGGATTGAAACACAGAAGCAGACATTGAATGCAAGGGATGAATCAATTAAGAAACTACTGGAAATGTTGCAGAGCAAAGGTTTGCCTTCCAAATCCATGGAAGAGGAACATGAAAGAAGTCGGAGAATATCTGAGGCAGAATCTCAAGTTAATCATCTGGAGGTACTACTGGACCAGAAAGAGAAAGAAAACATTCATCTTAGAGAGGTATGATTTTTTTTCAATAGTATTGTGTTCCAGCAAAAAAAAAACTTCTCATTTGACACCTTTGCTTTTCATGTTATGGTAAATCAATCTCTTCTGGTAGTAAATTGGTTAAATCACATTCAGAATAGGACTGAGGCAAAGTACTAAAGTCAAATATTCTAGTGATTACCAAAGACATTTCTGCAATATTTGGATATATTGCTGAGGCTTGCAAAAGCAGAAAAATCTGGGAACTAGCTGGTGCACTGGGATAGAAACGGGCCTTTCACCTTTGAGACCTAGGATGGTGACGAGGGTCCTACATGGAATTAATTTGAGCACTCAGTCTAGTTGCTGATGGGAATAGGCCTGTAGCACAAAGTGTCCTTAATTCAACAATAACTGGCATTCTCACTGGGAGAGGCCACAGGATGGCAGTTGTGGAAAATTGAAAAAATATCACACTAGTGCAATAGGGGATGCTTTTCTGAGGCAAGGGCTGGGGGAATGTTTTTGAGGGAGTTTTACTCTACAGCTGGTTATGCCATACATGACCTGGGAATGCTTGATGTTGATACTCTGCCTGAAATGAGAAGAGTTCCATTCTCTAGCACTAACATCTCAAGAAGAAAACAAAAATCTATCTTTATTATGTGTGTGGCATATGTTTGCACTTTTGTCAAGTAACACTCTTTTGTGACACCTATCTATGTTGCACCTTCAGTGTTTCCATGGTAAGCTCTTTGTGTAATATTTTTTTTAAAAAAAAGCTATGATTAAATTAAATGCTGAGCTTGTGTTAACTACACAGCAGAGCTGAGAAATGTAGATTAGGATTCAGACAAAACATCTGGCCTTGTCTCACTGAGATAAGAACATTAGAGTTAGGAGCAGGAGTAGGCCATATGGCCCCTTGAGCCCGCTCCGCCATTGAATGAGATCATGGCTGATCTTCGAATTCAACTCCACTTTCCCGCTTGAACCCCATATCCCTTGATTCCCCTAGAGCCCAAAAATCTATCTATCTCAGCCTTGAATATACTCAATGAATCAGCATCCACAGCCCTTTGGGGTAGAGAATTCAAAAGATTCACCACCCTCCTGAGTGAAGAAATTCCTCCTCATCTCGGTCTTAAATGGCCGACCCCTTATCCTAAGACTATGCCCCCTAGTTCTAGACTCTCCATATCTACTCTGTCAATCCCCCTCAGAATCTTCATATTTTTCAATGAGACCACCTCTCATTCTTCTAAACTCCAGAGAGTATAGGCCCAATCCACTCAATCTCTCCTCATAGGACAACCCTCGCATCCCAGGGATCAATCCAGTGAGCCTAAAGTTAACCTACTGAAAGATTAGAGAAGCACACATGAGGGCACGTATGAAAGATATAATTCGGTTCAGATCACAAGGGGGTACTATCGTTACTCTCCTGGGTTATGCTATTGTATGATTAGATATTTTGCTGTATAGACATATTCCTGGATATGAAATTGGCTAAGTGACAGGAAACAGAGAGTAGTGGTGAACGATTGTTTTTCGGACTGGAGGAAGGTATACAGTGATGTTTCCCAGGGGTCGGTACTAGGACCACTGCTTTTCTTGATATATATTAATGACATAGACTTGCGTACACAGTGCAACATTTGCAGATGACACAAAACTTGGAAGTATAGTGAACAGTAAGGAGGATAGTGATAGACTTGAGGACACAGACAGGCTGGTGGAATGGGCGGACACTGGACAGATGAAATTTAATGCAGAAAAGTGCGAAGTGATACAATTTGGTAGGAAGAACGAGGCGAGGCAGTATAAACTAAAGGGGGTGCAGGAACATCGAGACCTGGGGTATATGTGCACAAGTTGTTGAAGGTGGCAGGACAAGTTGAGAAAGCGGTTAAAAAGGCATACAGGGTCCTGGGCTTCACAAATAGAGGAAGGAAGTTATGATGCACCTTTTATAAAACACTGGTTCGGCCTCAACTGGAGTATTGTGTCCAATTCTGGGCACCACACTTTAGAAAGGATGTGAAGGTCGTAGAAAGGGTGCAGGAAAGATTTACAAGAATGATTCATAACATAAGAAATAGGAGTAGGGGTAGGCCATTCGGCCCCTCTAACCTGCTCCGCCATTCAATAAGATCATGGCTGATCTTGTACCTCAACTCCACTTTCCTGCACTATCCCCATATCCCTTGATTCCCTTAATATCCAAAAATCTATTGATCTCTGTCTTGAATATACTCAATGACTGAGCCTCCACAGCCCTCTGGGGTAGAGAATTCCAAAGATTCACCACCCTCAGTGAAGAAATTTCTCCTCATCTCAGTCCTAAATGTCCAACCCCTTATTCTGAGACTGTGACCCCTGGTTTAGACTCCCCAGCCAGGGGAAACGTCTTCCCTTCGTCAAGCCCTGTAAAAATTTTGTATGTTTCAATGAGATCACTTCTCATTTTTCGAAACTCTAGAAAATATTGGCCTAGCCTAGTCTACTCAATCTCTCCTCATAGGACAATCCCCCCATCCCAGGTACCAGTCTAGTGAACCTTCGTTGCACTCCCTCTATGGCAAGTATATCCTTCCTTAGGTAAGGAGACCAAAACTGTACACAATACTCCAGGTGTGGTCTCACCAGGGCCCTATATAATTGCAGTAAGACATCTTTACTCTTGTACTCAAATCCTCTTGTAATAAAGGCCAACATACCATTTGCTTTCCTAATTGCTTGCTGTACCTGCATGTTAACTTTCACTAATTTGTGTACAAGGACATCCAAGTCCCTTAACACCAACATTTCCCAATCTCACCGTTTAAAAATACTCTGCTTTTCTATTTTTCCTACCAAAGTGGATAACTTCACATTTCTCCACATTATATTCTATTTGCCATGTTCTTGCCCACTCACTTAACCTGTCTATATCCTCTTGAAGCCTCTGCATCTTCCTCACAACTTACATTCCCACCTAGCTTTGTATCAACAACAAACTTGGATATATTAGATTTGATCCCCTCATCCAAATCATGGATATAGATTGTGAATAACTGTGTCCTCTGGTTCTCGACCCTTCTGCGAATGGGAACAGTCTATCTCCAGTCTATCAATGTGACTGAAGTCCCTCATTCCTGGAATCATTATTGTAAATATTTTCTGCACCTTCTCTAAGGCCTGCACATCCTTCCTAAAGTGTGGTGCCCAGAATTGGACACCGTACTCCAGTTGGGGGCGAACCAGTGTTTTATATAGGCTCATCATCATTTCCACACTTTTGTACTCTATGGGCAGGATTTTAACTCAGCCGTGAGGCGGGCTTTGAGGCATGTGGGGGGTTAAAATTGCAAAACCTGGGGGTCGGGACCCCGAGCCATTTTAACCCAGGCGTGTCTGATGGTCCCGAATCAGTCCCGCCTCCAACAGGTGGGACTGGTCTTTAAGGCCCTTAATCAGCAATAATTGGCCTTTATAATGCCATTTTAACAGGCCCTTGCATTTTTAACCCTTTTCCCACGTAAAACACGCCTGGTGGGGATCACGCCTGTGAAACCTGGCGTGAGCACTATTGGCTTGCTGACTATCAGCTGCAGGTCAACCATTAAAGAGGAGATTTGATCAGTCATCATTTGCAGGTGGCAGGACTTTGTTGTTTCAGGCCTGGGGCAACTTTTACCAGGCTTAACCACATCTGTGGAAGGTTGGAGCCTCACACACCTCTCCAGTGTGACCTCCTGGGAAACCCTGCTCGCCACCTTCACTCAGCGCTTCCTCAATGGAGGCATATACCAGAAGCATGGGAGCCATTTATTTCCTTCCCTTCTGGGCATTAGATGAGTTCGAACACCAGCTGCGGCACCAGCAGAACCAGGAACAACAGCAGGAGCACCAGGCTGCTGCTCACCCACCTGAAGCTGCACAGGCCAGAAGGGGCCAGCACTTGGAAGTGGCTTGAGAGCACCTTGCTGCACATCAGGGGGCCATGGGGACCCGTACCTGCACTGGCAGTCCTACTCAGAAGGACTTCCATGAAGGTCTGGTTTCTCTGTTCAGTAGATGCCCATCGCTCCTCAAGAGATGTCATTCTATTATGAACACTCACCATGTTTTCCATACCCCGGCGACTTATTGCCTCCACGGAGGTTGCCATCCTTTCCACGGTGATGCGTTCATGCACCAATGACTCCACAAAGGCTCTGCTCATGTTCGCTATGGGCTCCTCCATTCGCTCCACACTCACATCGACTCTGGAGACAAAACCTGCCAGAGACTCCTGCATCTGTTCCTGGAGTTCCAGCCCCGCTGATCTTCTGGATGGACCCAGAGGCAGAGGGTCGACATGCAGCTGAGCCGAGCTGGCAGAGTCCTGCACCCTCCGACTAGCACACTCCACTGCTGTCCCTGTCTCCACAATCTGCTGATGCTCGCTTGTGAGCTGTGATACACCAGGTGACAACACTACTCTATGACCCGAAGGTCCCACTGAGGTGTGAATGTCTGTGCTGGGTGCGCTGAATTCTGCTGACACTGCACCCTCAGAGGTTGCAGATTCCTCTGAGGAGTCTGGAAGCTCAGGCTCTTCCTCCTGGACAGTGGGGATGGGGGCTCTCGATGGCCCTGTGGGGAAATAAATGAGAGTTAGAGATGTGAGGTCAAGGTTACATGCACATTGCAGATGATCATAGGTCCATCTGTTATAGCTTCAGAATCATTATCAGCGACTCATGCAATGTCAATGAGAGAGATGGAAAACTATTCTGTCACCAGCTTGCTGTGATGCACCCGTCTGTCCGTCCCCCACTTGCGCCTCATCCTCCAGTCCTACGATCTCCAGGACCGCCACCTCCCAGGGGGTGAGGTGGGCTACTGATGGTGGCCCTCCTCCTGTCCTCGCTCATTCTCTTTATTGTGAGCTCTCTTTTCCTGCAATGAGGGAGACAAGTGGCGTTTGAGTGAGAATGAAGGAGTGAGTGTAGAGAATCCATAGCATAGATGCTTAGAAGGAGACAAAGATGGAGTGAGGTGGCAAATCCAAGGGCCCTCCCTGTGTGTTGTCAGTTGTTTTCATAGCATCAGAGTGATAGGGAGTGTGAGGGCTGCATAGTCGAATAGTTAGGTGAATGTGAGCATAGAGAGAGAGGGAATGGGTAAGGGTGCATGGATGTCAGTGTCAAGTGGGATGTGGAGGAAGAGATTGCTAAAGCTGAGTGCTGGTGAGGAGAGGCAATGGAGATCAGATTCAGAGTGATGGGAACTTCATACTCACTTTTCCAATGTGCTGAAGGTCATGAAATCTCTTCCTGCACTGTATCCAGGTTCTGCGGGTAGCTGATAAGGAGTTGACCTCCTCTGCCACTTGCAGCCACGCAGCCTTTGTCTGCTGGGGAGGCATCTTCCTCCCTGATGAAGGGAAGAGCACCTCCTTGTGAGCTCTTGCTCCCTCCACTAAAGCCTGCAGGGCAATGTCGTCAAAATGGGGTGCAGACCTTGGTCTTTCTCTTGCCATTCTGCTTCCAGCTCAGTGTATCAGCAAATGCCAAAAGGTTGGCAGCCTGCAGAAGAAGCAAGGCTTGTTGCAGACCCTAAATGCAGCAGCAATAATGATGTCATATTCTGCGACTTTCTGACTGGAAATACTCATTTGCCAAGGGTTCCCACACGTTGGAAATCAATTGGCCAATTGAGTTAAAATTGCATCAATCTCACACACCCATTTAGATTCGTGTGGGAAACACCAAATTCGGGGAACCCAACAATTCTCCACACGTGAGTTAAAATTGACCCCGATACCTCTATTTATGAAGCCCAGGATCCCGTAAGCTTTTTTAACTGCTTTCTCACCTGCCCTGGCACCTTCAACAATTTGTGCACACATACCCCCTGGTCTCTCTGTTCGTGTACCTCCTTCAGGATTGTACCATTTAGTTTATACGTCCTCTCCTCATTCTTTCTACCAAAATGTATCACTTCACCCTTTTCTGTCTTCTGAAAATCCAAATACATCACATCCATTGGTTTCCCCCTTATCTATTCTGCTAGTTACAACCTCAAAAAACTGATTTGTCAAACATGATTTCCCTTTCATAAATCCGTGTTGACTCCAGGGATGAGGGACTTCAGTTACATGGATAGATTGGAGAAGCTGGGGTTGTTCATTATATTCCATTTGCTGTGTACTTTCCCACTCACTTAACCTGTCTGTATCCCCTTGATTGCATTCTCCTCAAAACTTGCATTCCCACCCAACTTTGTATCATCAGCAAACTTGGATATACAGGAAACTTTCTGGTATCCAGCACTGACGGGACCGAGCTGGTGCCGTTAGATCAAAACTGCCGTATAAACCAGCGGCAATGTTAAAACATAGAGCTTTTCAGCTCCGTGTGAATCAACAAACCCTGTTGCTTAGCAACAGCTTCAAAACAGTCAGCTGCAGCTGCAAACGTCTCTAGCTGAAGCTGTTGCTTAGCTACAGACCTTGCAGAGCCTGACTGAGGGAAAAAAAAGCAACGAGAAGTAAAAAAACTTAAAGAAAACAGCTCCTGAATTTTGCCGGTAGATAGAGCTTTCCGGACTTTTAACCTCCGGTTAAACGAAAGTTTCCTGTATTACATTTGGTCCCCTTATCCAAATCATTAATGTAGATTGTGAATAGCTGAGGCCCAAGTACTGATTCCACTAGTTACAGCCTGCCAACTTGAAAAGACCCGTTTATTCCTACTCTTTGTTTTCTGTCTGTTAACCAATCCTCAATCCATGCTAGTATATTACCCCCAATCCTTAATTTTGTTTAATAACCTCTTGTATGGCACCTTCTCAAATGCCTTCTGAAAATCCAAATACACCACATCCACTGGTTCCCCCATATCTATTCTGCTCGTTACAACCTCAAAAACCTCTAACAAATTTGTCAAACATGATTTCCCTTTCATAAATCTGCCCAATCCTATTATTATTTTCTAAGTGCCCTGTTACTATGTTCTTAGTAATAGATTCTAGCATTTTCCCTACTACTGATGTCAGGCTATCTGGTCTGTAGTTCCCCATGTTCTCTCTCCCTCCTTTCTTAAATAGTGGGGTTACATTTTCTACCTTCCAATCCGCAGGAACCGTTCTAGAATCTGTGGAATTTTGGAAAATGACAACCAATGCATCCACTATCTCTATAGCCACCTCTTTCAAAACCCTAGGATGTGGGTCATCAGGCCCAGGGGATTTATCGGCTTTCAGTCCCATTAATTTCACCAGTACTATTTTTTTTTACTAATGCTAATTTCTTTCAGTTCCTCATTCTTGCTAGAGCCTTAGTTCTCCACCATTTCTGGGAAGATTTTTGTGTCTTCTTTCGTGAAGACAGACACAAAGGGCTGGATTTTCATTCAGCAGTCGGGAAGGAGGTGGGACTACAACTTTCGGATTTTAGCCCCGCCTCCATTGACGTCTGGCCAATCCACGTGATTTTCCCTTGATTGACCTTGTTGAGCCCTCCCAGCGGGATCAGCAGGCTAATTAAGGGCCACCCGGCAACAGGTGACATCACAGACTGAAATTTCATCTGTCAAGAGGTGTTGACAGATGAAATATCAGTGTTTCACAGCTGTTTGAAGCTGTCAAATACTGACAGTCTGACTTCTAACCTGAGTCCTTCTACGCAGACTCAGTTAGAACTCACACCGGCACTGAAAGCTGCAGGCTGTCACTTTTGACAGATCGCAGCCATTCTGCTTTCAGTGCCGGCTGAGTGATGGACTCCCGACACCTAGAGGAAGAAAGGCTGTTAAGGTAAGTACAGGTAATTTAAACTTCTTTACACACTTTAGACACACCAAACACACTTACCTTTGCACTCATGCACCCATCACTCACCTGAACACCGACATCGCGACCCCTCCAAGTCCTTCAACCTGACGGCCCGCCTGCTCTAACCTGGCGTGGTTTGGAGCCGTCGGGAATCCCACACGACACCCCTCAAAATAGGGATTAGGCTAAAAACTGCCCGTTAACTACCTGTTAACCGGCAGTTAATTGGCACTAATCCCTTCCCGCCTCGGGTCGGCAGGTCCCAGTGCAGGGCGGGTACTCGCCTCCTTTGAAACTTACGCGGAGGCGGGTTTTGGGCGGGATGGTGTCGGGACCCCCGAATTCGGGATTTTAGCCCACCTCTCGGCACACTGAAAATCTAGGCCAAAGTATTTGTTTAATTTCTCAGCCATTTCCTTATTCCCCGTTATAATTTTTCCTGTCTCAGCCTGTAAGGGACCCACATTTACTTTCGCCAATCTTTTCCTTTTTACATTCCTAAAGAAGCTTTAACGGTCTGTTTTTAGGTCTCTCACTAGTTTACCCTCCTATTCTATTTTCCCTTTCTTTATCAATTTCTTGGTCCTCCTTTGCTGAATTCTAAAATCCTCCCAATCTTCAGGCTTACTACTCTTTCTGGCAACATTATAAGCCTCTTCCTTTGATCTAATACTATCTTTAACTTCTCTTGTTAGCCACAGTTGGAGCACTTTTCCTGTGGGGTTTTTGTACCTTAAAGGAATGTATATTTGTTTTAAATTATGTATTAATTCTTTAAATGCTAGCCATTGCTTGCCTACCGTCATACCTTTTAATGTAGTTTCCCAATCTACCTTAGCCAACTTGCCCCTCATACCTATGTAGTTTGCTTTGTTTAGATTGAAGACCCTAGTTTCGGATTTAACTAAATCACTTTCAATCTCAATATAAAATTCTATCATATTATGGTCACTCTTCCCGAAAGGCCCCTTTACTACAAGGTTATTGTGAAATGAATGTGGACCATTATAGATTTAACTTTTTAATTACATTGTATGACTGATTCATTGGCATAGGCTAAGCTTTAGACCACTTGGAGGTACTGATGCATGATTATACAGTTACTATTGCAAAGCCAAGACTAATTGGTTTGGACCGTGCCCAAAGCTTATACACTCCCAGTTTGTAAGGCAGTGTTGGAGTGCAGTATTTTCCTATTTATGTTTCACTTTTTGTATGCAAAGAATTAGCGTTCTGAGCATTTTTTCTGTTCTTTCCTTTCTTTTTCTTAATTTAAAAAGTGATACTTTACGTTCCCATTAAAATACCTACATTCCTTAGCTGCAATGTGAATTACAGTTTAAATGGATTGCGGGAATCCTTAATTTCAGTCTATTCCAGTTCCAGGTTCAATATTTGACCAAGTTCAAATTTAAGATGTTTCAAGGGGAGGGGAGAGGGATATGTTGTACCAACTGGAGGCATTCAATAAAGTCCCTCATAAGAGACTGTTAGCTAAAGTTGAAGCTCATGGAATTGAGGGCAAAATATTGACCTGGCTGGGAGATTGGCTGAGCGGCAGGAGACAGAGAGTAGGGATAATGGGCAGGTACTTTAATTGGCAGGATGTGACTCGGAGTGTCCTGCAGGGATTTGTATTGGGGCCTCAACTATTCACTATTTATTAACGACTTAGATGACGGGATAGAGAGCCACATATCCATGTTTTCTGATGACACAAAAATAGGCGCCATTGTAAGCAGTGTAAATGGAAGCATAAGATTACAAAGAGATATTAATAGTTTAAATGAATAGGCAAAACTGTGGCAAATGGATTTCAGTGTAGGAAAATGGGAGGCCATCCACTTTTGACCTAAAAAGGATGGATCAGAGTACTTTCTAAATGGTGGAAAGCTAGAAGCAGTGGAGGTCCAAAGCGACTTAGGGGTCCACATACATAGGTCATTAAAATAACATGGACAGGTACAAAAGATAATCAAAAAGGCTAATGGAATGCTATAGATCTAGAGGACTAGAATACAGGGGGTTAGAAGTCATGCTGCAGCTATACAAAACCCATGTTAAATCACACCTGGAGTACTATGTCAGTCTGGGCCCCATACCTTAGGAAAGATATATTGCAACGTAGATTTACTGGAATGATACCTGGACTTGCGACATTAAATAAATTTGCGACATTAAATAAACTTAAAATGGAGATAGACAGTTTCCTAGCTGATAAGGGAATTAGAGGTTACGGGGAGCAGGCAGGGAAGTGGACGTGAGTCTAGGTTTGGATCAGCCATGATCCTATTGAATGGCGGAGCTGGCCCGAGGGGCCGTATGGCCTACTCCTGCTCCTACTTCTTATGATCTTATGACTCCAAGTGTTAAATTACAAGGTGAGATTGCACAAACCAGGGTTGTATTCCCTGGAATTTAGAAGATTATGGGGTGATTTGTTCAAAGTTTTCAAGATATTAAGGGGAACTGATTGGCTGGGGAATCTAGGACTAGGGGATATAGCCTAAAAATTAGAGCCAGGGCTTTCAGGAGTGAAGTTAGGAACACTTCTACACACACTGGGTGGTAGAAGTTTGGAACTCTCTCCAGTAAAAGCAGTTGATGCTGGGCCAATTGTTAATTTTAAATCTGAGATTGATAGATTTCTGTTGCCCCGTATCCCTTAATAACTTTGGTTAATGGCAGGTATATGGAGTTAGGCCTCAGATCAGCCATGATCCCATTGAATGGTGGAACAGGCTCGAGGAGGTAAATGGCCTACTCCTGTTAGAACATAAAAACATAAGAAGTAAGAGCAGGAGTAGGCCATATGGCCCCTCGAGCCTGCTCCGCCATTCAATAAGGTCATGGCTGATCATCGACCTCAACTCCACTTTCCCGCCCGATCTCCATATCCCTTGATTCCCCATGAGTCTAAAAATCTATCTATCTCAGCCTTGAATATACTCAAAGACTCAGCATTCACAGCCCTCTGGGGCAGAGAATTGCAAAGATTCACAACCCCGAGTGAAGAAATTCCTCCTCATCTCGGTCTTAAATGGCCTACCCCTGATTCTGAGACCATGCCCCCTAGTTCTAGACACTCCAGCCAGGGGAAACAACCTCTCAGCATCTAGCCTGTCAATGCCCTTCAGAATCTTGTATGTTTCAATGAGATCACCTCTCATTCTTCTAAACTCCAGAGAGTATAGGCCCATTCTACACAATCTCTCGTCATAGGACAGCCCTCATCCCAGAAACCAATCTAGTGAACCTTCGCTGCACCACCTCCAAGGCAAGTATGTCCTTCCTTAGACCAGAACTGTGCCCAGTACTCCAGGTGTGGTCTCACCAAGGCCCTGTACAATTGTAGCAAGACTTCCTTACTCCTATACTCCAACCCCCTAGCAATAAAGGCCAACATGCCATTTGCCTTCCTTATTGCTTGCTGTACCTGCATGCTAGCTTTCTGTGTTTCTTGCACGAGGACACCCATATCTCTCTGAACACCAACATTTGAAAGTTTCTCACCATTTAAAACATATTCTGTTTTTCTATTCTTCCTACCAAAGTGAATAACCTCCCATTTCCCTACATTATACTCCATCTGCCACCTTACTGCCCACTCACTTAGTCTATCTATATCCCTTTGCAGACTCTGTGTTCTCCTCACAGCTTACTGTCCCACCTAGCTTTGTATCATCAGCAAACTTGGATACATTACACTCGGTCCCTTCATCTAGGTCATTAATATAGATTGTAAATAGTTGAGGCCCCAACACTGATCCTTGCGGCACCCC
Organism: Somniosus microcephalus; assembly: GCF_052327205.1. Classification (NCBI taxonomy): domain Eukaryota; kingdom Metazoa; phylum Chordata; class Chondrichthyes; order Squaliformes; family Somniosidae; genus Somniosus; species Somniosus microcephalus. Next base: position 195,273,851 of record NC_140997.1, read on the forward strand.
CCTAGTTACAGCCTACCAACCTGAAAAAGATTTGTTTATCCCTACTCTCTGTTTCCTGTCCGTTAACCAATTCTCTATCCATGCTACTATATTACCCCCAACCCCATGAGCCCTAATCTTGTGTAATAATCTTTTATGTGGCACCTTATTGAATGCCTTTTGGAAATCCAAATATACTACATCGACTGGTTCTCCTTTATCTACCCTGCTAGTTACATCCTCAAAAAACTCTAATAAATTTGTCAAACACGATTTCCCTTTCATAAAACCATGTTGACTCTGCCTAATCGTGTTATGATTTTCTAAGTGACTTGATATCAATTCCTTAACAATGGATTCCAGCATTTTCCCGTGACTGATGTCAGGCTAACTGGCCTGTCGTTCCTGGATTTCTCTCGCCCTCCTTTCTTGAATAGCGGTGTTACATTTGCGACCTTCCAATCCGCTGGAACCTCTCCAGAATCTAGGGAATTTTGGAAGATCAAAACCAATGCATCCACTATCTCTTCAGCCACCTCTTTTAGAACCCTAGGATGTAGGCCCTTGGGTCCAGGGGATTTGTCGGCTTTTAGTTCCATTAATTTCTCTCGTACTTGTTCTCCACTTATATTAATTACGTTAAGTTCCTCACCTTCATTAGACCCTTGGTTCCCCACCATTTTTAGTATGCTTTTTGTGTCTTCTACTGTGAAGACAGATACAAAATATTTGTTTAGCGTTTCTGCCATTTCCTTATTCCCCATAACAATTTCTCCTGTCTCGGCCTCTAAGGGACCAATGTTTGCTTTTGCTACTCTTTTTCTTTTTACACACTTGTAGAAACTCTTACAATCTGCTTTTATATTTCTTGCTAGTTTTCTCTCTTATTCTATTTTCCTTTTTTTAATCAATTTTTTGGTCAACCTTTGCTGGTTTCTGAAACTCTCCCTATTCTCAGGCTTACTATTCTTCTTTCAATCTAATGCTATCCTTAACTTCTTTAGTTAGCCACGGTTGGATCACTTTTCCCATGGAGTTTTTGTTTCTCAATGGAATATATTTTTGTTGAGAATTATGAAATATTTCTTTACATGCTTGCCACTGCTTATCCACCGCCATACCCAATCTACCTTAGCTAACTCACCCCTCATACCTCTAATTGCCTTTATTTAAGTTTAAGACTCTAGTTTCTGACTTAGGCAAAATTAATGTAAAATTCTATCATATTATGATCACTCTGCCCCAGAGGATCCTTTACTATGAGATTGCTAATTAAACCTGTCTCATTACACAATGCAAGATCTAAAATAGCCTGTTCCCTGGTTGGTTCCATGATATATTGTTCTAGGAAACTGTCCCAAATACATTCCATGAACTCGTCCTCCAGATTACCTTTGACAATTTGATTTGTCCAGTCTATATGAAGTTTAAAGTCCCCCAAGATTATTTAATATTCTGTCCAATGGTATAGCTACTGTTAGGGGGCCTATATACTACTCCTCCCAGTGTTTTCTGCCCCTTGTTATTCCTTTATCTCCACCCATACTGATTCTACTTCCTGATCTTCTGAGCTGAAATCCTTTCTCGCTACTGTCCTTATGTCATCCTTTATTATCAGGGCTACTCCCCCTCCTTTTCCATTCTGTCTGTCTTTTCGAAATGTCAAGTACCCTGGAACATTTAGTTCTCAACCTTGGCCACCTTGCAACCATGTCTCTGTAATGGCTATTAGATCAAACCCATTTATCTCTCTTTGTGCCGCTAGTTCGTCTATCTTGTTACGAATGCTTCGTGCATTCAGATAAAGAGCCTTTAATTTAAATGTTTTACCATTATTCCTTGCTTTGACCTTATTCTCTGCTGCACTGCTACCATTAAACTCCTCTGTCCCTTCCTGTCACACACTGCTTATTTTTACCCAAATTGCCTTGACCTTTCTCTTTAGATTTCTAAATTTCCCCATACCTGACCCCTCCTCCCCCCCCCCCCCTTTTTTTTTTAGCTTAAAGCCCTATCTACAGCCCTAGTTATTCGATTCGCTAGGATGCTGGTCCCAACCCGGTTTAAGTGGAGCCCATCCCGTCCCGACGGAACAGCTCCCTGTTCCTATGTTCCTAACTGCATGTTTGGGTTACACATTGCTTAAAGATCTGCCCGTCATAGTTGGAAGTGATGTTCACTGTACAGGCAAACAGAGAGATAGAGAAAAAGATTGGCAGTGGGTGGAAAGAGGAGTTGGATGGAATTGCAATAGCCCCCGGCATTGCCTTGGCAAATACATATTTTAATAATGAATACTTGTTTGAATGGCCACCATGGAAAAAGCGATTTCCCAAAGTGGGAAGAATTAAGTGTAGGAAAGCAGTAGTAGTGTGAAATTCAGTAGTGAGAATAGAAGACAGTCATTTCTGTAACCGTTGACCTGAATTCTGCGTGGTACATTGCCTCCCAGGTGAAGGATAAAGGATGTAACAGAGTCGATATAGAAGATCTTGAAGAAGGAGTGGGATCAGCCGGAAGTTGTAATTCATATCCATACCAACAACAGGGAAGAATAGGATTCAACTCCTGCAGAAAAAATTCTAAGAGTTCAATAAATTAAAAAGCAGGATCCTTAAGGTAGTAATCTCCGGATTACCATCATTACTGGAATAGCCAGATTGGAGAGGTAAATATGTATCTAGAGAAGTGGTATAGGAGGGTAGAGTTCAGAAACTCCAAAAAAGCACTTAATACATATAGGGCAGATAATAAAATTGAACGTTAAAACAAATATAAATAATATAAGAAGGCTACAAAAAGGGAGTTTAGAAAGGCTAAGCAGTGGTATGAGTAAAAATTAGCCAAAACATAGAGGCAATAAAAAGGCTTCCTACAGGCACTTTAGTAGTAAGAGGCTTTTCGTGGTAAGGGCATGACTGTAAAGAGATGGAGACAAGCCTATCGTGGTGAATGAGGTAATGGCAGAGATATTAAATAAATACATCCTCAGTTTTTGAAGAGGAGGTGGATATTGGGATTGTAGAAACATCTGAAGTGGGTGTAGAACACTTAGTGGAGATTATTACTCAAAACGAATGGTGCTTAAGAAGTTGCTCAAAATGTAAGGTAGACAAATCATAGGGATATGATCTTTTACATAAGAGATTCCTAAGGGAAGCTAGGGAAGAAATAGTGGAGGCTCTGACTAATTTTCCAAAATTCTGTGGAAAGGAAAACTGTGCCAGAGAACTGCAGGGTGGCAAATATAACTCCCCTCTTCAAAAAGCCAGGAAATTAAAAGCTAGTTCGTCTTGCTTCAGTTGTTCAACTGCAATTAAATTATTAAACACTTAAACTTGAGCTAATCGGAGTCAGTCAACCGAGGTTTCTGAAGGATATGTTGTGCTTGACCAACCTTGGAGAATTATTTGAAGAAATAATGGAGAAGATAGGTAAGCCACTGCAGTAGACGTGGTTTATATGGATTTTTAGAAAGCATTTGATAACGCATTGCATGAACATAGTTTTTGTTAAGTCTCTGATGGTTTAGTGACTGCAGTTACAGTGCGTATGAGTGTCTCTAATCCTTTCCTGACGCAGGTTGCTTTCCTTGCACACTATCTAACAGCACAATGAAACACATCCTTAAGGTTTCAGTATTGGCCTTCCTCAGCTATTGGTCTAAAGTACCCCTGTGGCAGTTTTGTTTTGCTTTGTCCTCTTTATAGCAGGCAGGTAAGTAAGTAAAAATCTTCAGGGGAAACAAGTCTATTTTTAAGCCTCAACAACAGAGTCCCATCCTGCTTTCACCCACTGGAAACCACAGGTAAGAACAAAGATTGTAGGAGCACAATTATGCATGGTGGCACAGAGCCATGAGACCATAGAACCTGCACTACCCAGGGGGGAGAAGTTATCATGTTGAGGGAAAAATCCCCTATAATCATTTTCTATCATTTAGAGGGGTGACATCTGTCAGAAATTTAGAATATTGGGGCAATTTTTTGATTTGCTTCTTGATTCGGTTCGACTATGAGAAGACATTAAAAGCAGCACCTCAAGTGGATAAGACCATAAATATAGCTGATGGAACTGGGTTTTACAGCAGGAGCTATAGAATATAAAAGTTGAAATGTAATGGTGAATCTCTAGAAAACCTTAGTAAGACCACAGTTGGAGTTCCTTGTACAGTTCTGGACTTCACAAGAGAAAGGATGTTGGGGCAAGAGATACTGCGCAGATTCTCTAAGATGTTGCCTGATATGAGGAAATGCAAATTCAAAGAAAACCTTGAAAAATTGGGGCTGTTTTCGTTAACAGCAAAGGAGATTAACGGGTGATTTGATAAAGATGCTTAAAATTATGAAAGGATGGGACAGAGTAGCGAGAAACGGATTGTTTTCAGTGATTGAGGAGACTTAGAACAAGGGAGTATTGATACAAAACTAAGTGTAAGAAATTTAGGACAGAAAGCAGGATAAACTTTTTTTTAAAACAGAGGTTTGTGAGACTAGAATGCACTACTGGAGTTGGTGATTGAAGCAGAGACCATGTCAACATTTAAGAATAAGTTCGCTCAGTGGTTGAAGGAAAAGGGAATAGAGAGAGATGGGAACACCGTGGGCACTTGGGATTCAAGTTCAGAGAAGGTTCACTCGGTTGATTCCGGAGATGAGGGGTGTAATGATATCAGCAAATAGTGATGTTATTTGCCTGTTTGATTATCATGCCGTACCAGCATATTTGCCTGTTTGATTATTTATGCCTGACCAGCAGAGGGCACGTGACAGAGGCAGAGTTGAGTTTAGTTTTAGTTTCGTTTTAGATGGATCTCTAAGATGGTGTCTCCTGTAATGCTGTTAACAGAGTTGAACAGACTTTAGATAAAAAGACATCTCTTTCATAAATGTCTCGTCATTGAACCCACATACAAATCTATACATGGTGTCAGAAGTGATTGAAAGAGATGAAGAGGAAAAATCTGAAGTTAGCAACTCGACGAGATAGTGGCAAGTAAGCTACCCAGCGAAATCCGCTCTCCACATATTAGCAAGCCAAAAGAGAACATCGTTACTTACCTTTGGAGAATAGCTAACGAAGTGAAAAATGGTAGGATTACACCCATCGGCGAAGCTTCAGTTGACAGGTAATGTGGCTGAAAATTGGAGGAGATTCAAACAACGTTTGGAGTTGTATTTAGCAGCAATCGGAGCTGACGAGAAAAGTGATAAAATGAAAGCGTCAGTGTTCTTACATGTCGTGGGTGATGAAGCGCTGGAGGTGTATAATAACTTCACATTTGCTGCTGATGGAGACAAAATGAAGTTGGATAAAATAATCGAACAGTTTGAGGCCTACTGCATACCTAAACGTAACGTGACGTTTGAGAGGCACAGATTTTTCACGTGTACAGAAAACGGGAGAGACTGATCAGTATGTGACTGAACTGAGAAGCAGAAGCAAATCGTGTGAATTTGGGGGACTGACAGACTCGCTGATAAAAGACAGACTGGTGTGTGGTATTCCAGATAATGGCCTAAGGGAAAGACTGCTAAGAGAGCAAGATCTAGACCTGGGAAAAGCCATAGCACTGTGTAGGGCTACAGAGACTGTGAAGTCGCAGGCAAAGGAGCTGTTCAGTGACAGTAGCTGCAACGTGGATGCAGTGAGAAAGAACGGACACAAACCGTTTAACAAGAAGAGCGCCAATGTGAAAAAAGAGGCGTGGCCAGCGAACAAAAATGAAAGGGGCAATCGAAAGTCATGTAGTCGATGCGGTACACAGCATCCACCAAAAAAGTGTCCAGCATATGGTAAAACATGCAATAGTTGCAACAAAAACAACCATTATGCCCGTTGCTGTAAGAACCAAGCGCAACAAAGCAAGGTCCATGCAGTAGATGAAAGCGGGATAGAGGAGTTCTATGTAGATGTTGTGTCTGAAAACAAAAAAGAAAAAAGAGACTGGATGTTGACACTAAAAGTGAATGACATACACATTCCATTTAAATTGGATACTGGAGCACAAGTTAATGTGATATCAGAGACTGATTTTAAGAAAATTAGACCCAGACCAAAGATACATGGAGTGAAAGTGACAGGATACTCGGGTACTAATATACCAGTGAAAGGAAAATGCATTGTCAAAGTGACACACAAGGACAGAGAGCACACGCTAGCATTAATCGTGGTGCCAAAGGATGTGCAGGCCATACTAGGTTTAATAGCCTGTGAGAGACTAAACCTGGTAAAGAGAGTCCTCGTTGTGGAAAGCGAAGGAGAGACAGTCTATGATGAACTCGTGAAAGAGCACAACGACCTATTTAAGGGTCTAGGCTGCCTTCCAGGAGAACACACGATCAGAGTAGATCAAAGTATGCCAACGGTCATACATCCATGCAGAAAAGTTCCATTTGCTCTTCAAAAGCAACTGAAGGCAGAGTTGGACAGGATGGAAAGCCTGAACGTGATTCAGAAGATAGATGAGCCAACTGAGTGGGTGAGTTCCCTCGTCGTTGTGGACAAAAAGAATGGAAAGCTCAGAATTTGCCTGGATCCAAGAGATCTAAACAGAGCAATAAAGAGAGAGCACTTCAAGCTTCCTACACGTGAGGAAATCATGTCACAGTTTGCAAATGCAAGGTATTTCAGCAAGTTAGATGCATCATCAGGATTTTGGCAGATGAAACTGGACGAGGCAAGTTCAAGACTGTGCACATTCAACAGTCCATTTGGCAGATACAGATTCCTAAGGTTACCATTTGGCATTGCCTCAGCTCCTGAAGTGTATCACAAAACTATCCATATGATCTATGAGCATCTGGAGGGAGTTGATACATCAATGGATGACATAAAATATGGGGAACCACGAGAACTGAGCACGACGAGAGACTGAAAAAAGTGCTGGAAGCAACAAGGAAAACAAACCTGAAGCTGAATAGAGAGAAATGCCAGCTCGGGGTGACCGAACTGACATTCGTGGGAGATATCCTTAGCGGTGAGGGCATCAGACCAGATCCCAGAAAGGTGTCCGCCATTGAGAATATGCCAAAGCCACTATGCAAAAAGGACGTGCAGAGGTTTAATGGAATGATCAACTACATGGGTAAATTCATATCCGACCTCTCAGAAAAGATGGCGCCACTGAGCCGACTAACTGAAAAGAACATAGAATGGGAATGGAATCATGAGCATGAGAAGTCATGGAGCGATCTAAAGAAACTGCTCACAGAGGAACCAGTTCTGAGGTTTTATGACCCAGTGAGACCCATCAAGATATCATCAGATGCATCACAGAGTGGGTTCGGTGCCGTTCTTCTGCAAAAATATGACTACTGGCAACCTATTGCATATGCATCGTGCTCACGCGGAGACGCGATATGCTCAAATAGAAAAGGAGCTGCTCAGCATCACATACGCCTGTGAAAGATTTCACCAATTTGTGGCAGGACAAGCAATCAGTGTAGAGACTGACCATAAGCCCTTGATTGCATTGTTCCAAAAGCCACTAAATAGCTGTCCGCTTAGAATACAAAGAATGATGATCAGGCTGCAACGCTATACACTGAATGTTGCGTACACACCGGGTAAGCTGATGTATACAGCAGACACGTTGTCCAGAGCTGTTGACCCAAGTGAGCCCGCAAACACCAAAATGGATGAAAAAGTGAACGCCTACGTGGACATGATCACAAGTGCACTGCCCATAGCAGATGCAAAAATGGAGCTCATAAAGACTGAGACAAACAAAGATGAAACAATGAGACGACTGAGGAAAAGCATCTTGGTTGGATGGCCCAACATGAAGCAAGACTGCTCACCTGACATGGCAGAGTATTGGAACTGCAGGGCGGAACTATCACTGGTCGAAGACATCATCCACAAAGGAAGTAAAATAGTTATCCCAAAGAGTCTGAGTAAAGAGATGCTAAAAAGGATCCATGGAGGACATCTGGGAATCAAAGTGTAAGAAAAGAGCACGAGAGGTGATGTACTGGCCACGAATCAACCAAGATGTGACAAATGAGGTGTCAAACTGCACAATATGCCTGAAATATCGAGCAAGCAATCCGGTAGAACCACCAAAGCCACACCCAGCGCCAGACAGACCTTACCAGAAGGTAGGCGCTGACCTATTCGTATGTCAAGGGAAGGACTATCTTGTAGTCACAGACTATTACTCCCTGTATCCAGAGGTTTGTAGACTGTACACCACCACTGCAGATGCTGTGATAACATGTATGAAAGCCATATTCTCCAGACATGGCGTGGCAAGCGAGGTCTTCACAGACAACGGACCCCAGTTTTACAATGCAAGTTTCCGACACTTTGCCAAAGAGTGGGACTCTGTCCACACAACGTCAAGTCCTCACTTTCCACAGTCCAATGGACTAGTGGAAAAATCGGTCCAGACAGTGAAAAGACTGATGTACAAGGCAAAAGACAGTGGAACTGACTTCTACAAGAGCATGCTTGTATACCGCACAACGCCGCTCGAGTGTGGTATGTCACCAGCCCAACTCCTTATGGGACGTCTGCTAAAGTCAAACCTACCCATCCCGGAGAACCTCCTGAAAACAAGAGGGGGAGAAAGTGAGGAAGTTCAAAGAACAACAGAAAGAAAAGCAAAAGTACTACTATGACAGAGGAACACAAAACCTACCTGAACTCCACACTGGTGACCAAGTAAGGTTCAAAGACAAAACAAACATATGGACTCAGAAGGGAACTGCCCTGAGTGAAGTTCAACCAAGATCATACACCATTCAGACAGATGAGGGTGCTGTTCTGAGAAGAAATCGTCGGGATCTTCTCATGGGACCAGCCACAGCAAGTCAAAAGACTGATACTGTTGAACAACCTGATCACACAGCTGAGAAATCATCATCTGAGGCAACAACTCAGATTCAAGGACAATCAATCAGAAAATCCTCAAGACGCGTGAAGCCTCCTGAGAGACTCATTGAGCAAGTTTAAGGACTCTTGTTATAGAAGGAAGTAATGTTATCTTATTCTTTCTTCAAGTTCTAGTGTATTTACATATTTCATGTGAACACACAAAGCAAGGTTAAAAAACCTTGATAATGTAAGTTCATTAAGTGTTAGTTAAAATGCAGAGTAATACAAAGAAAACATGTTAGATCAAAGTAAAATACTTTTGTTTTAAGAAAGGGAGATGAAATGATATCAGCAAATAGTGATGTTATTTGCCTGTTTGATTATCGTGCCGTACCAGCATATTTGCCTGTTTGATTATTTATGCCTGACCAGCAGAGGGCATGTGACAGAGGCAGAGTTTAGTTTTAGTTTCATTTTAGATGGATCTCTAAGATGGTGTCTCCTGTAATGCTGTTAACTGAGTTGAACAGACTTTAGATTAAAAGACATTCTCTTTCATAAATGTCTCGTCATTGAACCCACAAAGAAATCAATACAAGGGGGTTGACTTATGAGGAAAGGTTGAGTAGGTTGGGCCTCTACTCATTGGAATTCAGAAGAATGAGAGGCGCTCTTATCGAAACATATAAGATTGTGAGGGGGCTTGATCGGGTGGATGCGGTGAGGATGTTTCCACTGATGGGTGAGACTAGAACTAGGGGGCATAATCTTAGAATAAGGGGCTGCCCTTTCAAAACTGAGATGAGGAGAAACTTCTTCACTGAGGGTAGTAAATTTATGGAATTTGCTACCTCAGAGAGCTGTGGAAGCTGCGACATTAAATAAATTTTAAAACGGAGATACAGTTTCCTAGCTGATAAGGGAATTAGGGGTTACGGGGAGCGGGCAGGGAAGTGGACGTGAGTCTAGGTTCGGATCAGCCATGATCCTATTGAATGGCGGAGCAGGCCCGAGGGGCCGTATGGCCTACTCCTGCTCCTACTTATATTATGTTCTTATGATTAGGATAGCGAAACACTGCAGGAGGACATAGATAAGCCAACTGGATGGCCAAATAGGTGGTGGTTGTAGAGAAGTGTAAAGTGAGATATATTTTCAGCACCATGGTACTCAAATATTATAATGGACTGCAATCTGAGGGAAAATGAATAGCAAAATGGAATTAATATCATGAACAGGAATAGGCCATTCAGCCCCTCGAATCTGTTCTGTCATTCTATTACATTACTGCCTTTGTTCCATATGCCTTGATGCCCTTACCTAAAACAAATCTTTCGTTCAGTTTTTAAAAATTTCAATTGACACAATACTTGCAGTCTTCTGGAGGAGAGTTCCAGGTTTTCACTACCCTTTGTGTGGAAAAAGTGCTTCCTGATTTCACTTGTAACTGACCTAGCTCTAGTTTTAAGATTATGCCTTCATTTTCTGGATTCTCCACCTGACAAAATAGTTTGTGTATCTACCCTATTGAATCTCTTTGTCATTTTAAACACCTCTATTAGATCATCCCTCAACTGTCTAAATTCAAGGGAATGCAAACCCAGTTTATGCAACCTGACCTCATAATTACCCTTTTTAGCCCTGGTATCATTCTGGTGAATCTGTGCTATACCCCCTCAAAAGCCAATATATCTTTCATGAGGCCTGGCACCCAAACCTGAACACACTGCTCCAGATGGGGTCTGACCAAGGCTCTGTACAACTGAAGCATCACTTCTTCACTTTTGTATTCCAATCCACTTGAAATAAAGGCCAGCATTCCATTAGTTCTACTTTTTGTACTTGTGCACTAGCTTATGGTGTTGAGTGTACATGGATACCTAAATCCCATTGCTTTTTCACAGCCCATGTCTCTCACCATTAAGAAAAAGTGGATGACCTCACACTTTCCCCACATTGAACTCCATCTGCCATAGTTTTGCTCAGTCACAAATTTGTCCATGTCCCTTTGTAATTTCCTGCTCCCATCTACGCAACTTACTCTGCTTCCCAACTTACTGTCAGCTGCAAACTTGGATGTACAACTCTCTCCTTCATCCAGGTGATTTTTTAAATATATTTTGGAATTATATATATAATGTGGTGAAAAGCTGCAGCCCAGTACAGATCCCTGCGGAATACCACTTGTCACATCTCTCCACTCAGTTACCAACCCATGAAGCATCAGATCCTGACTTCAAGAAACCTTTCAACTACAGGTGTCCCCACTCATGGAAAAGTTTGAAATTGGAAATCTTAGCAATGTTTTGAGGATGCTGTCAAAGTTTTTGAATGAAAACTGTAAGCAGGTTGATTTATTTTGCAGTGAGGTTCTTTGGGACAGAATCCCAATTAAATTCTTAATGCATGAAGCAGGTTTCATTGTGGAGTACGCCTCCTTTAGATCTAAGCTCTTCAAATATTGTGTGCTACTTTATTATGAATATAAATCACTTATTGTTGCATGTGAAAATGTGGAGAGGCTGAAATCTTGCATGAATAGAGATGAGAAATAGATTAATGAGCAGCTATTCCTAGATGCCAGCTGCTGTTGCAGTTTGTTCTAACTGCTCTCCACATGACTCCTCCTGTACTGATTGATATCTACATTTAGACTTATTTATGCATAAAAAGTTGGAATTTACGAAGAGGGAAAAGTTGCTTTAGCAAGATGAATTGTAAAAAAAAAAATGCATACAGTTTGATCCTTTTGCCAATTCTGCCGTATGTCAATCATTACTTCACCATGTACTGTACAGGGTATTGGCAAATGAGCATTAATGCAACCAGAGAGCACATTAGTACTTGGCTGTGAGAGGTGAAGGCTAAATATGCATCCAATGGAATATCAAACTTGTATAATGTGAAGTTGTCACTGAATCTTGGGCGTTGTGTTTCTAGTATATAAGAGAGCCAACTTCACGTAACTGCTGTGAGGCTAAGGCCTGTTTTCAATTTTTTGCCTTGAGCTGCCATGTCCCATTGAAACTAAGAGATGCACCAATTTACAGTGCGATAGCTGAACTTTGATTACAATTGATCCCAGATGAATGGAGAAATACAATGAAGTAGTTTCATTCTCTGATGTTGGCCCCCATCCTATGGAGGAAAAGTCTTTTTTTTTTGTCCTGGTGTTTTATCTGAACAGATGCTTCTTGTACTTTTCCTTCAAGTTGCTTCGGCAGTGGGGAAAGATAAATTTTGTCGAGACTTTTAATGTATGTTATTTTGAAAATTTAATGTATGTTTTGAAAATTCGAGTTATTTTGTAGGAAGTCTTGCGATTAAAGTGTATAGGTTTGTACACAAAAACCTAATTTTTGTTAGTTTGCAGAGAGACACTAGATGGCACTTATGTTCGTATTTAGTCTTGCATTCCAAGGATTTCAAAGTACAGAATAATTTCTAAGCCTGCACAATTGAGTAGTGTTTGCAGCTTTTAAAATGTCATTATATTTTTATTTTACGCTTTTGCGATCCATCATCTCCATTATGTCAGCCAATTTGAATTAGGATTTTAAGAAAACCTGCTGCTATTTTTTTCTCGCATTCAAGTATGTCAGATTCTTTTTGCTTGTCTTATACATATAATCGCGAATAACTAGATGCAAGAGCTGATTGCCAAAGGAGATTTGAGAGTAGCTGCCCTTAATGTCAAGGCAGCATTTGACCGAGTATGGCACCAAGCAAAACTGAGTTCAGTGGGGATGAAGGGTAAACCCTCTAGTGGATGGAGTCATACCTGACCCAAGGACGATGGATCTGGTTGTCAGAGGCCAGTCATTACAGCCACCAAGTATCTCTGCAGGAGATCCTCAGGGAAATGTCCTTGAGCCAACCATCTTCAGCTGTTTCGTCAATGAAACCCCCCTCCCCCTGCCACCCCTTCAAAAAGTCACGAGTAGAGCTGTTTGGTGACAATTCTACAGTATTGAACTCTTCACTCTTCTGGTAATGAAGTAGACCATGCCAGCCTTCAGCAGGAACTGAACAGCATCCACACTTGGGCTGAAATGCCACAAAGGTGCCAGACAATGACCATCTCAAATCAGAATAGGCCCAACTACGCCCCCCTGATGTTCCATGGTATCGCCATCGCCGAGTTGCCCATCATCAATATCCTAGACTTTAGCACTGACCAGAAGCTTACCTGGATCAGCCATATTAAAAACGTGGCTACAAAAGCAGACAGAGGCTTGATAATCTGCGATGAGTGGCTCAAGGAGCACTTTTATGATGCCATGCTATCTTCTGGGTCTGCCTTGTGCTCTTTTATTTTGGTGGTGAATGCTCTGGCATGGTCAGACGCAGGGTAGTGCTTGAGGGGCCAATACCAGAGGAGCTGGTAACAATCAACCACCGGGATCGTGGTGATAGATTAGTCAGGTTGCATAGAGTCTCATTTTTCCCTTAGGCTTAACCTTTAATAGTGTGCAAAATGTAGAATCAGATCCATCGTGCTTGTGTTAATGTTGTACATTTTTCTGGAAACCCATTTATTTATTCTGTTTAGTAAGATCTTAAGATCACATTTAAACTGCCCTTTTCCACCAGTGTAAATATCATAGTATGTATAGTCTTTCCTCATAGCTCTAGTGTTTAAAAAAAAAAAAAGTCCTAATTACTTGGTGCTGAGAAGGTTAAGGAGTGGCCTGACTGAGGTCTGAAAGATAATGAAGGGTCATGATAAAGTAAATAGTAATCGATTCTTTCCACTGGTCAGCGAGACTGTATGAGATGGCACAAATTGAAGATAGTCACAAAGAATGAAAGGAGATGTTAGAAAAGGCTTCTTTATACAGAGAATGTGGAATTCTCACCCACAATGGTTTGTAGCATAATTTATTTTAAAAGGGAATTAGATAGTTGTTTGAAAAAGAGGACTATTAAAGGGAATGGGGAGCAGGATTAGCCTAGATGGTTTTTGCACAAGAAAAAAAAACCTCATGATTGGCCGATTTCTGTGATGTATCATTCTTTGATTCTAGGTGCTCAGTCCCATTTATGAAGCTAGTTGCCATCCTTCGTACTCCCTACAAGGCCAATATGTGTCTCGGTGGTGTCATGCCTAGCATTGTAAACAGTATTTACATCGAGTCTACAGCACAGAAATAGGCCATTCAGCCCAACTGGTCTATGCTGGTGTTTATGCTCCACGCGAGCCTCCTCCCAGTTAATTCCCCCAGATCTCCCTCCTGGACTGTTCTGATTTAATTTGTATTCCCACTGTTTGATTCCTTTCCCCAGTATCATGAGTTTCATTTCTATATGCTAAATAATATCTTTTGAGTTTTTAGATCCGTTTTCTAACCTGTCTATTGGAAAACTTGGAGAGCTTTCTTACAGTCTTTGCCTCCAAGTCATCAAAAACAACAATGTACTGATCCCTGCACTACCCCACTAATCACTTCATGTTGATGCTGCTCCCTCAACAGCGACCCTTGCATCTTTTGACTCTAAACAGTTAAGTATTCACCTCAAAAGCTTCCCTCCTATTTCATGCCTTTCTACCTTGTAAAACATTTGCGTGTAAAAGGCTTTGCTGACGTCTAGGTGTATTAAATCTACTGAGCTCCCCTTATCACCTGACACCATTGTATTCTCAAATAAACTGCATTACATTTGTCAGGCAAGATCTACCATCTGTAAAGCCATGTCGGCTACTTACACTGTTTTTATTTCTTAATGCCTCATTGTTCTTTCTTTCAGTTTGCTTTCTATTATTTGTTCCATTATTGATATTGAACTTAAGTACTTTGTTGTCTGGGTTATTCTTCCACCTCATTTTATAAACTGGCATCTCCGTTGCTGCTCTCTAGTCCCTTAAAATGTCTGTCAGGATATGAGCAACTTCATTGCCACAACCTTTTAATGCTCTACGGTTAATTTAATCAGTCTCGATTAGGGTTGCGAATTCTGGCCTGACATAGCCCTGGAGATCTGATCATGTGACATTTGATCACTTGACATGGCTCATGATGCTTAATTACATGACATTTGATCACATGACATTTGCCCACTGTCTGCAAATGTTATTGCATTTGCCTTAGTTGAGTGTCTCGGTAACACGAAACCCCAAATAAAATATTAGGGGTAGGGTACTATAGTGTTTGTTACTGGACTAGTAATCCAGCGGTCTGGACTAATGACCCGAAGACATGAGATCAAATCCCACCACGTTAGCTGCGGAATTTAAATTCAGTTAATCAAGTAAATCTGGAATAAAAAGCTAGTATCAGTAATGGTGACCATGAAACTACTCGTCGTAAAAACCCATCTGGTTCACTAATGTCCTTTAGAGAAGGAAATCTGCTGCCCTTACCCGGCCTGGCCTATATGTGACTCTAGACCCGCAACAATGTGGTTGACCAGAAAGCCACTCAGTTGTATCAAAACTGCTATGAAAATCCAGACGAATCACCAGCCATCAACCTAGGCAGCAGATTCAGATATGACAAAGGCGCAACCAGCCCAGTTGACCAAACAAAATCCTCCCCACTAACATCTGGGGACTTGTGCCAAAATTGGGAGAGTTGTCCCACAGACTAGGCAAGAATCAGACCTGTCAGCCAATATCCCAGACTCTTCAATCACCATCCCTGTCAACAGGACATAACCACCAGAGGTGGTGGCACAGTGATAAACACTCGGGAGGGAGTGGGCCTGGGAGTCCTCAACATTGACTCCGAACCCCATGAAGCCTCATGGGCAAGGAAACCTCCTACTGATTACCACCTGTAGCCCTCCCTCAGTAGAAGAATCGGTACTCCTCCATGTTGAAAACCACTTGGAAGAAGCACTGAGGGTAGCAAGGGCACAGAATGTACTCTGAGTGGGGGACTTCAATGTCCATCACCAAGAGTGGCTCGGCAGCACCACTACTGACCGAGAAGGACATAGCTGCCAGACTGGGTCTGTGGCAGGTGGCGAGAGATCCAACATGAGGGGAAAAACCTACTTAAACATAGAAGATAGGCGCAGGAGTAGGCCATTCAGCCCTTCGAGCCTGCTCCGCCATTCAATGAGATCATGGCTGATCATCCAAATTCAGTACCCTGTCCCTGCCTTCTCCCCATATCCCTTGATCCCTTTAGCCTTAAGAAATATATCCAACTCTTTTTTGAATATATTGAATGAACTGGCCTCCACCGCCCTCTGTGGCAGAGAATTCCACAGGTTCACCACTCTCTAGGTGAAGAAATTCCTCCTCATTTCAGTCCTAAATGGCTTACCCCTTATCCTTAGACTATGATCCCTGGTTCTGGACTCCCCGGCCATCAGAAACATCCTTCCGGCATCTAGACTGTCCAGGCCTGACAGAATTTTATAGGTTTCGATGAGATCCCCTCTCAATCTTCTAAACTTCAGTGAGTATAAGCCCAGTCGACACAATCTCTCCTCATACGTCACTCCTGCCATCCCAGGTATCAGCCTGGTGAATCTTCGCTGAACTCCTTCCATGGCAAGAACGTCCTTCCTCAGGTAAGGCGACCAAAACTGCACACAATACTCAAGGTGCGGTCTCACCAAGGCCCTGTACAACTGTAGCAAGACATCCTTGTTCCTGTACTCGAACCCTCTTGCTACGAAGGCCAACATACCATTTGCCTTCTTAACCGCCTGCTGCACCTGCATGCTTACCTTCAGCGACTGGTGCACAAGAACACCCAGGTCTCTCTGCACTTCCCCTTCTCCCAATCTATTGCCATTCAAATAATAATCTGCCTTCCTGTTTTTGCCACCAAAGTGGATAACCTCACATTTATCCACATTATAGTGCATTTGCCATGTTTCTGCCCAATCACCCAATCTGTCCAAATTGTACTGGAGTTTCACGACATCCTCCTCACAGCTTACCCTCCCACCCAGCTTTGTGTCGTCTGCAAATTTGGAGATATTACATCCAATTCCCTCGTCCAGATCATTAATATATATTGTGAACAGCTGGGGTCCTAGGACCGATCCTTGCGGTACCCCACTAGTCACTGCCTGCCACTCGGAAAACGACCCGTTTATTCCAACTCTTTGCTTTCTGTCCGCCAACCAGTTCTCTCTCCAAGTCAATACCTTGCCCCCAATCCCATGTGCCTTAATTTTGCACGCTAATCTCTTATGTGGGACCTTATGGAAAGCCTTCTGAAAGTCCAAATACACCACATCCACTGGTTCTCCCTTATCTATTTTACCAGTTACATCCTCAAAAAATTCCAGTAGATTAGTCAAGCATGATTTACCTTTTGTAAATCCATGTTGACTTTGTCCGATCCTGTCACTGCTTACCAAGTGCTCTGCTATTACATCTTTTATAATAGATTCTAGCATTTTCCCCACTACCGATGTCAGGCATACCGGTCTATAATTCCCCGCTTTTTCTCTACCACCTTTTTTGAATAGTGGGGTAACATTAGCTACCCTCCAATCCATGGGTACTGTTCCAGAGTCTATCGAGTTCTGGAAGATGATCAGCAATGCATCTACTATTTCTAGGGCCACTTCCTTAAGTACCCTGGGATGTAGATTATCAGGCCCTGGGGATTTATCGGACTTCAGTCCCATCAATTTCCCTAACACCATTTCCCTACAAATACTGATTTCTTTCAGTTCCACCCTTTCATCAGATCCTATGTTCCCCGGCATCTCTGGGAGGTTATTTGTGTCCTCCTTTGTGAAGACAGAACCAAAGTATGAATTTAGTTGGTCTGCCATTTCTTTGTTTCCCATTATAAATTCCCCTGATTCTGACTGCAAGGGACCTACGCTTGACTTCACCAATCTTTTTCTCTTCACATATCTATAAAAGCTTTTACAGTCAGTTTTTATGTTCCTTGCTAGCTTACTCTCATATTCTATTTTCCCTTTCTTAATTAATCCCTTTGTCCTCCTTTGTTGAATCCTCAACTGCTCCCAATCCTCAGGATTATTGCTTTTTCTGTCCAATTTATATGTCGTCTCCTTGGATCTTGTGCTATCCCTTGTTAGCCACGGTTGAGTCACCTTTTTTGTTTTATTTTTATGCCAAACTGGGATGAACAAATTCTGTAGCTCATCCATTCGGTCTTTGAATGTTTGCCATTGCCTATCCACCGTCAACCCTTTGAGTGACATTCCCCAATCAATCCTACCCAACTCGCTCCTCGGACCATCGTAGTTTCCTTTATTTAAATTGAGGACCCTAGTCTCTGAGTCAACTACTTCATTCTCCATCTTAATGAAGAATTCGATCATATTATGATCGCTCAGACCCAAGGGGCCTCGTACAACAAGATTGCTAATTAATCCTTTCTCGTTACATAATATCCAGTCTAAGATGGCCTGATCTCTGGTTGGTTCCTCGACATATTGGTCCAGGAAACCATCCCGTAAACACTCCAGGAATTCCTCCTCCACAGTATTGTTACTCATTTGGTTGGCCCAATCTATATGTAGATTAAAGTCACCCATGATGACTGCTGTGCCCTTATTGCACGCTTCTTTAATTTCCCTTTTAATGCCATCCCCAACCTCCGCCTTACTGTTTGGAGGTCTATATACCACTCCCACTAATGCTTTTTTCCCCTTCGTATTTCTCAATTCTACCCATACAGATTCCACATCATCAGAGCTAATATCCTTCATTACAATTGTATTAATCCCTTCTTTAACCAGTAATGCTACCCCACCTCCCTTTCCTTTTTGCCTATCTTTCCTGAATATCGAATAGCCCTGGATGTTGAGTTCCCAGTCTTGGCCATCCTTGAGCCACGTTTCCGTAATCCCAACCCAATCATATTCGTTTACCTCTATTTGCGCAGCCATTTCGTCCACCTTATTACAAATGCTCCTCGCATTAAGACACAAAGCCTTCAGGCTTGTTTTTTTAACGCTCTTAGACCTATTAGAATTATTATTTACTGTGGCCACGTTTGATTTAAGCTGTTGATTTCTCTGACTGCCACTTTTGTTTTTCTCCTTCCCATCTTTTGCTTTTATCCCTGTTTCCCTTTCCTCTGTCTCCCTGCTCAGGTTCCCAACCCCCTGCCATTTTAGTTTAAACCCCCCCCCCCGAACAGTGCTAGCAAACCTCCCCGCAAGGATATTTGTCCTGCTCTGGTTGAGGTGCAACCCGTCCGACTTGTACAAGTCCCACCTTCCCCAGAAGCAGGCCCAGTGATCCAGGAAACTAAAGCCCTCCCTCTTGCACCAACTCTTTAGCCACGCATTCATCTGCTCTATCCTCCTATTCCTATACTCACTAGCACGTGGCACCAGGAGTAATCCAGAGATTACAACCTTTGAGGTCCTGCTCTTTAATCTGCTACCTAGCTCCCTAAATTCTTGCTGCAGGACCTCATCCCTCTTCCTACCCATGTCATTGGTCCCAATGTGAACCACGACCTCTGACTGTTCACCCTCCCCCTTCAAAATGCCCTGCAGCTGTTCAGTGACATCCTTGACCCTGGCACCAGGGAGGCAACAAACCATCCTGGAGTCGCGTCTACGGCCACAGAAACGCCTATCTGTTCCCCTTATGATATAATCCCCTACCACTATTGCTCTCCCACTCTTTTTCCTCCCTTCCTGAGCAGCAGAAGCACCCCTGGTGCCGGGAAGTTGGCTGCTGCTGCCTTCCTCTGGTAAGTCATCCCCCTCAACAGTATCCAAATCGGTATACCTGTTTGAGAGGGGGATGGCCACAGGGGTCCCCTGCACTACCTGCCTGCCTCTACTGCTCTGCCTGATGGTCACCCATTTCCCTTCTGCCTGTGCAGCCCTTACCTGCGGTGTGACCACCTCGTCAAACGTGTTATCCACGACCCCTTCAGCATCGTGAATGCTCCAAAGCCCATCCATCCGCAGCTCCAGTGCCGCAATGCGGTCTGCTAGTAGCCGCAGCTGGATGCATTTCTGGCACACGTGGTCATCAGGGACACCGGCAGTGTCCCTGAATTCCCACATAGAGCAAGAGGAGCATAACACCGGGGCTGGGCTCTCCTGGCATGACTTACCCTTTAATTAATTTAAATTAATTCACTATCACCAATTAAAGATAAACTCTAAGGCGCTTGTATGGTTTACCAACAGTCCCCGCTACACCAGAAAAGACCGTAGCAACTATAAACCACAGAGTTAAAGTTTAAAAAAGAGAAATACTCACCAACCAATCACTTACCTGCTCCCTCGTGATGTCACACTCTCATTACTTTTCACCTCTCTCCCCGCTGCTGAGTTGGTCGGGCCTCGCTGCTCCTTGGTCCGAACTGGTCGGGCCTCGGTGCTCGCGCCGGTTTTTATACCGGGCTCCTCCTCGCCTCACTGCTCCCTGGTCCGAACTGGTCGGGCCTCGGTGCTCGCGCCGGTTTTTATACCGGGCTCCTCCTCGCCGAACTGGTCGGGCCTCGGTGCTCGCGCCAGTTTTTATACCGGGCTCCTCCTCGCCTCGCTGCTCCCTGGTCCGAACTTGACCGTGTCCTCGCCAATATACCTGTCGCAGATGTATCTGTCCATGACAGTATTGGTAGGAGTGACCACCGCACAGTCCTTGTGGAGATGACGTCCCGTCTTCATACTGAGGGCACCCACCACCATGTTGTGTGGCACTACCACCGTGCTAAATGGGACAGATTCAGAACAGACCTAGCAGCTCAAAACATGAGGTGCTGTGGGCCATCAGCAGCAGAAAAATTGTATTCCCTGCATATTCCTCACCCTACCGTTGCCATCAAGCCAGGGGACAAACCCCGGTTCAATAAGGAGGGTAGAAGAGCATGCAGCACCAGCCATACCTAAAAATGAGGTGCTAACCTTGTGAAGCTACAACACCGGACTGCATGCATGCTAAACTGCGGAATCAGTATGTTATAGACCGAGCTTAGCAATTCCCACAACCAACGCAACAGATCAAAGCTCTGCAGTCCTCCACATTCAGTCATGAATGGTCATGAACAATTAACAACTAAAGGGAGGAGGACGCTCCTTGAACATGCCCATCCTCAATGATGGCGGAGCCCAGCATGCGAGTGCAAAAGACAAGGTTGAACCATTCGCAACATTCTTCAGTCAGAAATACCGAATGGATGATGCATCTCTGCCTCCTCCTGAGGTCCCCACCATCACAGAAGCCAGTCTTCAGCCAATTCAATTCACTCCACGTGATATCAAGAAACGGCTGAGTACACTGGATACAGCAAAGGCTATGGGCCCCGGCTATCGTGCTGAAGACTTGAGCTCCAGAACCAGCCGTGCCTATAGCCAAGCTATTCCAGTACAGCTACAACACTCGCATCTATCCGACAATGTGGAAAACTGCCCAGGTACGTCCTGTCCACAAAAAGCAGGACAAATCCAATCCGGCCTATTACTGCCCCATCAATTTACTGTTAGTCATCAGCAAAGTAATGTAAGGTGCCATCGACAGTGCTATCAAGCCGCACTTACTCACCAATAACCTGCTCACCAATGCTCAGTTTGGGTTCCACCGGGACCACTCTGCTCCAGACCTCATTACAGCCTTGGTCCAAACATGGACAAAAGAGCTGAATTCCAGAGGTGAGGTGAGAGTGACGGCCCTTGACACCAAGGCAGCATTTGACCAAGTGTGGCATCAAGGAGCCCTAGTAAAATTGAAGTCATTGGGAATCGGGGAAAACTCTCCACTGGCTGGAGTCATACCTAGCACAAAGGAAGATGGTTGAGATTGTTGGAGGCATAGTGGTTAGCACTGTTGCCTCACAGCGCCAGGGACCCGGGTTCGAATCTGGCCTCTGGTGACTGTCTGTGTGGAGTTTGCACATTCTCCCCATGTTTGCGTGGGTTTTCTCCGGGTGCTCCGGTTTCCTCCCACAGTCCAAAGATGTGCGGGTTAGGTTGATTGGCTATGATAAATTGACCCTTAGTGTTAGGGGGATTAAATACGTGGGGTTACGGGGATAGAGTGGGATATGTGTTGGTGTAGGGGTTACGGGGATCGGGTGGGATATGTGTCGGTGCAGGCTCGATGGGCCGAAATGGCCTCTATCTGCACTGTGGTGATTCTGTGAATCATGTCAGCCCCAAGACATCACTGCAGGAGTTCCTCAGGGCAGTGTCCTAGGCCCAACCATCTTCAGCTGCTTCATCAATGACCTTCCCTCCATCATAAGGTCAGAAGTGGGGATGTTTGCTGATGATTGCAGTGTTCACACCCATTTGCAACTCCTCAGATAATGAAGCAGTCCGTGCCTGCATGCAGCAAATCCTGGACGACATTCAGGCTTGGGCCGATAAGTGACAAGTAACATTCGTGCTACTTAAGTGTTAGGCAATGACTGTCTCCAACAAGAGAGAGTCTAACCACCAGCCCTTGACATTCAATGGCATTGCCATCGCTGAATCCCCCACCATCAACATCCTGGGGTGGGTGTCGTCACCATTGACCAGAAACTTAACTGCACCAGCCTACTGTGGCTACAAGAGCAGGTCAGAGGCTGGGTATATTGCGGCGAGTGATTCACCTCCTGACTCCCCAAAGCCTTTCCTCCATTTACAAGGCACAAGCCAGGAGTGTGATGGAATACTCTCCACTTGCCTGGATGAATGCAGCTCCAACAACACTCCAGAAGCTCGACACCATCCAGGACAATGTAACCCGCTTGATTGGCACCCCATCCATCACCTTAAACATTCACTCCCCCCACCACCGGCATACCGTGGCTGCAGTGTGTACCATCTACAAGATGCACTGCAGCAACTCGCCAAGGCTTCTTCGACAGCACCTCGCAAACCCGCGACCTCTACCACCTAGAAGGACAAGGGCAGCAGGCTGATGGGAACACCACCACCTCCAAGTTCCCCTCCAAGTCGCACACCATCCTGACTTGGAAATATATTGCCGATCCTTCATCATCGCTGGGTCAAAATCCTGGAGCTCACTCCCAAACAGCATTGTGGGAGTACCACACGGACTGCAGCAGTTCAAGGTGGCGGCTCATCACCACCTTCTCGAGTGCAATTAGAGATGGGCAATAAATGTTGGCTTTGCCAATGACACCTACATCCCATGAATGGATTTAAAAAAAATTAAACTTTTTTTTTATTTTGTAGTGAGATGAATAATATAATTTATAAATCAAAGAACACAAAAGAATAGAAAGATTTAAAGATAAGCTGCTCCCCTAACAACCACCCTTTGCATCTTCTCACTCTAAACAGTTAATTATTCACCTCCGAAGTTGCCTCCTATTTCACGCCTTTCCACCTTGTAAAATATTTGTGTGTGGTACTGTGTGACGTCTAGGTGTATTAAATGTACTGGGCTCCCCATGTCAGCAGACACCATTGTATAAACTACAGTACATTTGTCAAGCAAGATCTACCATCCCCTTCCTGAAACTGTGCTTTCCTCTGGGGTGTGACTGCATTCTGGATAAAACTGTCCAGAAATTCGTCCCCCTCCCAGATCTACAAAGGATCTAATTGGAGGCAGTATCAGCAGTGGCCGAACCTTCGACGATTTCCAAAAAAAAAGGAACGACAGCACCGGACAGCAGGTAGGTGATTGGTTGGTGAATATTGAGGTTTTTTTTCTCTCTCCTCTATCCTTGGACCCTGGTTTAAACTAGGTGTGGGAAACTACAAAGTACTGTATTAAATTTACAGCTTAACTAGTTAAACTAATTAATATAACTATAAGTAATGGTTGAATAAAGACTTTAAGGCTAGACTAAGATATGGCAGGGCAGGTTGTGTGTCTGGACTGTAGTATGTGGGAGTTTGTGGACAGCGAGACTGTCCCGAGCAAACACATCTGCAGGAGATGTCTCCATCTCGAATCTCTGCGGCTCAGCTGGAGTGCGAGTTGGAGACACTCCGACACATAAGTGAGGGGGAGGAATTTCTGGACAATTTTATCTAGAATGCAGTCACACCCCAGAGGAAAGCACAGGTTCAGGGAGGGAAGGGTGTGACTGCTAGGGAGCCGGTTAGTGGGGATTTAGGAGAGGTTGAGAAGGAGGTTCCACAGACACTGGTCCTGTAAGGACAAGGAGAAAGACTGCAGGGAGGACAGCCACAATGCATACAAAGGCATTATGGCTCAGAGGGCTGTCCAAGGGGTGGGGGTGGGGGGGGGGGAGAAAGAGAGTAGAATAGAAATGTGGTAGTGATAGGGGACTCTATATAATTAAGGATAACATCTAACATCCTCTGCAGCCAAGAACGAGAATCCCGAAGGTGTGTTGCCAGGGTAAGGGATATCTCATGGTGGCTGGAGAGGAATTTGGAAAGGGAGGGGGTATATCTAGTTTTCGTGGTCCATGTTGGAACAAACGACATAGGTCGGCTCAAGGATGAGGTCCTGTTGAAAGAGTATCAGGAGTTAGGCTCTAAATTAAAAAGCAGGACTTCGAGGGTAATAACCTCTGGATTATTGCCTGAGCCACGTGCAAATAGGCATAGAAGCAGACAGATCAGGAGAATTAACACGTGGCTCAAGGGCTGGTGTGGGAAAGATGGGGGGTTCCTTTTCATGGGACACTGGCACCAGTTCTGGAACGTGAAGGAGCTGTACCGATGGGACGGGCTTCACCTGAGGGGTCCCGTGTCCTAGCGGAAAGGGTAAATGGAGAGGTGGCAAAGGCTTTAAACTCGTAAGATGGGGGGAGGGATCCACAAGAAATGTAACCAGCCTAAATATAAACAAAACAGGAAAAGAGAGCATAGGAAAGAATAAAGTAAGGGAGGACATTGATGGCAAGGGAATAAATAGAGTTATAGAACAGGAGTCTGAAAAGATGGTTAAACATAAAGTGAAAGGAAATCCTATTAAAAATGAGTTAAACTGCCTGTACAGCAATGCGCACAGTGTCCGTAATAAAACGGGGGAGCTGGAGGCATTCATGCGTTGCGAGGAACCAGACATAGGGATTACTGAGACATGGCTACAGAAAAATCAGCACTGGGAATTAAACATTGCAGGGTATAACATAGTTAGAAAAGATAGAGAGGGGAAAAAGGGGAGGTGGAGTAGCTGTACTTATTAGGGATAACATAATAGCAGTAGAAAAAAGTGACGCAGCTATCAGCAAGACAAAAATAGATTCCATATGGATAGAGATAAAAGATAATAAAGAATCAATCACACTACAGTAATCGGTGTCGTCAACAGACCACCTAATAGTGGAAGACAGGTGGATGAAGAAATATGCAGACAAATTAGGAAAATGAGTAAAATACATTGAATAATAATCATGGGGGATTTCAACTACCCCGATATTAATTGGACAGAACCGGTAGGTAAAGGGGATAAGGGAATGGAGTTCCTACAATGTCTACAGGACTCCTTTCTAACCCAATATGTAAAAAGCCCAACAAGGGAGGCTTCGCTATTGGATCTAGTAATGGGGAATGAACCAGAGCAGATAAGAGAAGTAAAAGTAGGGGAACATCTAAGCAACAGTGACCAGAATATAATACTCTTTTTAAGATGATAATTGAGAAGGACATAAGTATGACAAAAACCAGGGAAATAGATTGGAGAAAAGCTGATTTTGAGGGGCTGAGAATAGAACTTGGGAAAATAAAATGGGCAACAATATTGGCAAACAACAATGTAGAACAGCAATGGGAAACATTTAAAATGATGTTCAATAGAGTGCAGGAATAATATATTCTGCTAAAAGGAAAGAACAAACGAAACGCTAATGAGACTCCATGGATGAATAAAGTCATAAGGGAACAAATGAGGGTAAGGAAAGAGGCATACATTAAGTACATAGACAGCAGGGGAGTACATGATAAGGGAGACGACGAAGAGATTAGGAGAGAAGTAAAAAAAAAACAATTAGGAAGGCAAAGAGGAACTATGAAATTAAATTATCACGAAACATAAAACAAAATAGTAAAATATTTTACAGGCACATCAATAAAAAAAGGAAGGTTGAGATGGGAATAGGGCCATTAAGGGATAGACAGGATAATACCACAGGTAACGATAGAGGGATGGCAGAAATATGAAAAAATTATTTTGCTTCAGTATTTACCAGGGAGCTAGAACAGATGGACATGACATTGGATGATGAGATTTGTACAGGTTGAGCGTCCTGAATCCGGCAACTTCGGGACCAAGGCCGAACTGGTTTTCATGTTTTTCCGGACTTCGGAACGTGTTTCTGATGTCCGGAAATATCGCAACCTGGGCTCGGGCGTTTCTGGACTTCGGACATCAGAAACACGTTCCGAGTCTGGAATTGCCTGGGCCACTCCATGTAGTGCTGACTCGTTTCTCCACCCCTCCCCTTCTGTTAAAGGGGAGGGACGCTGCGAGCTCTGCAGAGCATCCGATGGCCCACACTAGGCCACCAGGGCGGCGTGGTGCCGTGGCCGCAGCCTGCCGGAAACACTTAGTGGAGCTGTGCAGATTATTAAGGAGGATAAAACACAACACTAAACTTTTATTGCATCACTCAAATTTTTCATAGGATTTTCCAAAAAAAGACAACAAAAGTTAATGGCTTTTTGAAGTACAGGTTGAGCGTCCAAAATCCAAAGTTCCGGATTCCGGAACATTTTACGGATTCCGGACGACCCTGCCACCGATGGAACATGTCCAGGGAATTCTAGACCAGTCAGCTTAATATTGGTGGTAGGAAAAATAATGGAATCCCTACTAAAGGAGAAAATAGAAGAACATCTAGAAACCAAAAACATAATAATGAATAGTCAGCATTGATTTCAAAAGGGAAAATCTTGCTTATCCAACCTAATTGAATTTTTTGAAGAGGTAATAGAGAGAGTAGACAATGGCAATGCAGTCGATGTAATTTATATAGATTTTAAAAAGGCCTTCGATAAGGTACCCCATAATAGACTGATGAACAAGGTCAGAGAATGCGGAGTCAGGGGACACGTAGCAGAATGGATAGATAGCTGGTTTCAAGACAGAAAGCAGAGAGTAGGGGTAAAAGGGAGCTATTCACAGTGGCAGAAGGTGGGTAGTGGTGTTCCACAAGGATCAGTGCTGGAACCACTGTTGTTCACAATTTATATTAACGATTTAGACTTTGGAATCAAAAACACAATTTCTAAATTTGCAGATGACACCAAATTTTGGGGGGGGGTGCGGGGGGATAGTCAATACTGAGGAGGACTGCAACAAATTACAGGAAGACATTAATAAGCTTGCAGAATGGGCATATAATTGGCAAATGAAGTTCAACACAAATAAATGTGAGGTATTAAAGTTTGGTAGGAAGAATAGGGAGGTCACTTATTACTTGGAGGGTACGAGACTAGGTGGGGTAGAGGAACAAAGGGATCTCTGAGTACAAATAAGCAAATCACTAAAAGTTGCGACACAGGTTAGCAAGGCTATAAAAAAAAGCAAAGCAAGCACTAGGGTTTATTTCTAGAGGGATAGAATTGAAAAGTAGGGAGGTTATACTAAACCTGTATCGAACCTTGGTTGGACCAGACTTAGAATACTGTGTACAGTTCTGGTCGCCATATAAAAAGGATATAGAGGCACTGGAGAGGGTGCAGAGAAGATTTACAAGGATGATACCAGAAATGCGAGGGTATACATATCTTGAAAAAAGAAGGCTGAGGGGTGACCTAATAGAGGCCTTTAAAATTATGAAAGATTTTGATAAAGTGGATAGAGAGAGAATGTTTCCACTTGTGGGGAAGAGCATAACTAGAGGCCATCAATATAAGATAGCCACCAAGAAATCCAATAGGGAATTCAGAAGAAACTTCATCATCCAG
This sequence comes from Somniosus microcephalus, assembly GCF_052327205.1. NCBI lineage: Eukaryota > Metazoa > Chordata > Chondrichthyes > Squaliformes > Somniosidae > Somniosus > Somniosus microcephalus. The sequence continues at coordinate 195,301,406 of NC_140997.1, forward strand.
AGAGTGGTAAGAATGTGGAACTCGCTACCACAGGGAGTGGTTGAAGTGAGAAGTATAGATGCATTTAAGGGGAGGCTAGAGAAGCCTATGAGGGAGAAGGGAATAGAGGGTTATGCTGATAGATTTAGATCAAGAAAGACAGGAGGAGGCTCGAGTGGAGCATAAAGGCCGGCATGGACTGGTTGGGCCGAATGGCCTGTTTCTGTGCTGTATATCCTATGTAAAGCCATGTCGAATACTTACACTTTTTATTTCTTAATGCCTCATTATTTTATCTTTCAGGTTGCTTTCTATTATTTGATCCATTATCGATATTGAACTTAAGTACTTTGTCTGGGTTATTCTTCCCCCTCATTTTATAAACTGGCATCTCAATTGCTTCTCTCTAGTCCCTTAACATGTCTGTCAGGATGTGAGCAATTTCAGTGCCACTTTCATTCACTATTACGCTCATCAGGGCTGGGTGCTTTGCTCATTTTTAGTACCTTTTTGCGTGTAAGCTCCTTGTGGGAAATTTCTATGTCAACTTACTTTTTTCTCTTGCGCTTTATGTTCTAGCCCTGTTTGGGAAGGAAGTCTTCAAATTCATTTGTAAACAGTGGTACAAAGAAGTTATCACATCTGTGTGGATTTCTACTTTTTACTATGCTGCATAAACAGTACATTTTGTCAGGGATGCTTTCAGAGATTGAGGTAGTGTTTTAGTTTCTGCCACATAATATACTTATTTGACTCATTAATAACCCCATTTCATTTGTCTGCAAAATTCCATATATTATGTCAATAGAGAATCACCAGAACTCCTTTTTGCTTCAAACAAGTGAAGCCAAAAAAAACTACTTTTGCAAAACCTTTCCTTTGCTAAAATGATTATTTTGAAGTTTGACTTGTTTGGAATTCATCTTGTACAAAAATGAATAATTCAGTGCTGCACTGAGGAAGACTATGTGTATAATTAATATATGTCAATGTTATATTTGTATAGGACATTAATTACATTTAATGTAAATTGTTTGATCATCTTGTGATGGAACCCAGTTGTAATTTTGTAATGCTGAGGAGTACTATGTAATCTATATTTGCTGAACTTTGTGTGAGTAAATGAAATCATTCATGCTACAAGTTTTGCCTTAAAGTCCCAAGTGTTCAAAACTGTTTCTCCTGAGTCGTCAGCAGCACTCGGGACACCAAGTGTTGGTCTGAATTTTCAAGACCTATTTTGATTCAAAGTGTTAATGTTTTAAAAAAACTCTATCATTGCCTTCATTCATTATAACACCTTATCCTTGTTGATTCACTGCATCATGCCCCTGTCAATTATGTAACTTATCAGTTGTTTCTTTTCTGCTGAACTCCTATTCCTCTATTGTTCCATGCTCTTGTCCCTACTTGACAAGCCTATAGTCTCCCTTTGCACTAACTTTGCCATCCTTGGTAAGACCACTTCATATAGTACCCTTGCACTCTCGCACGCTCCTGTCTTTCTCATGCTCTCTTGCATGCCCCTTTTCCCCTGCCCCTCCATTCCCAAGCACACTTTCCCATTGCTCTCAAGCTCAGGTACCCCCATTCCCATTCAACTAATAAGGGGATATTTTGTGAGTATTGCTCCCATTTCCAGTTTGGATTAGGGTTGCCAACTCTGGTTTGACACAGTCCTGGAGACTTGATCATGTGGCATTTGATCACGTGACACCACTTATATGATGCTTAATTACATGACATTTGATCACATGACATGTGCCCACTGTTATTGCATTTGCCTTAGCTGAGTGTCTCAGTAACACCAAGCCCCAAATAAAGTATTTGACTTTTTGTTTCAGTGAGCTGAATAACTTAATTTATAAACCAAAGAAAGAACACTAAAGAATAGAAAGATTTAAGGATAAGTAATGTTTAAATACTACAGTATTGACCGCAGTGGGAAACGGCAAGTAAATACCGCTGATTCAACAAAACCATCATCGCTATAAGTAACTTCTAACTAAAGTTTTTGTACAATTTTCTGAGTTTTTACAATACACTGCAAGTTATAAAAATAATAAATAAAACCAGAACCAAATCTAATTCAATGCTCTGACTCCCACACCCCATGCCCAAAGCCCAGCTTCAGGGAGGTGAGACTCAGTCCTCTGAGCAGCACCAAAACTGTCTGACTCCCGTCACAAAACACATTGTACAACAGCACAGGCCGACATGAACTTTCCCTCCCGCTGGTTAGTGTTTTTCTCTCTCTTTCCCCCCCCCTCCCTACCCCAGTTTGTGTTGCTTGGTTCCTCCCCCAGTTGCTTTCTCAGGACTCGTGGAGATTCCAGGCGCTTTTTGTTCGCCCTGAATCAGCCATCCTCACAAGCGGCAATGAAGCAATGCGTTCTGAATAGCAGGGGGCCAGCTGGGCTCGGACAATGCGATTTGGTTGCCAGCCACGACGGCCAGGGTAGTACTGCACATGCGCGAGCCACACATACAAGGACCGTTTCTCCCGAGTCGCCAGCAGCAGCACTGGAGACCTGTCGCCCATCCTGGCAGACACGCACCCAGAGCGGGAGGGTTGGGAACCATAGTTTGGATACACTGCACTTGCATACTGACTAAGCCTAATAGATCAAATAATTTAGTGCGAAAGGGTAAACATTCAACATTTTTTATTCCCCACCCTCCCCCTACAAAATAATGTTCCTAAGGTTGGATACTTTGTGTGAAACAACGACAATGCTTTTGGTACATGCTTGGGAAAGCACGGATGGGGGAGATGATGTAATTGCTGTCAATGGGTATAAGAACTGGGGGCAAAGTTGGGCACAGTGTACAAGGCTCTGCATAAGTCTCCTGTGCTTCTTGAAGCATAACTTTGTCATTAAAAAAATGTAGCTCTTATGGATGTATATGATTTATGCTGGGTTACATGTGGTGTCTCCTGAATAAACTCATATTTTCATCCAGCAATCTGTAACATTACTATACTTGATCTGTCCCTGAAGAGTATTAAATAAAACATGGAAAAAGGAAAATACAGAAAAGGGTCATTTAAAGTTTAGGCAGATTGTGTCATTACTCCCTGAAGCCATTGTGAAACAATAATATTTTAATAACTGCTGCAGTGTATGTGTGTATATAATATATAAGATTTAGGCATTTGGTAGTATTCATTATTTTTTAACTTTTGCCCTTGAGTAGTTCCAAATTACTGCTAACCATGACCACACCTCCTTGGTTTTACTTGTGAATTTTTTCATAGTGCTTCATACTCTCCAGGTTATGTGCGTCTTGAAACAAGACCAACTTTTCAATCCTCTAAAGTGGAGCATTTTGTGTCTACAATCTGTCTGGGATCATTGTGAAGCTGTACCATTGAATGCAATTTAATCTCAACAGTTGAGACTGATTTTAAACAAATAGCTGTGTTTAGCTTTACTGTAAATTGCATGTTCTCTGACACCTTCAGTATGCTATGCGTAAGCTTGTACTTTACCAGATACAATATGAAAGCAACGATATAAAAGAAAATTAATTCTAGTTAGAAGCCTTTTTCGTCCTCACCACCTCTCTTTGAGTTTGGTTTCACAGGTATTGGCCAGCCTCTGTTACCTCTATCCAGAGGCCAGTATTGACATCAAATTTTGTTTGATAATGCCCCCTGTGATGCTCCTTGGGATGTTTTACTACGTCAAAGGCGCTATATAATTGCAGGTTGTTGTCATCGTCATCTTGATTATGTGTATTGACAGGCACATTATCCGTGGGGGTATCACAGACGAGCACAATCCTATCATCTGATGTCTTCACACTTGCACTTTCATCAGGGGTCAGTGGATAGAGATTAGGAGTTGATTGTCCCTTTTCTAATCTAGGGTACTGAGGCCAATTGTAGCACCTCTCTGTTGCACCAGCTGAGATGCGCTAACTCAGCAGATACGGAGGATTAAACCTGGCACTTTCCTGACCTGTTTGCTCAGTTACGCACTAGGTAAACTTGTTGATCCATCGGGGGAGCGTGCCAAACATGTTGTCGCGTTCTTTAATATTTTATTGGATCTGTATTATAAGAAGCTGGCTTGTGCTCCAGAACTGTGTTTGTTATTCCTTATCCTCTGCATATAGTGAGTAAAAGCAACCGACTAATAAGTGAAAGTTACTGAGGTATGGGAGGAACATCTTTTCCTTGTAAGACATAGCGGCATTCTCTCTCGGGAATCAGCTTCGGTTCTTTTTCTCTGATAATGATTAGCATGAACAGCATCTTGCAACTGACAGAGAAATATTTTTCTGGAGACAGTATTCGATCAATCTTTGGTTTGTATGCTTAAAAATGACTGGATTTCATTTTTCTTTGTTATGAATCGAAAGGTCAGAAAACAGGCTAATGTTAAGTCATAGTTGTACCAGCATATTTTATTTTTTTTTAAAAAAAACTAGAATCTTACAGAACAGAAGGAGGCCAATTTGGCCCATCATGCCTGTGCCGGCTCTTTGAAAGAGTTATCCAATTTGTTTCACTTCCCTGCTCTTTCCTCATACCACTGTAAATTTTTCCTTTTCATGTATATATCCAATTCCCTTTTGAAAGTTACTATTGAATCTTCTTCCACTACTCTTCCAGGCAGTGCATTCCAGATCATAACTCGCTCTATTTAAAAAATTCTCCTCATCTCTCCTCTGGTTCTTCTGCCAATTATCTTACATCTGTGTCCTCTAGTTACCAACCAGTGGAAGCAGTTTCTCCTTATTTACTCTATCACAATCCTTCATGATTTTGAACACCTCAAATAAATCTCCCTTTACCCTTCTCTGCTCTAAGGAGAACAATACCAGCTTCTCTAGCCTCTCCACATAACGAAGTCCCTCATTGCTGGTATCATTCTAGTAAATCTCCTCTCTACCCTCTTCAAGGCATTAACATCCTTCCCAGATGTGTGATTCCCTAAATTGGAGTCAATACTCTAGCTGAGGCTTTACCAGTTATTTATAATTGTTTAGTATAACTTCCTTGCTTTTGTACTCTGCCTCTATAAAGCCAATGAACCTGTATGCTTTTTTTTTTTAAACAGCTTTATCAACTTATCCTGCCACCTTCAAAGATTTGTGTATGTGAACCCCAGGTCTCTCTGTTCCTGCACCCCCTTTAAAATTGCACCATTTAGTTTAGTAGGGCTTTAGATTCCTGAGGAATTGGAACCGTTTCTGGGGGAGATGGGACCTCTACAAGCCAGACGGGTTGCACCTCAACAGGAACGGGACCAATATCCATGTGGGAGGGTTTGCTAGTGCTGTTGAGGAGGGTTTAAGCTAGCTTGGCAGGGGGATGGGAACCTAAGAATAGAGTCAGTAGGGAGGGAAGAAAAACTGGAACTGGAAAATAAAAACGTAGAAAGTAAATTGGAAGGACAGAGGAATCGAGGTTTGCCTGTACTGAATGGTATATACTTCAATGCAAGGAGTATCGCGAACAAGGCAGATGAGCTGAGGGCACAGGTAGATACTTGGGACTATGATATTATAGCTATTACAGAGACGTGGCTGAAAGAGGGGCAGGTATGGCAGCTCAACATTCCTGGTTACAGGATTTTCAGACGGGATAGAGAGGGAGGTAAAAAGGGAGGGGGGTCACGGTGTTGATTAAAGAAACTATTACAGCTGTGAGGAGGATGATATGTTGGAGGGATCATCAAACAAGGTCATATGGGTCGAATTGAAAAACAAAAAAGGGGCGATCACACAGCTGGGAGTGTACTACAGACCCCCAAACAGTGAGGGGGAGATAGAAGAACAAATATGTAGACACATTTCTGAAGTGCAAAAACTATAGGGCAGAAATAGTAGGGGATTTCAACTACCCCAATATTAACCGGGATAAAATTGGTGTGAAGGGTATAGAGGGTGCAGAATTCCTAAAATGCATCCAGTAGAACTTTTTTAGCCAGTATGTAGCGAGCCCAACAAGGGAGGGGGCGGTTCTGGACTTAGTTGTAGGGAATGAAGCTGGGCAGGTAGAAGGCGTATCAGCGGGGGAGCATTTTGGTGCTAGTGACCATAATTCTGTTAGATTTAAGGTAGTTATGGAAAAGGACTAGGATAGACCATGAATAAAAATTCTAAACTGGGGGGAAAAAACAAATTTTGCTAAGCTCAGAGAGGATTTAGCCATAGTGGACTGGAAACAACTACTTGAAGGTAAATCAGTGTCAGCAGTGGAAGGCATTCACGGAGGAGATCCGGAGGGTTCAGACCAAATATGTGTCCTTAAAGAAAAAAGGTGGGACTAACAAATCTAGAGCCCCCTGGATGTCTAGGGACATACAGGGTAGGATAAAGAAAAAAAGGGAGGCGTATGACAGATGCCAAGGGCTAAATACTCTTGAATCTTTAGAGGAGTACAGAAAGTGCAGGGGTGCAATTAAAAATGATATTAGGAAAGCAAGAGAGCATAAAAAATTCTTGGCAAGTAAAGTCAAGGAAAACCCAAAGATGTTTTATAAATATATTAAGAGTAAGAGGATAACTAAAGAAAGGGTAGGGCCTATTCGAAATCATGAGGGTAATCTGTGTGTGGAGGCGGGAGACGTAGGTAGGGTTCTTAATGAATACTTTGCATCTGTTTTCACAAAGGAGAGGGGCGAAGCAGACATTGGTATCGGGGGAGGAGTGTGAAATATTAGATGAAATAAACATAATGAGAGAGGAAGTATTAAGGAGTTTAGCAGCTTTAAAAGTGGATAAATCCCCAGGCCCGGATGAATTGTATCCCAGGCTGTTAAGCAAAGCAAAAGAGGAACTAGCAGAGGCCCTGACCATCATTTTTCAATCCTCTCTGGCTTCAGGTGTGGTGCCAGAGGACTGGAGGACTGCTAATGTGGTACCCTTGTTTAAAAAGGGAGAAAAGGATAGACCGAGTAATTACAGGCCAGTCAGCCTAACCTCTGGTGGGAAAATTATTGGCAAGAACTCTGAAGGACAGGATAAATCTTCATTTAGAAAGACACGGATTAATCAAGGATAGTCAGCACGGATTTGTTAAGGGAAGGTCGTGTCTGACAAACTTGATTGAAGTTTTTGAGGAGGTGACGAGGGTAGTGCATTTGATGTAGTGTATATGGACTTCAGCAAAGCTTTTGATAAGGTTCCACATGGCAGACTGGTCATGAAGTTAAAAGCCCATGGGATCTAGGGCAAAGTGTCAAGTTGGATTCAAAACTAACTTGGAGACAGGAAGCAGAGGGTAATGGTTGATGGGTGTTTTTGTGACTGGAAGGCTGTTTCCAGTGGGGTTCCGCAGGGGTCAGTACTAGGTCCCTAGCTTTTTGTGGTATATATCAATGGTCTAGACTTGAATATAGGGGGTATGATAAAAGGTTGCAGATGATACTAAAATCGGCTGTGTGGTTGATACTGAAGAAGGAAGCTGTAGACTGCAGGAAGGTATCAATAAATTGGTCAGGTGGGCAGAACAGTGGCAAATGGAATTCAATCCGGAGAAGTGTGAGGTAATGCATTTGGGGAGGGCTAACAGGGAAAGGGAATACACATCAAATGGTAGGACACTGAGTAGTGTAGAGGAACAAAGGGACCTTGGAGTGCATGTCCATAGATCCCTGAAGGTAGCAGGCCAGGTAGATAAGGTGGTTAAGAAGGCATATTGAATGCTTGTCTTTATTAGCCGTGGCATAGAATACAAGAGCAGGGGGGTTATGCTTCAACTGTATAAAACACTAGTTAGGCCTCAGCTAGAGTACTGCGTGCAGTTCTGGTCACCACATTACAGGAAAGATGTGATTGCACTAGAGAGGGTACAGATGAGATTACAAGGATGTTGCCGGGAGTAGAGAATCTTAGATATGAGGAAAGATTGGATAGGCTGGGTCTGTTTTCCTTGGAACAGAGGAGGCTGAGGGGAGACCTTATTGAGGTGTATAAAATTATGAGGGGCATAGATAAAGTGGATACAAAGAAACTATTTCCCTTAGCAGAGGGGTCAAAAACCAGGGGGCACAGATTTAAAGTAATTGGGGGAAGGTTTAGAGGGGATTTGAGGGGAAATTTCTTCACCCAGAGGGTTGTGGGGGTCTGGAACTCACTGCCTGAAAGGTGGTAGAGGCAGGAACCCTAACCACATTTAAAAAGTACTTGGATGTGCACTTGGGATGCTGTAACCTGCAGGGCTACGGACCAAGAGCTGGGAAGTGGAATTAGGCCGAATAGCTCTTTGTTGGCCAGCGCGGACATGATGGGCCGAAATGGCCTCCTTCTGTGCTGTAACTTTTTATGATTCTATGATTTATATTGCCTCTCCTCATTCTTCCAACTAAAATACATCACTGCACACTTGTCTGCATTAAATTTCATCTGCTATGTGTCTGCCCATTTCACCAGTCTGTCCATGTCCTCCTGAACTCTGCTACGATCCTTCTCACTGTTTACTACATTTCCAAGTTTTGTGTCATCTGCAAACTTTGAAATTGTGCCCCCTATCCCCAATTCCAGGTCATTAATATATATATTAAAAAGAGCAGTGGTGCTGATACCGACCCCTTTATACTTCCTTCCAGTCTGAAAAACAACTGTTCACCACGACTCTCTGCTTTCTGTCTCTTCCCCAATTCGGTATCCATGCTGCTGCTGCTCCTTTAATACCATGTGCTTCAATTGTTAACGAATCTATTATGTGGCACTTTATCAAGTGCCTTTTGAAAGTCCATATACACCACATCAACTGCACCAGCTTCGTCAACTCTCTCCTTTATTTCATTGAAGAACTCAATCAAGTTTGTTAGACATGACTTGCCTTTAACAAATCCTTGTAGGGTGTCATTAATTAACCCATGTGTTTCCAAGTGAAAATAAATTTTGTCCCAGATTATGGTCTCTAGAAGTTCCCCCACCGATGTTAGGCTAACTGGCCTTTAGTTACTGAATTTATCCCCCTGCCCATTTTTAAAAAGGGGTGTAACATTTGCAACCCTCCAGTTCTCTGACACCACTCCCATATCGAAGGAGGATTGGAAGATTGTGGCCAGAGCCTCTGCTATTTTCCCCCTTCCTTCACTCAGCCATGGTAACTTTTCTACAGTGCTGCTGAGCTTTTAACTACCTCCTCTATTTCTTTTTATCCTATCCAATCCTCTTCCTTTACTGTTGCATTGGCAGCATCCTCTTTAGTGAAGACCGATGCAAAGTACTCATTCAGTATCTTAGCCATGCCCTCTGCCTCCACAAGAAGATTTCCCTTTTGGTGCCTAATTGGCCCCACCCTTCGACTATCTTTTTACTCTTTATATGTTTATCAAAGACTTTAGTGTTTCCTTTTATGCTCACAGCTAATATTTTCTCCTGCACTCTCTTTGTCTCCCATTTCCATTTTTAGTTCTCTTCTGCACTTCTTGTATTCTGCTTGATTCTCTACTGTATTATGAACCTGACATTTATCATAAGCCTCCATTTTCTGTTTCATAATTTGAATTTCTGTAGTCATTCAGCGAGCTCTAGCTTTGGATGCCCCTCATGGGAATGTGTTTTATTCTGTAAATGAATTATCGCCTCCTTGAAAGCCTCCCATTGCTCATTTACTGTTTACCTGCCGATCTTTGTTTCTAATCCACTTGGGCTGGATCCCCTTTCAACTCACTGAAATTAGCCGCCTTCCAGTTGAATATCTTCCTTTGATTGTTCCTTGTCCCGGCCCATAACTACTGTAAACCTAATATTATGATCACTGTTCCCCAGAGCTTTGCCCACTGAAACATGCTCCACTTCATTCCCTAGAATTAGATCCAGCACTGTTTCCTTCCATTTCATCCTTCGACTCATCCGACGCTTCAACAAAAAACTTTTTTTCTTCCTTTCCGATGTCAAGGATCGCAAGCTTCATCAACTCTTGAACACCAACGCCCCTCCGGAACCACCTTCCCCTTCACTTTCCTCTGACCCTCCTTTTCCCAATTTCACCCCCTGCTGTGTTTTCACTATCCCCTCTGACCTTCCCCTCTCTGACCCCAAACGATCAGTCCTCAGCAAAGGCTTGAGCTTCATCCCCTTACGCCCGCACCTCAATGAATTTCGAGCTCGGCACGATGCTGAGCTCTTTTTCCGTCGCCTTCGTCTCCGTGCCCACTTCTTCGGCCAGGAGTCTTCCCCTCGCACAGCTGACCCTTTCTCCCGCTTTCAAAATTCTCGTTCTACCTGGCCTCTTAACCTCTCTAGATCTTTTCATTGCAAACTGCTGCCGTGACATCTGCCATCTCTATTTCTCTGCTCCCCTCACTCACTCCAACCTACCTCCCTCTGAACTTGCAGCACTCCATTCTCTCGGATCCAACCCCGACATTGTCATTAAACCTGCTGACAAGGGTGCTGTTGTTGTTTGGCGAACCGACCTCTACCTAGCGGAAGCTGAACGCCAACTCTCCAACACCACCTCCTACCTCCACCTGGACCATGACCCCACTACTGAACATCAAACCACCGTTTCCAAGACTGTCACTGACCTCATCTCCTCTGGAGCTCTTCCCCCCCCCCCCCCCCCCCCACGGCCACCAATCTCATAGTTCCCCAACCCCGCACAGCCCGCTTCTACTTCCTTCCCAAGATCCACAAACAGGACCGCCCTGGTAGACCCATAGTTTCAGCCTGTTCTTGCCCCGTGGAACTTATCTCTTCCTATCTCGACTCTATCTTTTCTCCCCTTGTCCAATCTCTTCCCACCTACATCTGCGACTCTTCTGACGCCCTCCGCCACTTTAACAGTTTCCAGTTTCCTGGCCCAAACCGCCTCCTTTTCACCATGGACGTACAATCCCTCTACACCTCCATCCCCAACCAGGCTGGCCTGAGGGCACTCCGCTTCTTCCTTGAACAGAGGCCCAACCAGTCCCCATCCACCACCACCCTCCTCCGCCTGGCTGAACTTGTTCTCACATTGAACAACTTCTCCTTTTGACTCCACTCATTCCTCCAAGTTAAAGGTGTTGCTATGGATACCCGCATGGGTCCTAGCTATGCCTGCCTTTTCGTGGGATATGTGGAACACTCTTTGTTCCAGTCCTACTCGGGTCCCCTCCCTCACCTCTTTTTCCGGTACATTGATGACTGTATCAGTGCCGTTTCCTGCTCTCGCCCTGAACTAGACAATTTCATTCACTTTGCCTCCAATTTCCACCCTTCCCTCCCCTTCAGATGGTCCATCTCCGACTCTTCCCTGCCCTTCTTCGACTTCTCCGTCTCCATCTCTGGGGATACGTTATTAACCAACATTCACAACAAGCCCACTGACTCCCACAGCTACCTGGACTACATTTCCTCCCATCCCGCCTCCTGTAAGGACTCTATTCCATTCTCCCAGTTTCTCTGTCTCCGCCGCATCTGCTCCGATGATGCCACCTTCCACACCGGTGCTTCCGAAATGTCTTCCTTTTTCCTCAACCGAGGATCCCCTCTACCGCGGTTGACACGGTGATCAACCGGGTCCGTTCTATCTCCCGCACTCCTGACCACCCCACCCCCCCACCCCCCCGGAACCACGATAGGGTTCCCCTTGTCCTCACCTTTCACCCCACCAGCCTCCACATTCAACGGATCATCCTCCGCCATTTCCGCCACCTCCAACGTGATCCCACCACCAAACACATCTTCCCCTCCCCTCCCCTTTCAGCATTCCGTAGGGACCGCGCCCTCCGAGACACCTTAGTCCACTCCTCTATCACCCCCAGCACCCCTTCCCCTTCGCCCGGCACCTTCCCGTGCAAGCGCAGGAGTTGCAACACCTGCCCTTATACCTCCCCCCTTCCCACTGTCCAGGGCCCCAAACACCCCCTCCAGGTGAAATAGCGATTTACTTGTACTTCTTGCAATCTAGTATACTGTATTCGCTGCTCACGATGTGGTCTACTCTACATTGGGGAGACCAAACGCAGATTGGGTGACCGCTTTGCGGAACACCTCCGTTCAGTCCGTAAGGGTGACCCCGAGCTTCCGGTCGCCTGTCATTTTAATTCACCGCTCCATTCCCACTCAGACCTCACCGTCTGCGGCCTCTTGCATTGTTCCACGGAAGCTCAGTGTAAACTCGAGGAACAGCACCTCATCTTCCGATTAGGCACTTTACAGCCTTCCGATTAGGCACTTTACAGCCTTCTGGACTCAATATCGAGTTCAGCAACTTCAGATCATAACCTCGGCCCCTATTATATTTTTATATTTTTTATCCACACTTTTGGTTTGTGCCTTTTTCTATTTTTTCTCTCTCCCACATGGCAGCTGTCTCTCACTCTGCCAGCGCATTTCACACTTCATTTAGAGCCATTGTTTGTTTCTTTACCTGTCCTATTACCATCTCGTCTCACCTTGAATATCTCTTAATGTCTTTTCTTTCGTCCCCTCCCTCATTTCCCAGCCCCCAACTGCCTTTTAATCTGTTTCATTTCCTGCCTTTTTTTTCTCAGTTCTGTAGAAGGGTTTTGACCTGAAACGTTGACTCTGTTTCTCTCTCCACGGATGTTGCCTGGCCTGCTGAGTTTTTCCAGCGTTTTATGTTGTTATTTCTGTTTCCTTCCTTGTTGGGTTGGAAACATACTGATCAAGAAAGTTCTCCTGTACACATTTCAAGAATTCCTCCCGCTCCTTGATGTTTACACATGTTTTTCAGATGAGAAACCAGTGGCTGGTAGATGAAAATTTACCCTATTGGAAAATATTTGTGCCTTGGGATCTAAGCTTGCTGACGACACCAAGTTAGGTGGCACAGTAAATAGTGTAGATCGGAGCAGAAAGTTGCAAAGGGGCATAACCTTAAAATTAGAGCTAGGTCATTCAGGGGTGATGTCAGAAAGCACTTTTCCACACAAAGGGTAGTGGAAATCTAGAACTTTTTTACGTGCCCCCCCACCCCCAAAAAAAGGCTAGGCCAGTTGAAAATTTCAAAACTGAGATTGATAGATTTTTGTTAGGCATGGGTATTAAGGGTTACGGAACCAAGATGGATAGATGGAGTTAAGATACAGTTAAGCCATGATTTAAATGAATGGCAGAACTGCTCGAGGGGCCGAATGGCCTACTCCGGTTATATACTAACTTCACACTTCCTATCTTTGTTTTTATCTCTGATATGGTTGGGGTGGGGGGTGTGGTGTAAGGGAGGGAAAGAGGAGTAAAATTCCTAATGAAATATGGCAGAATGTATGCTTTTGTTCTGCAATTAATGATGTGCAAATGAATCTGTGGCTTTGAAATATCCAATTTCAATATTGGATTGTTGAATTATACCGAAACATCGCATTCTCTCCTTTTATTAAGAGGAATTTTATCCCCTTTGTTCTGCAGTTTGTCCTTTTTTAGATTAGTTTAAGACCGAATTAAAATTATTTTAAGGTTGCAGTTACCCATAATTTACAAATGTTGAACTTTATTTGAAATATTGCTTATATCGAGTTTAGATTTTAAAAAATGCAATGTAGAAAATTCTGGGAAAAGCAATACTCTTACACAGGTCTAGCCCAAGTGTTTGCCTTTAGGGAAAAAAAACCTCTTTGCATTAGTGATTGTACTCGATGAATTGCCGAGTGAATTAAATACATTAATTGTTAGAAACAGAACTTGGAAAAAGTGGGGAATGATCCTGATGCCTTAAGTCCTTCCTTGTATAAACTGGAAGTGATGTGGAGAATCTCTTGAACCTACAAAGCTACTTCCTGGTGGTGGTTTTTGTAACACTGAAAAATGTTAGTACTGACATTTTCGACTGAAGGATCCCCTACTGTAGCAGCCTGAAAACCTGTTCTGGATTGTAGTGCATGGTCTGAGGATTTTCAGGTCACAGCTTGAGGGTAAATCAGTAATATAGAAACTGTACTGTGGCAGGCAGCTTTAGTAGTTTTTAGTGTTACCAGTTATGATGGTGAGACAGCTGCAGACACTGGCCTGTTTCTACACTTCACTGTAGAAAGTTTAGTTGTATGTTATGTCTGGGTTTCTGTAGGCTAAGGTAATGTAAGTACTGCAAATGGGATAAATTATCTGCAGATTGTACAGGAGTGAGTTTGAGGCCATTGAAAGGGGAAGGAAATTTGTTTTGAACTGAGCAAATGGGAGCTTTTGCTGCTTTGAGTAGGATTTGGCTAGCTTCAGTTTTGCACTTCCAAAGTTCCAAATAAGCAAAGTTAGTGCATGCACAGGATGTATGTACAGTAGCACTTGCAAGAGATTGAAAAATACCAACTTGTCTTCAGATTGTAGTTTTGCATTGAAAAAACCCAGCTGTGACACTCAGCTGAGAGATTGTTGTCGCTTTCATTTTTTTTGAGTGTGTTGCTCTCTGACTTTATTCTCCTGTTTTTCTCATCTACTAGCATTCTCCCAAGCCACACATTCCTGCAACTTTAGAGGATGGATGGGTGATGAGCTTCCAGTTCTCTTTTTGTTCTACTCTGAGCCAGGCACGAGCAGTTGCACAAGAACATTCTTCTTAATACTACCAGTTTTCCCTTTCCATTGGGTAGCTGCTAACTTGGTGGTTCCCACCGCAGCACAGCTTGAGATTGTGAAATCAGTGGCGGGAAAGGATCCCAGCACTCCACGGCACTGCGTGCTAATGCTTCAATATGTTGTATCATAATACTGCCCACTTGAAATTTTTTGCAATGGGTAAGCGAGTAGTGAGGTTTAAATTTAAAGGGAGGTTTAAAAAAAAATCGAAGTTGACTCACTTATTCATGCATTTTTTTTTAAATACAAATCCCCTAGTGTAAGTGTCTCATGTTTATGTGAAATGCACATTTTGAAGTCACTGCCTCTCATACATACTTTGGGAAAGTTACCTCTCTGCCTCTCCACTTCTCCTTTAAGATATTTGTTAAAGCCTACCTCTTTGACCAAGCTTTTGGTCACCTGTCCTAATGTCACCTTCTTTGGCTCGGTGTCAATTATTTTTTGTCTGATTACTCTTCTGTGAAGCGCCTTAGGAAGTTTTACTACCTCAAAAGTGCTGTATAAATGCAAAGTGTTACTGTAATGTCACGCTTTATGTGGGCATTTTTCAAAAGTCCAAAGCAATAAATTCATCCATTTACGGGCTGGTAGAGTGATGAGGTGCTTTGAAATGCCAGTATGTTGCAATGTGATGCGAATTGATAGGAGGTGTATGATTGCTTATACACAGTAGGCGAGAATCGGGATGTGGGGGCTGAAGTGGGCGGCAAATCCTGCGGCTCTCCGGAGCGTAAGGCCCGGGAGATGACTCCTTTGCATGCCCAAACTCTGAGCTGACGGAATGACCTCAGTCAGTGGGTGGAACAGGTGTGGGGTCAGGCCACGACCGCAGACCCACGGAAAAGTTCCCTGGCAAGATAAGTATGGCTTGGGGGTGGGGCCGGCCCTCTTGGCCCCTGCCATCTTGCCCCCTCTTCCCACATCATTCCTGCTGGGTGGGGGTGGGAGTTAAAATGGCTCTAGACAGAGTTCCTGATCTCGGCTGTGCTGTTGCGGCGAGCAATTGACTGGAAGTACTTCACCCTGGGGAGGAAGGAAAATTGCCCCAATTACCTTGCATTTCACTCTTTTTGGCTTTTCTTTTGCCATCTCTGGACGGAAGTGGTTTCCTTCAGCTCGCTTTAGCCTATGTTTTGGGTCTCAAACCTGGGAAAAAGAATGATAATTCTATCCTTTTTATAGATGTGTGAATAGATATTTCAACTATATATTCTATGTATTTAATGGCCAAGTAGTGATATCCCACTTGCGTTTTTGATGTAGGTGAATCAACTTTATAGAATTGAGTTTCTTCTCTTAAGGAACGCGAGCAGGAATTGCATGGATACATCACTGCCACAAGATCAAATTCTTTCTCAAAGTAACTTTTCATTATCTGTTGACTTAATGCAACTCATGAGCCTTTTGAACTATTTTCTTTGGTTTCATCTCGTTCCAATAAGCAAATACATCCATGGGACATGATAGTCAAAACAGGGACTGGTGTTCCTGATTTTCAGACTGCTGTTGTGAAATTGAGTTTTCAGAATGGATCTGTAGAAATATGAAATGTTGCCTGTGGCAATTTGTTTGACGCAAAAGTTAGAAGCCAGCTGCTTTTGGTCAGAACAGTAAGGGTCAGCAGTAATTCCCTTTTTTTTTTTTTAAACCCCCCCTCCCCCCATCCCTTTTTAATTTTAAAATGTAGTAAAAAGATAGCAGATTTTTGTACCATCACTTCTGTTTTTAATTAATCGTTTAATGTTAAATCATTATAGTCATGCTTTAAATGAGGGAATGGCCCATTAATGAGACAGTTCCTTTGCAGTTCTCTCTTTGTATAATTATGTTGCTTATGATATGTAGAGGATAATTTTTTTTAAATGGGGAATACTAAGTATACCTCTTCAGCTGCATGTGAGTGTCCAGTAACAAAACTAGCTCTGTGTATCCAGTTATAATAGGTACGTACTGTTGGTGAAATTATATTCATGACGACTATGAAGTAAAGTATGGTTAAAAGTTGTGCCAGCAGTGGGAACAAGAAATGCGCAGAGACCAATTGAAGTTCAAAGTTAATCTTTTGGACCAAGTATCCCAGGCTTATACAACACTGTTTATAGGCAGTCCTCACAGTGTTGCTATTGTTCCAAAAGAGATCTAACTCTCTTAGATTTTAAACAAGCATCACAGTGCTCTTTGAAGATTGAGTATTGGAAATCAGTAACTTTTCTAGTTTCTTTTAATGATTTTATATGTAACTGTAGAGAAATACAACTGGGACTTCCTGCTGGAATTTGTTGAAGTTGTAACCTGCACATAGGGCAGCTTAGTAACCTTTTGGTATTCCTGGAATTCTCCTTCATGTACTTCACAATTGTAAATATTTGCTATGATGTACCATTGCTCATGTGGGTATACTACAAATTTAAAAAGAGTATGGCTTGAGCTTAATACAAAATCAATTTTGCAAAGTACCTCAAATTATTTTTGGTCTTCTGACTATGAACTTCTGTTTAGATATGGTTTACGGTTAATTAATTTTGGCTCTTAAATTCAAATTTAGTTTTGGGAACGATGGCGTGATCTTGTATGCATTTCTTAACCTATTTTCTTATTTAGAATATTTAAATAAGCTGTATGAATACAGTTATTTTAAACACTACAGTCGTGTTGGGTATGTTGAGTTTATTGCGTTTACTGAAGCTTTCCATAGTCTTGCCATGTTTCAAGCCTTTTTAAGTATGTTATTAGAAAGCCATCCCAATATTAATGGAAAGGAGATTTGTAAGTTTTTACTTTTCGGGTAAGGTGAATTAGAGTATTATGTGAAAAATTAGGTTAATAACAATGATATATCATAGTGCTATATTTTGATGATGCAGGTTTGACTGCCATGACACTTTGGTTGTGGATGATTAAGAGTCTGGTACTCTTAAGTTGAAAGGTATTCAGACATCCATAAGTTGATGGCTGAAATCACTTCCTGAAATTGTGAATTTTTAAGATGGCAACAGCAGCTGTTACAAATGTGTTTTTTTTAAATGTAGGTTCTGAGAGTTGACTTTTAAAATGTCTAGATGCTGCTAGGGGTGTGTGAGTACCACATGTTTGATGCATTTATGGTTATTAGCCACTAGACTATTAAGCTGCAGAAATAGTGGTGGCTGTTTACTGTACATCTAAATTGGCTTGCCTTTTAAGCAGCATTTGGAGGTTGACTTTCTTTACACAAAATGGTTTGATTGTGAATGTCAAAAGTGGGCTGAGTTTCTGCACCTGCTTTGAAGGGAAACTGTTGATTACAAGCAGCTGTCGAGCAAGAGGTAGATGACAAAGTGTGTCATTTAGCCTACATGTTTGTGTGAAAAGTGGCTGGAGGCCTCTAGCATATTTTACTTGGACCACAAAGGGTTTGTAAGAACCTGGGAACAAGTTTCCCGGTTTTTTAACTCCGTGTAAAGTGCAGTGTTTATAATATAACTAAATGTGGTCTTTTTGCAGTTGGTAGAAAAGAGTATTTTTCTTAATAACTTCTCCTTTATGGCACAATAATTTTAAGAGATTCAAAATAGGAATTTGAATCAGAAGTAGAAGTATAGTCCTGCCTTTAACAATGTTGGTTCACTAGATGGCAGTGTTTATTATAAATTTTGGCATAAGTATATGATTGAATAGATGTGGATTAGTTTTTTTGCCTCTGCATTTAACTGTTCTTAATTTGCCTGTTGAGAATTAGCATGAACACATTGCTTGGAATTAATTTTTGTTATTGTTGCACTTGACTTTGGATACAGCTTAAGCGCTAAGTCCTGGGCTTAACGGTACATTTTTTTATGTAAAAAAAAATACAATTCGGTTTGTACATAGCTATGTTATCTAATTGCTATACTTAACCCAAAGAACAAAGTCGGAGAGATTGTGTGTGTTATTTGTCTTTGTCACCGCCTCCCTAAATTCCTTGTTCTATTTTCCCTAACTCTCTTTCACATTTAGAACTAACTTCTCTTACTTGATAGCTGCTTTTGTTTTTATGTACTTTTTAAAAAGTTTTAAATATTTTGCTTCCTTCTTAACTTGCTCCCTGATGTTGAGTTTGTTGGGCTGATCTGGATTAATTTTAAACGGAAGTGAATTTGGGCAGGACAGATATGGGGAAGTGGTAGCTAGTAGGAAAGGTTGTGTACAGTTTGGCCATGTTACTGCTACAGTTGTAGTTTGCCACACTGTCTTGTGGCTGCTACGTTCACTTGTGATGCCATACATTTATTGAAATACTATATTTTACTAGTCTTGACGGTTGCGTCAGTTCGTTTGCAGCTTTCCTGTAGTATCTTTGCAATAATTGTAATGATAAGTTAATTATATTTGAAAAATATATTTTTAAGGTAATATTTTCCCTAACTATCTTTGTATGCTCTGAAAAGTAAATGTTCGAACTCTCCTGCAGTTTATCTCTCTGGGATCTTGTAGGGAAAATGAAGATTCATATACCTGTTATCCAGCCATATTTTAGAAACCTGAATAAATATATCTGAATCTGAAGGCTTCCTTTGCTCTTTGGCCATGGACAATACTGACCGTTTGGGGAAGTTTTGATTTCCAAGTTTGCTCTCTTCGCACTACACTTGATGCAGGACCTTTTTGAGGTGCAGCTTTAAGAAAGTTGGCCTTCCTGAAAATTAGGAACTCCGTATGTCTGTTAGTTGGCTGTTTTTCTAGGAAGGAGATGTCTGCTAGAGTTCTAGACAGGGCTCTTTAGCGGAGGCAAGTTATCGTAATCTCTTGCGGCCTGCTGTATGCCCAAGACTCATGATGTAACCAGGAGACACCCAATTTGCAAGCTGAGTCATATCCTTCAAGTTGATGGGTAACTGGGTGTGGTACTGTAACCACTTCTCTTTTTAAAAATCAAGGTTGGCAACACTAAGGCTGCTCAAACTATGGTTGAGCAAGGCTTCAAAATAGTGTATTTTGAAATGGCTATGAAAATAATATGTTTCTAATTATTGTCATTGGGTTGTTAAATGTCATTTGGCTGATGCATTTCAACAAAGCAAAGATATATTTTTCTTATTTCTCAAAGTTCAGATTCAGTGCAAGTTATTTTTGATTTTTCATATACTGGTTCATTAACAATAATATGGTCAATGTGCGCACGCAGATGAATTTATTATAAACACCTATTTATGATCTCTGTTTCACCAATAAATTTTTTTTGGAAAATTTTTCCTTTCTGGAATTATCGGATTCTTTCAGATTTGCCAAAGTTTTTGGTTTTGTCTCCTCACTGCAACGGTTTATTGCTCAGTCTACTTTGGCCAACATTTTGGATGTCTTGAGGAACTTGCCAACACAAATAAGCCCTTGGGCACTTCTAATTCAAAGGAGCGTGGAATGACGATATGGTGCCTTTTGGCATTTTAACCTCAGCGCGCTCTTTCTATTGAGTTAAATGTCTACATATCATTAGTTTTAGGTGATTCTTTTCCTGCTGTTCCTGACATTTCCTGGGACTGTTGGAGGTGCCTACATGGTTTCCTGGCTCTCCTTTTCTCTACTTTTACAGTTGTTCACAGGTTTGATTTGAAAGGGTCTGATTTAATATTCTTGGTATAAGGAAAAAGACATGTCCCCCACTGGACTTCTACTATCCTGCAGTGGATTGCTCTGATTCCACCTATTTCCAGGATGACCCAAACCTCTGTGAAGGATAACAACACGACAACTGATGGGTGATAATCTGCAAACCACAGAACTATTTAAAGAAGCACTGTTGATGCTCTTGAGATAGAGTGCCCTTTATTTTCCAGGACATCCTGCTATGCAAGCACACGATTGCCTATCTTCAGACTTGGAAATTGATAAGGTTGTCTTCCTTTTTGGGGTGAGTGTTGAAGAAATACTGGAATTATTTTTTAAGAAGGCTAAAAGCTGCTTAGCAAATGGTACATTTGGTGATACAGATCATAAAGTCCTAGATTTGTTTAGCGATCTGTGCAGTTAACTCATCTAAATAGAGCTGATTTGATCATACTGGGCTAGGGTGGGAAAATCAACCTTATCTGATCTCTAACTGGTCAAGTTTACTGGAAATTACATCTGATTGGATGTAACCTGAGGTCAGGATTGGACATGTTGTGATGTGCTTGTGGTGAAATAGTCCGCCAACACTCACTGACAAGGCTCACGTGAAGAATGGCCACTTGGGAAAAGTATTGGAGGGCACCAGCAGCCACGTGTATGTAGTCCAGCAGATGCCAATGTCTTCATGAGGGGAAAAACTGGGGGGTAAAAATTTAAAACTAAGATCAGATTTCAACTTTTTCTACCCGCACCCCCCCCCCCCCCAACCCAGGAATGAAAATGGCCGACTCTCAATTCTCTGAGGCAAAACAAAATCTTGTGCATCTGGGTCAAAACAAGAGATCAACAAAGTGGCAAGAGAAAATTCTACCATTGGAGACTCCCTGCCATAATATCTTATAAGTAGCTATCAGCCACTTTGAGTTGGTCTAGCCAACAACGAGATATATTTCTCTTTCATGTAAAGTTAAAGATTTTTTTTACTAAACTGGTTTATGGTAGTTCAGCTTGGTGTCGTCTTCATTTTTAAAGTGAAGTATTCTTTACACCCAAGAATCTTGTCCTTTTTCCTATTGGGGGATAATTATAGGCTGTGACACAAGTTATTAATAAATGACTGGCTTTTCCTGTCCTCTTTAAAAAGGCAATCAGTGTATCTGATAATTCATTTTGACCTAAGTTCGAGTATTTGGACAGAATATGTCATAAGTTTTGAACAAAGAGCCATGCCTTTAGAGCCTGTGGGGTTGGATGTGAGGGCGAGTGCTTACCAAGATCGCTAATTAATCTTTCTTTTCATTCTCCATATGTTGTAGGAGCATGCCAATGTAGTAAAATTTAGAAAGATGAAGGCCTCTAATGATATTTCAGCACTAACTACAAGGACAGATCTGTCAGACTTTAGATTCTGGGAACCTGTCACATTCAACTAATATCGCTTTGCAAATGAGTGAATTTTTCCATATGCCAGTCCGACAAATAAGTTCACTTGCTGTATGATTCAGTGAAGCCCAAGATGAGGCCTAGAACTTGTGGTTTGGCCTCCACTCGTCTTTTGGGTTCATTATCCCCTAGGCTGCAGCAGTGGAGAATACATGCCACTATTCATTTGACTATACATTGCTTGGCTTAATGGCCTACCTGTGGTTTTAGTCCCATAAGAAATGAATAATTGTCGTGACTTATGAAAGGGCTCTGTACGTTAAGATAGAGTTGTAAAGCCCTCCAGGCATCTACTAAGTGGAGTTGGTGATGCAACTTCAGTTTGAAAGGAGGAAGACAAAATGAAGGAATAATAATCTGTTGTCCTAAATAGAAACAGGAGGCTATTTTAGTGTCAAAATTAAAGTGAGTTTTGAGAATTCAGGATATGGAAACCATAGCAAATGTGGTTTATCTGTACTGAGGGCTTGTAAGTCACTAATTCAGTCTTTGGAAACCAATGTTAGCAGTAAGGCATTTTTCCAAGAAAGGAACTTTTAAGTGACATGAATTCATGGGTTCAAATGGCATACTCATCAATTTTGGCAAAACAAAGTTAGTGTGCCAGTTTTGAACATACTGAGAGGTCTGAGGGGGCAAAATTCACATGTAGCCTTCATGGAAAATGACATGAGTAGCTAAACTGCTAATGAAGCAGACAAAAAAGGTTTGTGAGAAGCATAAACAGTGAGAACATAAACTCGAATAGTGCGGAGTTTCAGCTACAAATGTTGTAAATAATTTAAAATAAAGTTAATGACTTTTTAAAAATAAAAAGTCAGCAGAGGCATGATGGGCTGAATGGCCGCTTGTGCTGTATGATTCTAAAATGTTGCATCAAACACGGTTAACACTTTGCTTGAACTGTCTCGATCATAGAAACTCTACAGGAGCTTATTAAGATATCTACGATCATTGTTGAAAGGCCTTCGTAAATTAGCCTGTGCCTTTTAATAAATAGTCCGAGTCAGTGGTGAAAACTTGAATGACATCAGGTAATGTAAGGACTCAATAAAGGAGTGGCGGGGGGTGGGGGGGAGAGAATGAACAAACGATCAGGTATGTTGAGTGTGAAAATGCCCAATCATATGCTGACGACTTTAGCATCATGATCATAAAGTTATCCATGTTATTCTCCAGGACCAATAGGGAAAGCGACACACTCCTGTGGTCTGTGGACAGTACAGAATGACAAAAAAACCTTTAATTTCACACATAAAGGAAGATCTAAGGCACTTGCTATCTTTGGAATTATTTCACAGATACTAAGAATAGATTGATATTTTGCCAAGAATCTTAATTATATTGTAGCTAGCAAAGCAACTGATTAATATCTAATCCTGGCCCTCAGTCCTTTGATCATCTGAGGATAAACAGTGAGTGGGAAGTCGGTGCTTTTGTTTTCTAATTTATATACAATGTAATATTGAAAACACCAACATCGGGTAAATTCTATATGCTAAAAGTACTTGAGGGCCAATGTACTAATCACTAATGAATAATGTTTACTCAACCGGTTCTGGTATCGGGATGTTACAGATGCTCTTAGAGTACCAACTATGTGCTTTCTTCGGGGGCTTGACCTCTCAGCATTATCTTCCATCAAATATGCTTTTTCCCCTATATTAGAGATAAAAATCAATTACGAGTTGAGCAGAAGCCTTGACTATCTGATCTCCAAGCTAAATAGTTGTAAGGAAGTTTAATTTCCAAATCCTGCACTGTCTCTTATTCTGAATGTTTTGGGAAAAATTGGATTCAGACATGTTACTGGACAAACATAAAAGGTCATCGACCTGAAACGTTACCTTTGTTTCTCTCTCCACAGATGCTGCCTGATCTGCTGAGCACTTTCAGAATTTTCTGTTTCTATTTCAGATTTCCAGCATCTGCAGTATTTTGCTTCCATTTTACTGGACAGTATAGGCTTGATTTGTTAGAACTAGACATAGTTCGGTTGTTTTACTTGCAACATTTGTTTGATTGGAGCCTCAAACTTAATTCTACGAGGAGTCCTGTAGTAGTCACTGCAGCGTTCTAAAAATCTGAGTTCATTATTTGGTTTTCAATCATGAAAGGGGTCAACGGAAAAGAAGATTTAGCGTGGTGTAAAATGGATTGCCGATTCGCTATGAACCCCGTTTGCACTATTGGCGTAGACCAATTTCACACCTAGTAGCTTTTTTTTCTCCAAACATTGTTGCCACTGAGATCTTAATCTTGTAGCATTAAATGTCTTTTGTTTAAAAAAGACTTGCATTTATATAGCAATGTGACCACTGCATAGTCATTGTGGAGACGAAGTCCCGTCTTCACACTGAGTGCCACACAACACAATGGAGGGTGTCCTATCACCGTGCTAAGTGGGATAGATTCAGAACAGATCTAACAGCTCAAAACTGGGCATCCATGAGTCACTGTGGGCCATCAGCAGCAGAATGCTATTCCACCACAATCAGCAACCTCATGGCTCGGCATATCCCTTGCTCTACCATTACCATCAATACAGGGGACCAACCCTGGTTCAATAAGGAGTGTAGAAGAGCATGCCAGGAGCAGCACCAGATGTACCTAAAAATGAGGTGCCAACCTGGGGAAGCTGCAACACAAGACTACATGCATGCTAAAAAGCAGAAGTAGCATGCTATAGACGGGGTTAAGCGATCCCACAATCAACGGATCAGATCAAAGCTTTGCAGTCCTGCCACATCCAGTCGTGAATGGTGGTGGACCATTAAACAACTAACGGGAGGAGGAGGCTCCATGAATATCCCCATCCTCAATGATGGTGAAGCCCAGCACGTGAGTGGAAAAGACAAGGCTGAAGCATTTGCAAACATCTTCAGCCAGACGTGCCAAGTGGATGATCCATATCGGCCTACTCCTGGGGTCCCCACCATCACAGAAGCCAACCTTCAGCCAATTTGATTCACTCCACGTGATATTGAGAAATGGCTGAGCGCACTGGAAACAGCAAAGACTATGGGCCCCGACAACATCCCGGCTATCGTATTGAAGACTTGTGCTCCAGAACTAGCCGCACCGCTAGCCAAGTTGTTCTAATACAGCTACAACACTAGCATCTATCCGACAGTGTGGAAAACTGCCCAGGTATGTCCTGTCCACAAAAAGCAGGACAAATCCAACCTGGCCAACTACCGCTCCATTAGTCTCTTCTCAATCATCAGCAAAGTGATAGAAGGTGCCATTGACAGTGCTATCAAGCGGCACTTTCTCACCAATAACCTGCTCACAGATGCCCAGTTTGGGTTCCGCCAAGACGACTCAGCTCCCGACCTCATTACAGCCTTGGTCCAAACATGGACAAAGGAACTTAATTCCAGAGGTGAGGTGAGAGTGACTGCCCTTGACATCAAGGCAGCATTTGACCGAGTGTGGCATCAAGGAGCCCTAGTAAAACTGAAATCAATGGGAATCGGGGGGGAAAACTCTCCACTGGCTGGAGTCAGAGCTAGCACAGAGGAAGATGGTTGTGGTGGTTGAAGGTCAATCATCACAGCCCCAGGACATCGCTGCAGGTGTTCCTCGGGGCAGTGTCCTAGGCCCAACCATCTTCAGCTGCTTCATCAATGACCTTCCCTGCAACATAAGGTCAGAAATGGGGATGTTCGCTGATGACTGCACAGTGTTCAGCGCCATTCACAACTCCTCAGGTAATGAAGCAGTCCATGTCCGCATGCAACAAGACCTGGACGATGTTTAGGCTTGGGTTGATAAGTGGCAGGTAACATTCGTGCCACAGAAGTGCCAGGCAATGACTATCTCCAACAAGCGAGAGCCTAACCACCTCCCTTTGACATTCAACGGCATAACCATCGCCGAATCCCCCACCATTAACATCCTGGAGGGTCACCATTGACCAGAAACTTAACTGGACCAGCCACATAAATACTGTGGCAACAAGAGCAGGTCGGAGGCTGGGTATTCTGTGGCGATTGTCTCATCTCCTGACTTCCCCAAAGCCTTTCCACTATCTACAAGGCACAAGTCGGGAATGTGATGGAATACTCTCCACTTGCCTGGATGAGTGCAGCTCCAACAACACTCAAGAAGCTCGACACCATCCACGACAAAGCAGCCCACTTGATTGGCACCCCATCCACCTCCTTAAACATTCACTCTCTCCACCACCTGCGTACCGTGGCTGCAGTGTACTATCTACAAGATGAACTGCAGCAACTCGCCAAGGTTTCTTAAGCAGCACCTCCAAAACCCGTGACTTCTTCCACCTAGAAGGACAAGGGCAGCGGGCGCATGGGAACACCACCACCTCCAAGTTCCCCTCCAAGTTATACACCGTCCTGACTTGGAAGTATATCCTTTGTCATTGCTGGGTCAAAATCCTGGCACTCCCTCCCTAACAGCACTGTGGGAGTACCTTCACCACACGGACTGCAGCGGTTCAAGAAGGCGGCTCACCACCACCTTCTCGAGGGCAATTAGGGGTGGGTAATAAATGCTGGCCTTGCTAGCGACGCCCGCATCCCATATACGAAAAAAAAAAGCGCCTTTCACGACCACCGGGCGCCTCAATGCGCTTTACAGCCAATGAAGTACTTTTGGAGTGTAGTCACTGTTGTAATGTAGAGCCTCACTCCTGTTATTAGTTTGGGTGCATTGAACCAGCAAAAATCAGGCGTTCATAATAGACCATCATATTTAATTTGGCATTCTGATTGGGCTATTCTGTGCCCTCGTAATTATCTAAAATTGTTTTCTGAATTTATTTCGCTCAACAGATTATATTGAGCTTTCAGTCACGGCATTCTTCCAAGATTAAATATAAATATCTTTGAAACTTTGGTGTGCTATTCAAATAGCTCTAAGGTTTTTAAGATAGGTAGTTTAGTAATGGTTTAGAGACACGCATTGCAAACAATTATATAACCCATCTAGTAATACAGTGTATGGTATGAACTGTCAATTTAGAAACCAAGATAAATTGAGCTCACTCGACTTGAACAGTGATCATCTCATCATCCCTTGTCAAAAGTTGCTGTAGACTCCGTCACTGCTCTGCTAAATGCCATTGTCAGGACTTGTCTTGCAAAGAGTATATACTCTTTAAAATATCTGTTTTAAACCAGTCCTTAGCAACAAACCACTGTGATATATTTAAAGTATATGCAATATTAATGAATTAAGAATACAAGTACCTAACTTCAGTATGGTCTCTAATCTTTCTTTGGAAGTACTTTATCCTTTGTACCTTGCTCCTGCTGTTTAACTTAGAAGTGTTTGGGCATTTAATTCGGAATAATTATTAGCGTACAGTTAAAGCTGTTTGTATCGGGAAGCGGGGGGGGAATGTGGAGGGATCTGTAGAATTGTGCCACCCATTAAAAGATGCTGTGGCCTCACTAGGACTAGCCATATCAGTAGGAACTTGCTATAGAGTAACACAACACAAATGGCAAAAAACATGGTGAGTAAAGGCAGAAAACTTGATGAACATGTGTCAAAACACACATTTTTGAATCTTTCAAGATGGGGAATAATGATGATGGCATTGAAGTATTTAAAGACGATATGTGGTGTAATTATGATGCTGAAGTTAAGATCAGGACTAAAAACAGAAAATGCTGGAAATACTCAGCAGGTCAGGCAGCATCTGTGGAGAGAGAAACAGAGTCAACATTTCAGGTCGATGACCTTTCGTCAGAATTGGAAAAAATTAGAGATCTAACAGGTTTTAGGCAAGTGCAAGGGCGAGGAAAGAACAAAAGGGAAGGTCTGAGATAGGGTGGAAGGCAGGAGAGATTAAATGACAAGGTATGATTGTACAAGGCAAAAGGAGATGGCAATAGGACAAGTAAAGAAACAAAAGATGGGTCTAGAAGAAGTGTAAAAGGGAATAGCCGAATCATCAATAGCTGTCGTACGGAAAAAATGGGGGCGGAGGTTATGGTCTATAATTGTTGAACTCAATGTTGAGTCCAGAAGGCTGTAAAGTGCCTAATCGAAAGATGAGGTGCTGTTCCTTGAGCTTACGTTGAGCTTCATTGGAACAGTTTAGGAGGCCAAGGACAGAGAGGTCAAAGTGGGAGTGGAGCGGAGAATTAAAGTGACAGGCGACCGAAAACTCGGGGTTTCGCTTGCGGACTGAACGGAGGTGTTCCGCAAAGCGGTCGCCCAATCTGTGTTTGGTCTCCTCAGTGTAGAGGAGACCGCATCGTGAGCAGCGAATACAGTATACTAAATTGCAAGAAGTACAAGTAAATCGCTGTTTCACCTGGAAGGGGTGTTTGGGGCCCTGGACAGTGGGAAGGGAGGAGGTAAAAGGGCAGGTGTTGCATCTCGTGCGCTTGCACGGGAAGGTGCCGTGGGAAGGGGAGGGGGTGATTGAGGAATGGGCCAGCGTATCGCAGAGCGAACGGTCCCTTTGGAATGCTGAAAGGGGAAGGGCAGATTTGTTTGGTGGCGGAAATGGCGGAGAATGATCCATTGAAGTTGAAGGCTGGTGGGGTGAAAGGTGAGGACAAGGGGAACCCTATCATGGTTCTGGGAAGGAGAGGGAGGGGTGAAAGCAGAAGTGCAGGAAATGGAATGGACTCGGTCGACGGCTCTGTCAACCACGATAGTGGGGAATCCTCGGATGAGGAAAAAGGAAGACATATCGGAAGGTCTAGCATGGAAGGTGGTGTAGTCAGATCAGATGCGGCGGAGATGGAGAAACTGGGAGAATGGAATACAAACGAAGGCAGATTATTATCTGAATGGCAATAGATTGGGAGAGGGGGAAGTGCAACGAGACCTGGGTGTCCTTGTGCACCAGTCGCTGAAGGTAAGCATGCAGGTGCAGCAGACGGTTAAGAAGGCAAATGGTATGTTTGCCTTTGTAGCGAGAGGGTTCGAGTACAGGAACAAGGATGTCTTGCTGCAGTTGTACAGGGCCTTGGTGAGACCGCACCTTGAGTATTGTGTGCAGTTTTGGTCGCCTTATCTGAGGAAGGATGTTCTTGCCATGGAAGGAGTTCAGCGAAGATTCACCAGGCTGATACCTGGGATGGCAGGAATGACGTATGAGGAGAGATTGTCTCGATTGGGCTTATACTCGCTGGAGTTTAGAAGAATGAGAGGGGATCTCATTGAAACGTATAAAATTCTGACGAGACTCGACAGACTAGATGCAGGAAGGATGTTTCCGATGGTCGGGGGAGTCCAGAACCAGGGGTCACAGTCTAAGGATAAGGGGTAGGCCATTTAGGACAGAGATGAGGAGGAATTTCTTCACCCAGAGAGTGGTGAACCTGTGGAATTCTCTACCACAGAAGGCAGTAGAGGCCAATTCATTAAATATATTCAAGAAGGAGTTGGATATATTTCTTAAGGCTAAAGGGATCAAGGGGTATGGGGAGAAAGCAGGGACCGGGTACTGAATTTGGATGATCAGCCATGATCGCATTGAATGGCGGAGCAGGCTCGAGGGGCCGAATGGCCTACTCCTGCTATCTTCTATGTTTCTATGTCCTTACAGGAAGCAGGGTGGGAGGAAGTGTAGTCAACGTAGCTATGGGAGTCAGTGGTCTTATATTGGATGTTGGTCGATAGTCTATCCCCAGAAATGGAGACAGAGAAGTCGAGGAAGGGAAGAGTTGGAGATGGGTCATGTGAAGGTGAGGGAAGGGTGGAAATTGGAAGCAAAGTGAGTGAAATTTCCTAGTTCAGGGCGAGATCAGGAAACTGCACCGATACAGTCATCAGTGTACCGGAAAAAGAGGTGAGGGAGGGGACCTGAGTAGGACTGGAACAAAATATTCCACATGTCCCATGAAAAGGCAGGCACTGCTAGGGCCCATGTGGATTCCTGTAGCAACACCTTTAATTTGGAGGAAGTGAGTGGAGTCAAAGGAGAAGTTGTTCAATGTGAGAACAAGTTCAGCCAGGCAGAGGAGGAGGGTGGTGGTGGATGGGGACTAGTTGGGCCCCTGTTCAAGGAAGAAGTGGAGCGCCCTCCGGCCATCTTGGTGGGGGATGGAGGCCTAAAGGGATAGGAGGAGGTGTCAGAAAGTTGCCGTTGAGCCTCTGCAAAGTAGAGGTCATTTTGCCAAACAACAACCTGCTACCCTTGTTAGCAGATTTAATGACCATATTGGGGTTGGATCTGCGAGAACAGAGCTGCAAGTTCAGAGGGAGGTAGGTTGGAGTGAGTGAGGGGAGCAGAGAAGTTGGGACGGCCGATTGGCAGTTCACAATGAAAAGATCTAGAGAGGCTAGAGTGAGAATTCTGAAAAGGGGGCGGAGGGAGGGGAAAGACTCCTGGCCAAAGCAGTGGGCACAGAGATGAAGGCGATGGAAAAAGAGCTCAGCGTTGTGCTGAGCTCGAAATTCACCGTGGTTGACAGATCCCTCAACCGTGTCCATTCCATTTACCGCACTTCTGCTCTCGCCCCTTCCACTCCCTCCCGGAACCACAATAGGGTTCCCCTTGTCCTCACCTTTCACCCCATCAGCCTCCACATTCAGTGGATCATCCTCCGCCATTTCCACCACCTCCAGCGTGATCCCACCACCAAACGCATCTTCTCCTCCCCTCCCCTTTCAGCATTCCAAAGGGACTGTTCCCTCCACAACACCCTGGTCCACTCCTCAGCCACCCCTAACAGCCCCTCCCCTTTTCACGGCACCTTCCCATGCAAGCACGGGAGATGCAACACCTTGCCCTTTTACCTCCTCCCTTTCCAGGTGAAACAGCGATTTACTTGTATTATTTTCAATTTAATGTACTCTCTTCGCTGCTCACGATACGGTCTGCTTTACATTGAGGAGACCAAATGCAGATTGGGTGACCGCTTTGCTGAACACCTCTGTTCCGTCCGCAAGCGTGATCCCGAGCTTCCGGTCGTCTGTCACTTTATTTCTCCGCTCCACACCCACTCTGACCTCACCATCCTCGGCCTCTTACGCTGTTCCAACAAAGCTCAATGTAAGCTCGAGGAACAGCACCTCATCTTTCGATTAGCCATTTTACAGCCATCTGGACTCAACATCGAGTACAACAATTTCAAATCGGAACCTCTGCCCCCATTATTTCAGACGGCAGCTGTTGATGGTTCTGCCATTCCCATTTACACCTCTTCTAGACTCATCTTTTGTTTCTTTACTTGACCCATTATCATCTCCTTTTGCTTTGTACAATCATACCTTTTGTCATTTAATCTCTCCTGCCTTCCACCCTATCACAGACTTTCCCTTTTGTTCTTTCCTCCCCTTTCCCTGCCTCTGCACTTGTCCAAACCCTGTTATATCTCTAACTTTTTCCAGTTCTGACGATAGATCATCGACCTGAAACTTTAACTCTGTTTCTCTCTCCACAGATGCTGCCTGACCTGCTGAGTATTTCCAGCATTTTCTGTTTTTATTTCAGATTTCCAGCATCCGCAGTATTTATGCTATTGTATTAAGATTAGAACTGATGGATTTACAGAGCATATAGAAAGCCATCCTCATGCAAGCTACAAGCATTGCACATAAAGGCAAGAAAAGTTTAGAATTGACCCTCATGTATGTATTTTTGAAATAATGAGCTGCAGTGAATACATTTTTGCAAGCTTTGTTTTTTCAGGACATCCTCAGTGACCTGATAAATATTGAGTTGAAAAGATAACAAGAAATTGCAAATAGACTGAGTAGCTGATTTTGTTCATTTTTGAAGAGTTACCCAATGTTCTTGATCAATCTATATTTTGATTTTATTGCACAGAAACTTGTAGTTTACAGTACTGATACCCATTTTTAAATTGAAGTGCATGTCATAGTTAGACTCTAGAATAGTTTAATGATGTGTCATCTTGAAATAAGTTACTGTAGTTAATGCCCTCCCCCCTGAAGAGCGCATAAAGTGATGCACTGTCATGTGCTTTTCCTATCTGTGGATCCTTCTAAAGATAAAACAAAATTGTAGACTGAATTAGTTACACCAATGTGGATAAGTAGATTTTCAGGAATGAAACTCTGGAAAGTCAATTGTGTGACTTTCCATATTTGAGACACATAGAACCTCGTGCTCTGAGACACCTGAATCATCAGAAGACGCCTGAAGCATCAGAAATCAGACTGCTTGATCTATGTTCCAGGATAACGAACAGCGACAATGATTCTCGGGAAGAAACTGCACATACATCGCAACACTTCTGGAAAAACTTTTTAACTTGTATAAATATAATTGCCATTGTATATTACATTCAAATAGTATATACAGTGCCATTGACTATGTAATTATACATGCTATAATTGCCATTGTATATTACATTCAAATAGTATATACAGTGCCATTGACTATGTAATTATACATGCTAAGCCAGCATTGCATATTGAGGAGTTGGGTCAGTTTTAGAATGATTGATTGATTATTCAATTGAAAATTGTCAATTATGAGTTGAAAAATCAATGAAAAATTAGTTAATTTTTAAGAGGTACTGTACATAAGGTTGGGACATATGAGTACAAAGTTTACATCTACTAGTCTGGAGAAATACTTTGTATAAGTTTTTAGTTTTTTATTGTAATCTTTAATATTTTTCCCATCCTCTTTTCCCCCCCCCCCCCCCCCCCTCAAGATTTCACTTTGATTATATATTTTTATTTTAACTAACACAGTTCTGGGTAATTTAGGATTACATCTTTTTCTACACCCATCCCCCCATTTTTAAAAAAATGGACAGAGTATGTTCCAAGATGTTAATGCATTTTAGGATTTTGATGCATACTTAAGGACTGGTCAGGTGGGCAGAGAAGCGGCAAATGGAATTCAATCCGGAGAAGTGTGAGGTAATGCATTTAGGGAGGGCTAAGAAGGCAAGGGACTACACAATAAGTGGTAGGATACTGAGAAGTGTAGAGGAGGAACAGATGGACCTTGGAGTGCATGTCCACAGATCCCTGAAGGTAGCAGGACAGGTAGATGAAGTGGTTAAGAAGGCATACAGGATACTTTCCTTTATTAGCCAAGGCATAGAATATAAGAGCAGGGAGGTTATGCTTGAACTGTATAAAACACTAATTAGGCCGCAGCTAGAGTACTGTGTCCACTTCTGGTCACCACATTACAGGAAAGATGTGATCGCACTAGAGAGAGTAGAGAGGAGATTTACAAGGATGATGACAGGACTGGAGAATTTTAGCTACGAGGAAAGATTGGATAGGTTGGGGTTGTTTTCTTTGGAACAGAGGAGGCTGAGAGGAGACCTAATTGAGGTGTATAAAATTATGAGAAGCCTAGATAGAGTGGATAGGAAGGACCTATTTCTTTTAGCAGAGAGGTATAGATTTAAAGTAATTGGTAGAAGGATTAGAGAGGAGTTGAGAACTTTTTTCACCCAGAGTCGGGGGGGGGGAGGGGTTAGAACTCACTGCCTGAAAGGGCGGTAGAGGCAGAAACCCTCATCGCATTTAAAAAGTACTTGGATATGCACCTGAAGTGCCGTAACCTACAGGGCTACAGACCAAGAGCTGGAAAGTGGGATTAGGCTGATTAGTTCTTTTTCGTTCGGCGCAGACACAATGGGCCGAATGGCCTCTTTCTGTGCCGTAAATTTCTATGATTCTAAGTTTGGCTGTTGTAGTTTGATAATATAATTCCTTGATGTATTGCTGCCTATACATCTCTTTAATGTTATTATATGAATATAATAAATCTGAGCATCATGCTTTAAGTTTAGAAACAAGTAATAAATGAAGAATATATGAAGGTTACCTAACTGGAAAATTATTTTATAGCTTTCAAAACACTATCGTTATTTTCAGTACATCCTGAGTGAGTGCCTGGCATTCTTCGGTTTATTTTGGCTAAGATTGTGTTTTCATTATTTATTTGTAGAAGACTAGGACATTCTAAAACATAAAATATTACAGGGAAAAGAATTGCTTCCTGTCCTTTTCCAATTATGAGATTTTTTTGGCTTTAAATATGAAACTCAAAATTCAAAAAGCACAGGGTGTTATTATCCAGTGGGTAACTCTGCCTACTGCTGTCTGGAAAGGTTTGAACATTGCAACATCTATTTTTCTTTGCTAGTAGTAGGGCCATCGTTAAAATATTTTAGTTTTGTCATCTGCAGTATTATTATCATGCCTCAAATGTAGAATAATGGTGGCTGAGTTTAACAGAAACAAATGACCCAAAATGCCGTTTTAAACTCCATGCAATACATTCATAGTATTCTATCCTAATACAAATAAAACACCAGCTGTGAATAAGGGAAAACAGTTTAAAAGCAATCTTTACATTGGAGTCTACTGAACATGTTTTCTCACCTTCACTCCCCACAAGTGGGAAGGGTGCAAGTAATGGCAGCCTAAAAGCTAAGGAACAATTATCAATGCAGTCACCAGTTGGCCAGCGGTGGAGTGTATATGTACTGTCTATTAGGCTTTATTCTTAGTGGGAACATTTTTACATAGAATGTACAGCACAGAAACAGGCCATTTCAGTCCAATTGGTCCATGCTGGTGTTTATGCTCCATGAGCTTTCTCCCAACCCCCATCTAATCTGTAGTGTATGTATCCGTCTACCTTTAAGAAAACCATTGTATGTAACCGTTCACCTTTAAGAGAACTATTTTAGGTGTGGCACTACTTTGTTGGCTTCTGTATACTGTAATACCGACGGTGACCACACCGGTATATAAGTGCTGTGTCAGGATTTATTTGGCAGATTCGCCCTGACCTTCGAATAGTAAAGTCCTGTTTTAAGTTACTCTGGTAGTCTGTATTAATTAACTAAACAACTCACAGACTTTACAGTGGCGACGAGTCCGATCGTACCCTGCAGCAACAATACTTCCGAAGCAGTTAACGAGCGTCGAGAAGAGGCAACCGCCCTCGTCATTCTGCTGGGAGAAAACTCGAGTCTGCAGAGCTGGAAAGGAGGAAGAATTCAGAGACAAAGACTTCCATCAGCAACTGGCACTGACTGTCCCTTCTGCCACGGTGAGGAGTGAGCCGATCAGCACGAGAAGCAAGCCGGCCACGGTGACTGAGTAAGGGAAAAGTAAAAAGAATAACCGGAGGATAAGGGCGGTGCACTCGACCACGGTCGAGGGGGAAAGGAGCCGGACAGAAGTCGGGCCCAGAGGCGCTGAGACTGGGGCAGCGTGGAGCAAGGAAGCCGCGGTACAGACAGGCTGGGGACGCAACGGCGTCGTGAGACAGCTAGACCGCGACCGGCGAAAAAGGCCGGGCAGCGACCGAAGCCACGAAGCGCTGCGACCGGGAGTGTAGGCGCGGGAAGATATAAAAACTCAGCCGCAGCCGGGGAGGGAAGCACCGGACTGCGAGAGGGCTGGGAGGCGCGATTGGGAGCCGAGCGAGCGGGAGAGGCAGAGCCGACCAAGGGAGACTGAGCAAGAGCCAGTCCAGCGGCTGAAACTGTTCGCCGTCAACGGGGTGTACCCAGCGCCGGTTGCCCTGCCGAGAAAAGGGAAAGCACTGAAGCCGACGCGCAGGCTGTGAACCTGAAAGCCAGCGGCCGTCGCCCGTGGGGAAAGTGTACCCCTCCCGCCAGGGGAAGAAACGCGGGAAGCCGCCATTAGGCGGAGAAGAAGACAGAAGCGGGGAACCGCCATTTGAAGTGGGCGGGGAGAGAAGATAAGCGCGGGAAACTGCCATTTTCGCGGGAACCGCCATCTTGGAAAAAAGAAAAAAAAAGAAAAGAAAATTTAAAGAAATAATTCGTGGTGTTATCAGGAAGAGAGGAAGATGCCTAAGCGTGGTAACATCAACGATTTTAATTCCGAGGTAGAAGACTGGGCCACGTATGTGGAACGCATTGAGATCTATTGTGAGGCCAATAAAATAGAAGATGACAAAGCTATAACCTTGCTAAACTCGATGGGCGCGAAGACATACGGGCTCTTGAAGCATCTACTAGCACCAGCTAAACTGGCGGATCAGACTTTCGATGATATTGTGACTGTTCTGAAGGATCACTTGAACCCCACACCGTTGATGTTGGCAGAACGATTCAAATTCTATGCGAGAACGCAAAGGAAAGACGAAAGCAACGCAGAATACTTGGTCGAACTGCGTAGACTAGCGAAACACTGCCAGTTTGGAGGGAATCTGACCGAGGCATTGCGAGACAAGTTCGTGTGCGGGTTGTCAAAGGAAGGAACGCAAAAGCGACTACTCGAAGAGAACGACCTTACACTTGACAGGGCTGTCCTTATTGCAGCATCGCACGAAGCCGCAGCGAAGGGAACTGCGGAAATGCAGCTAAAGGCAGCGGCACTCGGTGTGGATCAAATTACCTCGAGTACAACAAAATGCTATCATTGTGGGAAGACAACACACGACCAGAACCAATGCTGGTTTAAGAACCAGGAATGTAGGAAATGTGGCAAACTGGGTCACATAGCTAAGGTATGCCGGTCAGGGAAGAAGACCAACAACCAAAGGAAGCCATCACAGGAAAAGTACAACAAGGTACACAAGGTGGCTGAGAAGAGTTCAGACCCAAACGGCCAGGAGCTGGGCAGTCTGAGAATTCACAATGTGAGTAAGGAAGCTGACCTACAAACTATCTGGGTCATGCTAAAAATAGCTGGAGTCCAAGTGAAAATGGAGTTGGACACTGGATCAGCCCTATCAGTCATAAATCGAAGGGATTACCACCGGCTATTCTCACATATACCCTTAAGAGATACCAAGTTCATATTGCAGACATACACGGGGCATAAAGTATACCCCATGGGGAAGATAAGAGTCAAGGTGAGAGATGGGGGTAAAGAACACCCAAGAATGAACTTATACGTACTACCTGAGGGAGGACCACCACTTCTGGGACGGGAGTGGATCAAGAAAATAGACATGGAATGGCACTATCTAAAAGCCATAATGAGTGAGGACTCGGTGCAGACAATCAGCTCCGATTCTGAAACGGATGACGATAAGACCAACCCAAATATGAAAGACAAGGCTAAAATGGACTTGCCGACTAAGGTTGGAAGAACGAAGGCATGCATAAAGGCTTATGCTCCAGAGAAGAACAAAGTTTCAGAACAGAACTCCACCGAACAACGACAACATAGTTTGACAGAGAATTCTGAGTCTGTTCAGTTTACGGACATATCCATGACTGACGAACACCGAGCTCGGACTCAACTTTATTTCAAATTACGACAGCAAGTAGAACAAGTGAGTTACCGTCTCGAACAAGAGATGAAAACAATGAAAAAGTTCTATGACACCGAATGGGAGAATCTGGAAAGACAACAGAAGCAGCTAGCTCAAGCAGAGAGCGACCATAGAGCCATTGTGACCAATTACCGATCACATCTCCCTTATGCTGTTCAGGAGTTAGAATATTTGCAGGAAGGAGCAAATGAAGAGGAATCTTCAGGAAGCCAGGATTTTATTCCCGTTCTTCTCTACGACTCCTTACAAGCAGAGTTTGAGAAGTTGAAGGAACAGCATGAACAGGCCCAGGCTACAATCCTGGAGGGGATTAACTCGGCAACCTCCGAAAAGCTAGTTTCAGTAGAAGCATATGAGCAACTAAAGGTTGAACATGAGCAAGAAGCCCAAAGGCTGCAGGAAATTCTTGATGAGCTCAAGGCCAAGACAGACTCATCGGTAGAAGTTCCATCCATAGATGAGAAATTAGAGGTGAAAGACATGGCAGAACATGAAAGACAAGATGTCCAAGAACTCATAAAAATATTGAAGGAAACCCAAGACAAATATGAGGCGGCAATGACCGAGGTTCAACAACTTGAAGAACAGATTCAACTGGGAATCCTTTCAGTGGAAGAAAAGGAAACTGTAAGAAACACAGAGACTGTAAGAATGGCCCCTGAACATGAGCTAGAGAGCATCAAGGTGCAACTTCTCCGAGCGCTGAAAGCCAAAGTACAAGAGGAAAAGAAGGTGAAAGCATTGGAGGAAAAGGTGGATGAAATGGAGAAGACTCTGATCCACAGTGTTCCCGTGGAAGAGTTAACGGTCAGCCAACTCCTTCATATGCTGAGGGACAAGACTCTGCAATGGGAACAATCTGAACACGAGCTTCAATCTTCAAAGGGAAGGAGTTCGGAGCTCTCAAAAGTTATGGAAATAGCTGAGGTTGCAACACAGATTTTACTGGGATGCCAAAAGTACGCTGAATCACGTCTGTGAACAACAGAATGTTGAAACAGCTGCTCCAGTAGAAGGATTGAATAGCCCGATCAATCAATCCCCGATGGAAGGGGAAGTATTGAAATCACAAATGAGGTCATTAGTGAAGGATTTGCAGGAAACCCAGGAAGAGCGGGATGAATATGAACGCATGAAGAAGTCTCTTCAGGAAAGATGTCTAGGGAGGGAACAACAGTCGGCTAACGTCCAGTTGGGTAAGGAAGAAGTAGCAGGCCCTCCCGCTAGACTAGTTCAGGACGACACCGAATATTACCATGACCTGTTGAGTGACACGGAATATTACAAGGACTTGGTCTGCCCAGCTTGTGATGAAAACTCCCAAAGCGCAGAAATCAGGATGAAGCACTTAAAGTCTAAGGAACATAGGGAGATGGTGGCGCTACAGCTGGCAGCTGATAAGGGAGCCCCGAGAGTCTCCAAGAAGCAGAAAAGAAAAAGACGAAGCAGAAGGTGATAACCATCTAAATCATTATCACTTCTACCAGATCATGTACGTGGGCCCTACGAAGGGAGCCAAATCAGTTGGCAAGTAGGAAAAATTACCAAGGCAGTCCAGCTGTTTGTAAAAGTCAGCACTGCTGGTTCAGCAGGACGGAAGTTCAAGCTGTTAAGTCAAGGGAAAGACTATTGGATGAGTCACGCTAGCAATGTGAACCGGCTACACCACAGAGATGTTGTTCGGACCGAGTCAAGACCAGAGACTGAATCTGTGAACTGTTCCCGCAGAGACTGAATCTGTAAACTGTTTCCCGCATAGATTATACCTGTGAATTGTTTTACATGAAGTTGAATATATGTTATGTTTAATGGGGGACTAAGTATGTTGTAAGCTAAAAAGGGAGGATTGTAGTGTATGTATCCGTCTACCTTTAAGAAAACCATTGTATGTAACCGTTCACCTTTAAGAGAACTATTTTAGGTGTGGCACTACTTTGTTGGCTTCTGTATACTGTAATACCGATGGTGACCACACCGGTATATAAGTGCTGTGTCAGGATTTATTTGGCAGATTCGCCCTGACCTTCGAATAGTAAAGTCCTGTTTAAGTTACTCTTGTAGTCTGTGTATTACTTCGCTATACAACCCACAGACTTTACATAATGCTCATCAGCATAACCTTCTATTTCTTTTTCCCTCCTGTGTTTATCTAGCTTCTCCTTAAATGCATCTATTCTATTCACCTCAACTACTCTTGTGGTAGTGAGTTCCACATTCTAACCACTCTGGGTAAAGAAGTTTCTCCTGAATTCCCTATTAGTGACTATCTTGTATTTATGGCTCCTAGTTTTGGTTTCTCCCACAAGTGGAAACATATTATCTGTATCTACTCTATCAAACCCTTTCGTAATCTTAAAGACTTCTATTAGGTCACTCCTCGGTCTCTTCTAGAGAAAAGAGCCCCAGCCTGTTCAATCTTTCCTGATAGGTATAACCTCTCAGTTCTGGCATCATCCTTGTAAATCTTTTTTGCACCTTCTCCAGTGCCTCTATATCCTTTTTACAATATGGAGACCAGAACTGTTCACCGTACCCCCAAGTGTGGGCTAACCAAGGTTCTATACAAGTTTAATATAACCTCTCTGTTTTTCAACTCTCCCTCTAGAAATGAACCCCAGTGCTTGGTTTGCTGTTTTCAAGGCCTTATTAACCTGCAGCTGTACACATTACAAAAAATTCTTGCGTCTCTCCTTGTGTGGTGGTACAGGTCCCATCAGCACTGACACTCGCACACACCAGCGGGGGTGCCGGACACTAATTAGTGGCAGGCTGATTTCTTTCCCTCCCCCCTCATTGTTTCAGGGGCACTGAGGGTACGTAGCTCCCCACATAATTCAGTTGGGCCCAGGGCTTTTTGCTGTGTGAGTGAGTGCCATCGATTTTGAGTGACTTCCACAAATTCTAAGCTGAACCTCAGATTTTCTCTGAGTTGGAGGGCAGAACAATGATGTAGCAGTTTTAGCAAAACCTCTGTTACTTTGTCACTGACACTGTCTCCAGGAATCTACTCCAGCCAAGTCTCCCTGCAGCCAGCCTCTGCTGCCTGTTCACTGTTACTCCCTGCTTCATCATTGGTAGCCACTTTCAGTAACATTGCCCTTGCCCTGTAGATCTCCCAAATTGCCACCATCTAACTTTCAAAAGCCAGCTGCAAATTCTTACTCTCGGCTCACCGAGTTCTGATTTTTCTTTC
Source organism: Somniosus microcephalus (assembly GCF_052327205.1). Classification (NCBI taxonomy): domain Eukaryota; kingdom Metazoa; phylum Chordata; class Chondrichthyes; order Squaliformes; family Somniosidae; genus Somniosus; species Somniosus microcephalus. Next base: position 195,341,275 of record NC_140997.1, read on the forward strand.
TTCCTCCTCTTACTTGGCACCCACTTTCCCCCCCCCCCCCCCCCCACCTTCCTATAAATCACCTTGAGACATTGTTTGGTACCTGAATGCTCTGGAAATATAAGTTATTAGTCAGCTTTCTAACTGCGGAGGGATGTGTATTTTTTTCCTCCACCTCATCCACTCATACTTGTGTGTAACCATGGTGAGGCATTTTCTATGATTACCGATAGGACTGGCTTCTGATGAGACGAAGTGCACAGCTGTTTGGATTTTTTTGCTCTCCTGGTAGTTCACAGATGACACGAAAATTGGTGGGGTGGTAAATAGCGAGGCGGGAAGCCTCAGGCTACAGGACGATATAGATGGGTTGGTCAGTCAGATGGGCGGAACAGTGGCAAATGGAATTTAACCCTGAAAAGTGTGAGGTGATGCATTTTGGACGGACTAACAAGGCAAGGGAATACATAATGAATGGTAAGACCCTAGGAAAGACAGAGGATCAGAGGGACCTTGGTGTGCATGTACATAGATCCCTGAAGGCAGCAGAACAGGTGGATAAGGTGGTTAAAAAGGCATATGGGATACTTGCCTTCATTAGCCGAGGCATAGAATATAAGAGCAGGGAGGTTATGATGGAGCTGTACAAAACGCTGGTAAGGCCACAGCTGGAATACTGTGTGCAGTTCTGGTCGCCACACTATAGGAAGGATGTGATTGCTTTGGAGAGGGTGCAGAGGAGATTTACCAGGATGTTACCTGGGCTGGAGCGCTTCAGCTATGGAGAAAGACTGGACAGGCTGGGGTTGTTTTCCTTGGAGCAGAGAAGGCTGAGGGGGGACCTGATTGAGGTATACAAAATTATGAGGGGCATAGATAGGGTAGATAGGAACTTTTTCCCTTAGTAGAGGGGTCAATAACAAGGGGGCATAGATTCAAGGTAAGGGGCAGGAGGTTGAGGGGATTTGAGGAAAAACTTTTTCACCCAGAGGGTGGTTGGAATCTGGAACTCCCTGCCTGAAAGGGTGGTAGAGGCAGGAACCCTCACAACATTCAAGAAGCATTTGGATGAGCACTTGAAATGCCATAGCATACAAGGCTACGGACCAAATGCTAGAAAATGGGATTAGATTAGATAGGGCTTGATGGCCGGCGCGGACGTGATGGGCCAAAGGGCCTCTTTCTGTGCTGTATAACTCTATGGTAGCTCAATGGGGACTTTAGTTTTGGTTGGGGCCATTCTTGTAGGTACTTGGAATAAATCCTGTTTTGTGTGTATGTGAGCGAACGAGCACGTGTCCCATACTATTCTGGGTGGCAGTTGTATTATTATGGGACAGGATTTGCTGTCAAAGTAATGGTGAGGCTAATGACATCGCTGTTATTTATGCATAAATGGTACAGCAACTTCAGGTGACGAGTAGATGCGCTTAAATGCGAATATCCAAAAGATGCTGTTTGAGTTCACAACTCCACCGTTAGCTTCGCGAAAATGGTATTTCGCTGTCTGCCTCACCATTGGCCTGCATTGAATGAGATGAAGTTGCTGTATTTGCACGGTAGATACAAACTAAAGATATTTAGGGCTAGTAATTAGTAGCCATTGTCTTTGGTCCCTGCCACAAACTTTGTTCCCTGGCCACTGACTCCATCCCTCTCCCTGGCAACTGTCTGAGGCTGAACTAGACCGTTCGCAACCTTGGTGTCGTATTTGACCCCGAGGTGAGCTTCTGATCACATACCACTCCATCACCAAGACTGCGTGTTTCCATCTCTGTAACATCGCCCAACTCCGCCCCGCCTCAGCCCATCTACTGCTGAAACCCTCATCCATGCCTCGTTATTTATAGACTTCACTATTCCAATACTCCTGGCTGGTCTCCCATCTTCCATCCGGTATAAACTTGAGCTCATCCAAAACTCTACTGCCCGTATCCAAGTCCCGTTCAACCATCACCCCTGTGCTCACTGACCTACATTAGCTCCCGGTCTGACAAAGCCTGATTTTAAAATTCTTACCTCCTATTTTAAGTCCCTCCATGGCCTCGCCCCTCCCTATCTCTGTAAACTCATCCAGACTTACAACCCTCCAAGATTTCTGTGCTCCTCCAATTCTGGCCTCTTGTGCATCCCTGACTTTAATCGCTCCACTATTGGCGGCCATGCCTTCAGCTGCCTAGGCACTAAGCTATGGAATTCCCTCCCTAAACCTCTCTGTCCTTTTTAAGACACTCCTTTAAACCTAACTCTTCAACCAAGCTTTTGGTCATTTGTCCTAATACCTCACATGACCTGGTGTCAATTTTTTTTGATAATGCTCCTTCGAAGTGCCTTGGAACGTTTTACTATGTTAAAGGCACTATATAAATGCAAGTTGTTGTAGCGTAAGTACCCTTTTAAATTTGAAAATTAACTATAACAAGTGTGGAGTCTCATTCCTTCATGTTTTGGATTTTTCAGAGATTTTAAAAATGTCAAATTTTAAATGTTAAATTTTATTTCTTGCGTTTCCTTTCTGTCTTTTTTTCTCTCTTAATCCAGTCTTTCGTTCCCTCTCTCTACCTGATTTAACATTGAATTCACCTCCTTTAATTCATCCTCTTACTCAGTCTTGCCACTGTTGGTTTCCTAATCCTTAAACCTCATTGGTTAAGGAGATGCCCTGTTCACTCCGGCCCCAGATGCCCTGTTTCCCTCACTGCGTCGTTATCAGCCTGCACTTTCAGCAACTTTTGTGGGCACAAATGTTTTGAGCTGAAGGGTGCAGGGGCAAGTCCAACTAATGATCTAAGTCCAGTTAGATGACCTGCTACAGAAAATGCCCTATGTTTAATAACTGCTTGGTCAGCACTGCAGGCTCATGTCTATAAATAAGGAATATTTGATGAACAGTAAAGCAGAGAATTTGTTTGCCAAAAAGGAAGACTTTGACAACTCGAGAATAAGCAACATCTTCCTCAGGAGTGAATTAAATGGTGGTGTAAAATTCTTCATTGTTCTCTTTATGCAATATGTTTTCAGTTTCATTTCAGGATTTTTTAAAATTCAACTATAATGAGGATTATTACAAGTGCAAAGAGCATTTAGTGTTCCTAAGTAAGTAATTTGAGATGTCTGTCAATTTTTTTGCAGAAGAGGTGCTGCCATCTTGAAAATGCCTTCAGGGGTTGAAAAATTGAACTTGTAGAACTAAAATGGAATGTATTATAACAGTCAGTCATTAAAGCAAGATAAATTGTTTTATTTGTGTGACTTGATTTCAGGACAAAAAGGGAGTAATACTTATGTTTTGGATTTTGGCCATTCTACAGAATTAAAGTGCACTTTGACCCTTCAGTACTGTGTTGCTTTTGGGTTTTACAATGAGCAGAGAAGCTCAAAAACCTTATTGAAGCTGGAATGTATGCTTTATTTTGGTATTGGTGGTTCATGATTTTCTCTTCCTTGCTGAGGAATTTATAAGATGGCAGCTGGGATGATGTAAATTTCTAGTTTGACTGTTGGAGGTGTAAGTAGCCACGGTCTCTATAAAGCAGAACAGAATCTCTCTCTCCCGCTTGCAGAAAAATACATTTCACATTCTTAGCAGCCACATGTATTGAGTAAATGTTTACTTGTAAGTAATATTTAGCTTTTGATTTCATTATTAATTTTGTTGCATCTAAGGCTCCCTTTGGTTGAGAATTAGTATAGCCTGAGTGGAAGAATTAAGCTGCTTTCAAAAATATTGTGGTCTTCAAGATCTGGACCTTGCCAATAGAACAGTTGATTTAAAATTTTAAGGACATCCCATTATAGAGCAAAGCTATCAATGTTTGTCTAATGTTGAACTACATTTGGTTTTAGAATACTGTCTTGAGCTTTCACTTTTTTTTGTTTGAGGGAATATCTAATTAATTAAACCAATGCAGCTAGTATCAGATTTGCTCTATTCATAATTTTTTAAATTAATTCCTTGGATATAGGCAATGCTAGCAAGGCCAGCATTTATTGCCCATCCTGGGTTGCTCTTTCGAAGGTGGTGGTGGGCCGCCTTAAACTGGTGAAGGTGCTCCCACTGTGCTGTTAGGTAGGAAATTCCAGGAATTTGACCCACCGACGATGCACAGCAATATATGACCAAGTTGGGATGGTGTGTGATTTGGAGGGGAACTTGGAAGTGATGGTGTTTCCATACACGTTTATTTGTTCCATTTGTTCATGTTCCAATGCATAATCTGTAATAAACTTAACTGAACAGCTATTGAGAACAGGTAAAACTGGAGAGGTGCAAGAATTCTGGCACCCAGTTAATGATGAGCTATTTTGTTTGCTAATTCATACCATGGTCCTGATATAGTAGTAATACTGAGCAAGCCTTTGACAACAATTTAATCAATGTTACTTGTTGCAAGCTAAGTGGCATTCTGATTCGGGTGGCTGAATACTTGTACACTGTATATAATATTCAGCATCAGCAAACATTATTGCCGATGATTCATTTGGTTCAGTATGTTTTACCTTGATTTTTATAGGCAAACATTTACCCTTAGATCTGGGAATGAGCATAGTTTGCTCACACGCACCTGGATTTTCAACCCCGAATGGCTCTTTGCCGCCCCTATTTTTGTGTATGCTTGAGTAAATTTTCACACCTGAAGTTTGTTCAACTGCATGGATTCTCAGCTATTGCCAGGAACTGACATCCAAGTTCCTTTGAACTTTTAAGAACTTGGAAGCTGGTACCTGGCAATGGCTGGAACATGAATCTGTGATTCTTGGGTGGAGGGTGGGAACACTCTGGTCTTGAGGCTCTTAGTCAGGTCAGGGCAATAATACAGGCCTCTCTGCTGCTAGGGAGCCCCTTCTTAAGAAATGCGTTAACTTTTTCCCAGCTCTTTCCGCCACCCACATCCTTTGGGCCAGGATTGGATCCTTGTTGCCACTTCCTGCTGTGAGTGGAGCATCCCCACCCTGGGCAACTGCACCTCGCTTCTCTTTCCACCGTTTCCTCCTGCCAGCTCACCATTCCGAACCCACCAAGCTGAACAACTGTGCCTTGCCTCACACTGCTGTCCTGTTTATCAGAAAATCACTTTCACCACAACTTGTAACCCCAATGCTCCCACACCCTGCCTCTGCCATACTCATGCTGCCATATTCCAAGTCCACCCTTCCACGATTGCCATGCACAGCAACCCCTCCCAATGCTAAGATTACCAGTGACCTTTCTCCCTGGATAGAAATAAAATCATAAAAAGATAGTCAATATGGGTTCATGAGGGGGGTGGGGGGGGGGGAAATCTTGTCGATCTAACTTACTGGTTTTCTTTGAAGGTGTGACAGAGGAGCTGGATGGGGGGTTAGGCAGTGGATGTGGTGTACTTGGACTTCAGTAAGGCCTTTAATACAGTTCCTTGGTAAATGCTGGTACGGAAAGAAAATGGAAATCAGTGGAAATATTTTACCATGGATACGTGTGTGGTTGACCAATAGAATCCAGAGGGTAGTGGTAGAGGGATTGTCATCAGGCGGGGAGACTTTTTCCTGTGGTGTTCCACAGAGTTCTGTTTTGAAAACTCTTTTGTTTAATATCTTTATAAATGATCGGAAGCTAGTAGTAAGAAGCATAAATTTGCAGATGACACAAATCTAATGAAGGTAGTAGACTCCAAAGATGAACAGGATAAGCTACAGGAGGATTTGAATACACTTAGGAATTGGGCAGACAGGTAGCAGATGAAATTCAATGTGGAGTGCTTCGCATTTGGACAAAAAAAATCCAGGAAGGTATTATTACTTAACTGGAAAGAAAATGTGCATGGAAAATGAGAGAGATCTGGGGGTCCTGATTGACAATAAATTGAAGCAGTGGGTAAAGCAAATCAGATGTTGGGCTTAGGGTTGCAAAATTCTGGGAATTTTTAAAAGAGGAAACTTTCCATGGGAATTTTTGGGAATTTATGGGAATTTTGAGTTTTTTGCACACTGATGGTTTTTGTCTCTGACCCTTATATTATCTTTGTCATCAAAATAGACATACTATTCCATACCAATAAAAACAGGCTTTAAAAACTTTATTTAGGTTATAATTTTGAACTTTATTGAACCCCCACAAAAAAGACCCATCTAAAATAAAATAAAAAGAGCGTCCGCTTATTTAGCCTGTAATTTGTCCTTATTTTGTTCCTTTGAGTCTTCTACTCATCATTGCTCCTCCTGATTCTCTGACTCTGGCTCTGACGTGTCCATTTCCTCCTCTGCGTCACTGTCTAGCTGTGTGGTGGATACTTCTGTATTTGGCTCAATAAGTTGTAGGTTCGCCCGGATAGCCACCAGTTTCTCCATCCTCTTGTTAGTCAGCCTGTCGCGCACCTTTGTATGCATATTCCCAAAAAGTGACCAGTTTCGTTCAGAGGCTGCTGATGAAGGTGGGATTTGGAGTATCACCGATGCAATGGGTGACAGGGCCTCAGATGCACAAAGTCCCTTCCACCAGGTATGTGCACTGATATGCTTGCATGATTCCTGTATCCCGTCCCCATTCCAGAGACCTTGCTTGGTAGAGAACTTTGCCAGACTTCCCAGAACTTTGCCCACGTCCAGATTGAGGTGGCGTGAGAGGGTAGAAATCAGACTACGTGCTGTTGATCTGTTCTCCAGAAAGTATTGGTCTCCCAACATGCTTTGGGTCCAGCATGTATGCTGCAGCATGAATCGGCTTGACACAAAATTCTTGACGCGTCTGTGTGAATTGAACAATTGCTTTCTCCTCTGCTTTGAGCAGCAGGGATGTGGGTAGGGCAATGCTGATTTGTTCTTTTAAATCAGCAAAAAGCCTGAGAACATCTGACAAGACAGCATCATCTCCTTCAATCTGAGCAATTGCAGATGCTACTGGTGAGAGTAGTTTAAGGCTGCTAACCACACTCTCCCAAAACACATCATCCAGCAGTATTTTCTTGATGGTGGTTTCCATATCCCCAGACTGGGATATTGCCATTTCTTGCAGCGACTCCTTACCCTCCAGAAGGCCATTGTACATTATGACAATGCCACCCCATCTAGTGTTGCTGGGCAGCTTCAGTGTGGTGTTCTTGTTCTTTGTCGTTTGCTTGGAGTTGTAGGTTGCTGTAACTACCTGTTTTCCCCTGACATACTCAACAACCTGCTTGGCTCTCTTGTACAGTGTTTCCATGGTTCTCAAACCCATGATGTCCTTGAGGAGCAGGTTGAGCCCATGAGCTGTGCACCCAATAGACGTAATATGAGGGTAGGCCTCCTCCACTTGAGCCCAAGCAGCCTTCATATTCACAGCATTGTCAGTAACTACTGTAAAGACCTTTTGTGATCCAAGATCGTTGATGACCGCTTTCAGCTCATCAGCAATGTATGTGCCTGTGTGTCTGTTGTCCTTCGTGTCTGTTGAAGAACACTGGGAGAGGAGTGGAGACGATGTAGTTTATGATGCCCTCCCCTCGTACATTTGACCACCCATCTGAGATAACTGCAACACAGTCTGCCATCGCTATCGTTTCTTTGAGCTTTCCTTGGACTCAGTTATACTCAGCCTCCAGCAAATAAGTAGACAAAGCATGTCTGGTGGGAGGACAGTATGCAGGGCGAATAACATTGAAAAATCTCTTCCAGTACACATTGGCTGTGAGCATGAGGGGTGAGCCTGTCGCATATACAGCTCGAGCAAGGCACTCATCTGCATTCTTCTAGCTAAGTTGCATTTGGATAAATGCTGCTGTATCTTTGTGGCATTCTTTACATATGGCTTTGTACAGTGTTTGCACATGTACACAGTTTTTCCATCTTTAATGCCTGGGGTAAAATGCTTCCACGCATCCGACAGTAAACGTGGCATTGTTCTATGCAGAGAAATAAAGGGCATTCGTCTCTGTCGAACTGCGGTCGATCAGCACGATTGCAACAGGGCGAGTACATTTTTCCTGATGCCCCATGTGATGGAAGCATGACCTGTGCACGCACGACGTTACATCACCAATAGAGGGAGCTAATCGCTCATCCACTCATCCAACCAATCAGGACACACTTGTTCACCGTCACACACAAAACTTGTAATTATTAAAACAAGCCAAGTAAGAAGATACAGATATTGATTAAGAAATTCCTTAATAATTAAGATCCCATCTCTGTTAGTAATTTTAAGAGAGGACCTGTGGGGGGGGAAAAATGAAAAATACAAAAAAAAAACCAATATTATACAAGCATGTGCTTTTTTGGGCCAAATTCCCAAGCTAAACTTCCCGTGGAAATTTTCTGGAAATTTACCGGAAACTTTCCACCCCTTCGCAACCCTAGTTGGGAATGTATTAAAAGGTCAATATTGAGCCAAATTAGTGAGGTAATCCTGTTGCTTTATAAATCGTTGGTGCGACTGCACTTAGCATACTCTGGTCGCCACAGTACAAAAAGGATATTGCCGCTATTGAAAGGATACAGAAGAAAGCAACGAGAATGATTGAGGGGATGGAGGGATTGGATTATGAGGAGTAATTATGAAAATTGGGCATGTTTTCACTGGAAAAGAGGGGTTGAGAGATGATATAATGGCTGTTTGTAGGATTCTAAAGGGACTGGGTAATGTCGACCATGACTGGCTATTTCACCTTGTCCAGAACAATAGAACCAGAAGAGACCGTGTGCTTGAAGCGTGGTGAGGGGGGTGAATTCAAAACGAATCTGCAGAAACAATATTTCAGTGAGCGAGTGGTCAATCTATGGAACAGCTCCCTAGGGAGACGGTGGAAGCAGTTAGTCTCGACAGTCTCTTGATAATTGAGTAAGATTGTTTCTCAGGATAAAGATTAGAATTTGAAGATTGGCCATGACTTTGGTGAACATTTAGATGGCTTTGTAAACCAATCCTAGAGAGAGATATTTTACCACAAAACTGACACATGAAAGACAAGCCAGTTGATGGTGAAGTTGAAGTGCACAGACATTCTTTTCTCTGTCTATGTTTATCATCATCTTTGGCATTCCTAACATGTTCAAAATTGTTAACTTCCTGTATGCGCACGGATTATCACAGTTTGTGGCCTTGTAGGTTTCCATGTATTGATGTCAATAGACAATATTCCTTCAGGCTGGAAGCAGTTAGTATTGATTAATTCAGAAAAGAAAATTTTGGGATATACGAGTAATTTGAGACATGACATGTGTTAAGCATAGCATGCTTGGAAGGAATAGGTGACTTTGGACCTATGGTTCCCAAAGCTCTCCACTACTGGGGTTTTCCTAGTGTTATGCTTGGGTCTATTGTAGACTAATTTAAGAGATTAATTTTTTAATTTGTTCCTGGGATGTGGGCGTTGCTGGCAAGGCCAGCATTTATTGTACATCTGTAATTACCCTTAAGAAGGTGGTGGTGAGCCACCACCTTAAAACGCTGCAGTCCGTGTGGTGAAGGTACTCCCACAGTGTTGTTAGGTTGGGAGTTCCAGGGTTTTGACCCAGCGACGATGAAGGAACGCTGATATATTTCCAAGTCAGGATGGTATGTAACTTGGAGGGGAACTTGCAGATGATGGTGTTCCCATGTGGCTGCTGCCCTTGTCCTTCTAGGTGGCAGAGGTCATGGGCTTGGGAGGTTCTGTCGAAGAAGCCTTGGTGAGTTGCTGCAGTGCACCTTGTAGATGGTACACACTGCAGCCACGGTGCGCCGGTTGTGGAGGGAGTGAATGTTTAAGGTGGTGGATGGGGTGCCAATTAACAGGGCTGCTTTGTCCTGGATGGTGCTGAGCTTTGAGTGTTGTTGGAGCTGCACTTATCCAGGCAGATGGAGAATATTCCATCACACTCCTAACTTGTGCCTTGTAGATGGTGGAAAGGCTTTGGGGAGTCACGAGGTGAGACACTCACCGCAGAATACCCAGCTTCTGACCTGCTCTTGTTGCCACAGTATTTATGTGGCTGGTCCAGTTAAGTTTCTGGTCAATGGTGACCCTCCAGGATGTTGATGGTGGGAGATTCGGCGATGGTAATGCTGTTGAATGTCAAGGGCTGGTGGTTAGAATCTCTTGTTGGAGATAGTCATTGCTTGGCACTTGTGTGGCACAAATGTTACTTGCCACTTGTCAGCCCAAGCCTGAATGTCATCCAGGTCTTGCTGCGTGCGGGCATGGACTGCTTCATTATCTGAGGGGTTGCGAATGGAACTGAGCGCTGTGCAGTCATCAGCGAACATCCCCACTTCTGACCTTATGATGGAGGAAAAGTCATTGATGAAGCAGCTGAAGATGGTTGGGCCTAGGACAGTGCCCTCAGTAGCTCCTGCAGCGATGTCCTGGGGCTGGGATGATTGACCTCCAACAACCAGAACCATCTTCCTTTGTGCTAGGTATGACTCCAGCCAGTGGAGAGTTTTCTCCCTGATTCCCATTGACTTCAATTTTACTAGGGCTCCTTGATGCCACACTCGGTCAAATACTGCCTTGATGTCAAGGGCCGTCACTCTCTCCTCGCCTCTGGAATTCAACTCTTTCGTCCATGTTTGGACCAAGGTTGTAATGAGGTCTATAACGGAGTGATCCTGACAGAACCCAAACTGTGCATCGGTGAGCAGGTTATTGGTGAGTAAGTGCCGCTTGATAGCACTGTCGACAACACCTTCCATTACTTTGCTGATGATTGAGAGTAGACTGATGCGGCGGTAATTGGTCAGATTGGATTTGTCCTGCATTTTGTGGACAGGACCTACCTGGGCAGTTTTCCACAATGTCGGCTAGACGCCAGTGTTGTAGCTGTACTGGAACAGTTTAGCTAGGAGCGCAGCTAGTTCTGAAGCACAAGTCTTCAGCACGACAGCCGGGATGTTGTCGGGGCCCATAGCCTTTGCTGTATTCATTGCACTCAGCTGTTTCTTGATATCACGTGGAGTGAATCCAATTGGCTGAAGACTGGCTTTTGTGATGGCCTCCTCCTGAGGTTGCCGAGATGGATTATCCACTCGGCACTTCTGGCTGAAGATAGTTGCAAACACTTTAGTCTTGTTTTTTGCACTCACGTGCTGGGGTCCGCCATCATTGAGGATGGGGATATTCATGGCGCCTCCTCCTCCCGTTAGTTGTTTAATTGTCCACCACCATTCATGACTGGATGTGGCAGGACTGTTGTGATTAGTCAACAGCTCCATTATTGTTGTAGCATGCGAATTAGATGGATTGTGGTCATTTTTCGTCTGGCAATTCCTATGTCCTGGCCAATATTTGTCCCTCAACCAACATCAATAAAACAGATGGTGTGGTCATTTATTTCATTGCTGTTTGTGGGATTTAGCTGTGCGTCAACTGCCTGGAAATTTACCTGGCTCTCAAATATTTACAAGTTGCAGCATCTCTTGACTAACTCTATGTGAGGGGGGGGTTGTAGTTTTCATGCTGTTCTTGTGGACCAATGTGATGAATTTACAAATAACTGAGGTACAAGAGGTGGGGTGAACAAAAAACAAAAGTAACATTTTCAGAATTTATATAGTTTAAAAAAAAAAAAAAAAAAAATGTTTTAAGCCATTAAATAAAAGTTTTAGGATGAGGTTATTTTGTGTTGCTTAGAGGGGACTGATGTGGTGTGGAGAGGATATTTGAGTACTTTGATGAGCTTGGGCATTCTGTTCAAGGTGCTGATTGTTGGAGATTTGATGGTGGGTAAAGCTTTTTTTGGTTTAGCACTGTTAGCAACAGGCTCACCAAAAGCTAGAAATCCTCTGGGAATTAAACTGGAGGAGGGAAAAAGTAGTTTTGGGGGGGGGGGGGGGGGAAAGAACATTTTCAGCAAGGGAAGGAAAAAATAAAGAGAATATTTGCATCTTAAGCCAAGACTGACAATCTACCATTATTTATATGAAAAAAAAATGCATGTAACTGAGAATCGGAGATTTTGGGGGATGGAAGAACTAGCAAAGTTTCTAAACAAGCTCTGTAAAGTAATAGTTTACCCGAGACACACTCTTATTTTATGTAAGATATGTGATCTATCACTTCATTTAATTTGCTGTATTACAGTGATGTTTTCAGGCTGCTTGGGACCATGGTAAACATCAAACATTGCACCAGGTCCCAAGCTTGACCATGTGTAACGCCATGGGCAATCCACTCGTGTCCTGTGGTGTCCAGTATATGAAACTTGTAGTAAAGCATTTTCTTTCTGTCCAGCTAATCTGCTTAACAAATTTATCCCATAGGTGGTTTTAATTAGTAAACTGTTTAAAGGCTAACTAAGGAAACGGGAAATCCATTCTTGAAGTGTAGCAATTTACAGAAAATTATCAGACAGCAATTATTTTAAATGTTATTTTTGATCGTACATCTGGAATTTACATGAATTGGAGCATTACGGACTCTAGGGGTTAGAAATTTGTCTCGGGTGGTATTGCATCGGCTGCCGGTTACACACCGCCCAATATTCAATTCCATTTCTATCAATGGAATTAAATATCAGGCACTGTGTATAACGGGCGGCTGATCAGATACCCCATGTTTGGTGCCACCACCCGAGACAAATTTCTACCCCTAGGTCTTTGTTTTCTTGAGACCTAAAGCAGAGAATATTGAGTTATACTGGAAACACATTTTTCCCTGAAGCCTTGTATGCAGTCACATTTCTGAAGCAAATTGAATTGATTAACATCACTGTGTGTCTGAATTTCTTCCTCAATTTACACAGCTAGTTACAGGAAAACACTGTAGGGATTAAAAATTTGCAAAAGTTCTTTTTCTCGGCATAGTTATTAGTGGACTGTTTCTAATTATCCTCGCATCTTTTTACCCAGTATCTGAGTTGCCTCAGTTTTATGTATTGCTAAAGGGAATGTTAGTGGTTTTGTTTAGCCATGATAATTGGGAAAAGGCATGTTTCACTGTCTGGAAAGGGGAGAAAAAAAAACTCATGTCCTTTTCAGAGCTCCTGATTCATCCTGTTTGTTCAAAATGCAACATCAGGGAATAATTGGACTACAGAAAGTTGTGAATGAGTGGCCTTTTAGTGTGGCACTATGACATACTTTTACTGACTTGTGTGCGTCTCACTCAAAATAGCCAAAAGAAGAGCAGTGTTTCACTTGGGCAAGGCCACAGCATGATTTTGAGCCCACGCTGACTTTAAATAAAGGCAGTCAAAGCTTTAAGAACAAATTAGTGGCAGCGCAGAGTGGCTTAGGAAGGCCATGCTTCAAACTGAGGATGTGAAACAAACCCATAATGACAGGAGATATTAAAGCCCACTTGGAGGTGCTGATTAATCTAACATGAGCCTGAGGTTTAAATTTATTTCTTATAAACCAGCTTACTGCTGAGGATGTTGGCAATTAGTTTATGAATGGATGTAAATTAACTTACTGTATTATTTTTGTATGTTAATCCTCTTTGTCCTGGGATTTCCAAATTATTTCCCATTTATATTTGATTTATTTTGTTTAATGACGAGTCTTTATTTAGAACTAAATACACAAATAACTTTAATGTGTACATTATATGAGACGGGCAGCTACAGAGCAGTTTACAGTAAAGGCTGTCCAAATCTGCTATAGAATACAAGAATATAAGAAATAGGAGCTGGAGTAGGCCATACAGCCCTTTGAGCTTGATTCAACGAGATCATGGCTGATCTTCGACCTCAACTCCACTTTCCCACCCGATCCCCATTATCCCTTGATTCCCTTAGAGTCAAAAAATCTATCGATCTCAGCCTTGAATATACGCAATGACTGAGCATCTACAGCCCTCTGGGGTAGAGAATTCCAAACATTCACCACCCTCTGAGTGACACAATTTCTCCTCATCTCAGTCCTAAATGGCCGACTCCTTATTCTGAGACTGTTCCCTAGTTCTAGACTCCACAGCCAGGGGAAACAATCTCTCAGCATCTACCCTGTCAAGTCCTCTCAGAATCTTAGAGATCACCTCTCATTCTTCTAAACTCGAGAGTACAGGCCCGTTCTACTCAATCTCTCCTCATAGGACAACCCTCTCAGCCCAGGAATTAATCTACTGAACCTTCGTTGCACCCGGTCTAAGGCAAGTACAGGAAACTCTTGTTTAAACGGCAACTAAATATTCAGAATTCTCTCTTAACCGGCAAAATTCATATTCCGAAAACAACACCTCAATAACCGGAAATGTTGCCGAGTCCGAATCTCCCGCGGTGACCGAGTTAGTCAGTGGGGGTAGTTCTCCAAACTGCCACTACTCGGCTTCTTGGCACTGTCGGAAGTCCAAACACCTCAATAACAGGAGTCTGACTCTCCCGCACCGCCGGGAGTACCCAATTACTGTATACTGCACATTTCTTGATTTTTTAAAATTTTTGTTTGTTAAAAATAGCCTCAGTTGATAACCCCCTCTGTCATCCGGAATTTTTAATCAACCGCCACCATCCCGGTCCCGTTGGTGCCGGATACCAAAGAGTTTCCTGTATATCCTTTATCAGGTACGGAGACCAAAACCGTCCATAGTGCTCCAGATGTCCAATTGCACGAAGATTTCCTTTCTTTTGTACTCCAAGCCCCTTTGCAATAAAGGTCAGCATACGATTTGCTGCCTTAATTGCTTGCTGTACCTGCATCTTAACTTTCTGGACCAAAAATTGCGGTCGGCGGCGTACCACTGGAGTGTGCGGCCAGCCTGCGAAAGGAATACGCACCTACCCGATGGCAGCCCTCCTGTGAAAACTTGCAGTCTGGCGCTGCAAGGAGGAGGGCAGAGTCATGGTCCACGGATCCCAGGGACACAGCCTGTATGGAAGCGTACCTGGGATCACATGGGCCTGGTCCTCCAATCAGAAAACAGATGTCTTTCATTCATTTAAATTACTACAATACAGGAAACTTTTTTTATCCGGCACCGATGGGACCGGCGTGTTGCCGGTTGATCAAAAATTCCAGATGGTGGCGAGGGTCATCTACCGAGGCTATTTTTAACAAAAAAAATTTAAAAAATCAAGAAATGTGCAGTATACAGTAATTGGGTACTCACCTACAGAATGTTGTGTTAAATGGATAGTGGAAGATGCTTGATTTAGTACAGTACCGCCAATTGAGGGCAATCCATAACTCTTTATAAGTTTTGTTTTACTGTTCAGTAATTAAATGACACTACAGTACAGTATAAAGTACTGGGGTTGACTGTACACTTATTCCAAGTCAACTGGTTCATCAGGAATATCCATGTCAGCTGGGTCATCAGGATCATGCACTTCAACAGATTCTTCAGGCACTTCCACTGATTCAACTCTTTTGGAAGCTTTCCTAAACATGTCCCGGATGTCTGCTTGCTCAGTGGACTCTTGCCTTTTTGGTAGAAAGGTGGAATGCAGAATATGGAGGTGCATAACTTCTTGGGCAGAGTAGCAAGGATGCCTTTCAGCAAATTTGAGGAATAAAGCAAATCCATCTGCAGCTTTAGCCCAAGAAATCTTCTCTTCAGAAATCTCATCCTCTTCACTTTCCATCTCACTTTCCTTTTCTTTCTTTGGATTCAAAACATTCTCCATTATTTCATCATCACTTCGAGAAGTTGCTGTTGTGCATATGCTATCTGCATCAACCCACTGCTCAATATCACTTTCACTGAGGTGACGTAGAGGGTTTGCTGGGCCTACATTTTTCACCATGCCAGCCATTTCCATTATTGTACACCTCTTGGGATGAACATTGAACCCATGAAATTCCTCCTCTGAAGAACCTTCAGCAAACATTACAGAAGGCCACAATTTGCACCAGGCTTGTCTCAGTGTGACCTTTCACCAAGTTCCAGGAACATGCAACATTAAAGATGGCATCTTTAAGATTGTATTCCTTCTGAAATGCATGAATATTGTCATCTTGGCTTATCAGTTTACGTAGGAAGTCTTTCTTGTAATGACACTTGAGATTTTGGATAACGCCCTGGTCCATGGGTTGTATGAGAGAAGTTACATTTGGTGGCAAATAAATAGTGAAAATATTTCCCGAAACCAACTTGGATTCATGCGGATGGGCTCTACAATTATCAAGCAATAAAATGCATTTGCTATCTTCAGGTTTGCCTATTCTATGGAAATGTTCCCTCACCGATGGAACAAAAATATGATGGAACCAATTCGAAAAAATTTCCTCATCTATCCAAGCATTTCTTTGAGCTTTGTACTCAACAGGTAAGTGCCTCACATTTTTAAATGCACAGGGATTTTTATACTTCCCAATGACAAGAAGTTTAACCCGGTGTGATCCAGCAGCGTTCGCACATGTTAGCACGGTTACACGATCTTTATTTTTCTTGTAACCTGAAGCATTAGCCTCACTAGCCCCAGCAAATGTTGATTCTGGCAAAAACCTCCAAAATGAGCCAGTTTCATCGGCATTGTATATCTGTGCTGGTGATAAATCATGTTGCTGCACAATCTGATTGATTGAAATAATCGCAGTATTCTTCTGCAGCGTCGTGATCAGCTGATTTCTTCTCCCCGGAAATAGAGTTGTCGTATCCCGTGCCATAACTTGAAGCATGTTAGCCATCCCTCGGAGAAAGCACACTTGTCAGTGAGCTTCATCTTTACGTAGAAATCCTTTGCTTTCTCGATTAGCATGGGTCCGGAAAGTGGAACACCCTCTGAACGCTTAAGAGAAAACCACTCAAAGCACGGTATCCAGCTCTTCAAGTTTAGGCTTACGAAGCATACGTCGTTTCTCTACACTCTTGGATGTCTCTGAGCTTGAATAAAACTTGAGCAGCTTATCCTTCTGCGATTTGATGTCGTAGATTGTTGACGAACCGATTTTGAATTCATAATGTTGATACGCTTCTCTCCCCTTTCTAGTCATTGGCATATGTCGATTTTCTGTTTTAAAGTTAACACCACTCTCTTCCTTTTGCTTGGACCAACTTTTGGGATTTCCATAATGCAATGCAATGACTACGAGCAGCGTGGGAGACACACAGTACCCTTGTAAAATGGCGGATCAGAAGAGACTACCGGCAGCGCGGGAGAGTCAGACTCCTGTAACAAGGGTTTTGAGGTGTTCCGACTCCCGACAGCGCCAAGAAGCCGAGTAGTGGCAGTTTGGAGAACTGCCCCCACTGACTAACTCGGCCATCGCGCGAGACTCGGACTCGGACTCGGACTCGGACTCGGACTCGGCAACATTGCCGGTTATTGAGGTGTTGTTTTCGGAGTGAGAATTTTGCTGGTTAATAGAGAATTCCGGATATTTAGGTGCCGTTTAAACGAGAGTTTCCTGCACTTCATTACTACAGCCTTTAAAATAAATACAGATTTAGCTTTTACTGTGGGAATCCAATTTATTACTCATAATAATTCCCACTGCTAAGCAAATACTGTGCAGAAAGTTATGAAATGTTTTTTAAAAAACCTGCAGCTTTAGTATACACTAGGATTGCTTTTCATTAAAGCTTTTAAGTCATTTAATTAAAAAAAAAAGCATTTTTTTCATCTCTGGTATCCCCATACGCTGTGGAAACGGACCCTACGCCTGTTTCCACCGGCCGTAAATTTTCCGTTCATAATTGATGGGCAGTTGTTGGCAAATAGCCCAACTCTGCGCCAGCAATTATGTTTTCGGAGGCAGAGCGGATGGCCTGTCAACGCATACATTGACCAGAACGCACGTTTGGGATTTTGCACAAGCGCATGCGGAAATCCTGAACTTGCGGTGAATTTCAAAGGCGGTATCACGGCGTACTCTTGAGCGTACCCAATCATACCCACCGCAAAATCCGGGCCTCTGTGTTTTGTGCACAAGGACACCCAAATCCCTCTGAACACCAACACTTAATAGTTTTGCACCATTTAAAAAATATTCTGTTTTTTCTATTCTTTCTACCAAAGTGAATAATCTCACATTTACCCACATTATAATCCATCTATCCCATCTTGCCCACTCACTTAACCTGTCTATATCCCTTTGCACTCTTTGGGCAGGATTTTCATTGGGCCGTGGGGGCGTGTGGGGGGTTCAAATCTCAAAATCGGGGGGCACGAACTCATCCCGCCCCCAACCTGCCTCCATGCCAGTTTCAAAGGAGGCGGATACCCGACCTGTGCTGGGAGCCGCCTCCCCGAGGCGGGAAGGGGATTAGTGTCAATTAACTGCCTGTTAACAGGCAGTTTTTAGCCTAATCCCTATTTTTATTCCTGAAGTGTGGGATTCCCGATGGCTCCAAACCACGCCAAGTTAGTGAGGCGGACCGTCGGGCTGAAGGGCTTGGAGGGTTCAAGATGAGTGATGGGTGCATGAGTGCAGAGGTAAGTGTGTATGGTGTGTGTAAAGTGTTTAAAGAAGTTTTACTTACCTTTACAGCCTTCCTTCCTTCAGGTCTCGGGAGTCCCTCATCTCACCGGCACAGAAAGCAGAATGGCCGCGAGCTGTCAAAAGTTACAGCATTCAGCATTCAGCTTTCTGTTCTGGAGCGATCTCTAAATCAGCCTGAGAGGAAGGAATTAACTTGGAGTACAGATTGTCAGTGTTTGACAGCTTCAAACAGCTGTCAAACGCTGATATTTCATCTGTCAAAAGCACTTGTCAGATGAAATGTCAATCTGTGACGTCACCTGTTGCCGGGTGGCCCTTAATTGGCCTGCGGAGCCCGCTGGGCGGGCTCAACAATGTCAATCAAGTGAAAATCGCGTGGGTTGGCCACAACTCGATGGAGGCGGGATTACAACCCTGAAAGTTGTAGTCACGCCTCCAGTATCAAAATCCAGCCCTTTCTGTCCTCCTCACTGCTTACTTTCCCACCTAGCTTTGCGTTGTCAGCAAATTTGGATACATTACACTTGGTCCCTTCATGCAAGTCATTGATATAAATTTTAAATCGCTGAGGCCCCAGCATTGATCCTTGCGGCACCCCACTAGTAATAGCCTGCAACTTGAAAATGATCTGTTTATTCCTACTCTATTTTCTGTCCTTTAACCAATCCTCTACCCATGCTAATATATTTCCCCCAACCCCATGAGCCCTTATCTTGTGTAACAACCTTTCATGTGGCACCTCATCGAATGCCTTTATAAAATCCAAATATACTACATCCACTAGTTCCCCTTTATCTACCCTGCTAGTTACATCCTCAAAAAAGCTCTAATAAATTTGTCAAATACGATTTCCCTTTCATAAAACCATGTTGACTCTGCCTAATCTTATGATTTTCTAAGTGCCCTGCTACCACTTCCTTAATAATGGTTTTCAGCATTTTCCTAACTGGCTTGTAGTTTCCGGGTTTCTCTCTCCCTACTTTCTTGATTAGCGGTGTTACATTTGCTACCTTCCAATCCACTGGGACCATTCCAGAATCTAGGAAATTTTGCAAGATCACAACCAATGCATCCACTATCTTTGTAGGCACTTCTTTTAGAACCCTAGGATGTAGGCCACTAGATCCAGGGAATTTGTTGGCTTTTAGTGCCATTAATTTCTTCAGTACTTTTTCTTTACTATTATTAATTACTTTAAGTTCCTCACCCTTATTAGATCATTGGTTCCCCACTATATGAAGACAGATACAAAATATTTGTTACGTCTCTGCTATTTCCTTATTCCCCATTATAATTTCTCCTGTCTCAGCCTCTTAGGGTCCCACGTTTACTTTCGCTACTCTTCCTTTTTACATACCTGGAAAAGCTCTTGCCATCTGTTTTTATATTTTTTGTTTGTTTACTCTCAATCTATTTTCTCCCTTTTTATCAATATTTTTGGTCATGCTTTGCTGGTTTCTAAAACTCTCCCAATCCTCTCACTTACGACGGTTCCTGGCAACATTATAAGCCTCTTCTTTTAATCTAATACTATCCTTAACTTCTTTAGTTGGCCATGGATGGATCACTTTTCCAGTGGCATTTTTATTTCTCAATGGAATGTATATTCGTTGAGAATTTTGAAATATTTCTTTAAAAGTTTGCCATTGCTTATCTACTGTCATACCTTTTAATCTAATTTCCCAATCTACCTTGGCCAACTTGCCCCTCATACGCATTCCACCTGTCAACCCCTTCTTTCAGGGGAACGGAAGTGCCGGTTTCCCACGCATGCGCAGTGCATGCACGCAACCGGCACTTTCGTTGGGCCTACGCGTGAGTACCCTGTGCGTACTCACGCGTTGGGACCCGAATTTCTGGGCCATTACCTGAAAAGCATGCTAAAAAAAAATGCTAAACTTCGTCATTGAATGTCTTTCTAGCTTTCCTGAAAGATGATGTGATGTTTGAAAAGCAACAGAAACAAAACATCTGGAATGCTTGCTATGGGCCCCATAGTGGAGAAAAGACTACACTTTTTAAGCACTCCAAATGAAAATGTGTCGTCGTCTTCTTGGGCAGTCCCTCGGAAGCAAGGATGACTTGCTTCCACATTAAAAATGAGTTCTCAGGTGACTGATGAGCCCAATGTGGGACCTGCAGACGGTGGTTGAAGGGGCGGGTGGGTGGGATGCTTGGGCTGACATGCGCAGCTTGCGCTTGGCTCCCGCTTGCTCCTGGCGAAGAGACTCGAGGTGTTCGGCGCCTTCCCGGATGCTTCTCCTCCACTTTGTGCGGTCTTGGGCCAGGGATTCCCAGGTGTCAGTGGGGATGTTGCACTTTTTCAAGGAGGCTTTGAGGGTGTCCTTGAAGCGTTTCCTCTGCCCACCTGGGGCTCTCTTACCGTGCCAGAGCTCCGAGTAGAGCGCTTGTTTTGGGAGTCTCTTATCGGACATGCGGACGATGCGACCCGTCCATCGGAGCTGATCGAGCGTGGTCAAAGCTTCGATGCTGGGGATGTTGGCCTGAGCGAGAACACGGACGTTGGTGCACCTATCCTGCCAATGGATTTGCAGGATCTTGCGGAGGCAGCGTTGGTGGTACCCCTCCAGTGTTTTGAGGTGCCTACTGTACGTGGTCCATGCCTCTGAGGCATACAGGAGAGTGGGTATCACTACTGCTCTGCAGACCATGAGCTTAGTGCCAGGTTTGAGGTCCTGGTCTTCAAACACACACTCTTCCTTAGGGAGAAAAGACTACACTTTTTAAGCACTCCAAATGAAAATGTGTAATGCAACTTTGGAGAACATGTGTTTAAGTAGTTGATACTATTTCTTGTGATAAATGGGGAGTATAGGTTGATTGGACTGAGGGAGGAGTGCAAGTGGGGTCAGTCGTACAGTGGGGTTGGGCAGCAGGAGGCTGTGTTGCTGCATTTGATGGGCTGAACAAGAATGTGATCACGGAGCTGTCATATGGTGGTTTCAGACAGTGGGAGGTGCTCTCGTAGTATTTACTGGGTTATGGTGTTATGTGAGCAGGGAGCTGTTGTGTGGCTGGTTCAGGCAGTGGGAGACAGTGTTGTACCAATTAGGACTGGGTTGAAATTTTTATCATAAATAAAGAGTCCGGGACGGCGATGCTGTGAGTGAAGCTGAAACCTTTCTCCTTGTATTTTGTTTAGACAGCCAATCAAGCAACTAACAGCAGCAGGGCAAGGAGAGTTGCTCACAGATGGGAAATATCAGGACTGGGAAGGGGGAGAAAAGAAAATTTAACATTTTAAATTAAATTTAAGAGCTGAATTGTGTTTTTTTCCTTCAAAAAGTAGAACTGTATATAAGAAGCCTTGGGAGGATCAGCAGACTCTCTGGTGATGGTACAGAGGGTCATCTCGGATAAATCTGAAAATTAAGCTAGGAACGCCTACCAGATCGCCATCTACTGGTATTGCAAGGAAGTGCAATAGCTAAGTGTAACATTTTAATTTGGGAATTCCCATAGAAAATGTTTACATAGCAGTTTTCATCAGAGTTTGTGACCCAAAGAATTTTTAGGTATTATAGATTTGGGGGAGGTAGGTGTGGAAGTAATAGACAAGAAATAAAGACTTACATTTATATCGCGCTTTTCATGACCACCGGATGTCTCAAAGCGCTTTACAGCCAATGAAGTGCTTTTTGAAGTGTAGTCCACTGTTGTAATGTAGGAAATGCAGCAGCAAGGTCCCACAAACAGCAATGTGATGATGACCAGATAATCTGTTTTTGTTATGTTGATTGAGGGATAAATATTGGCCAGGACAACAGGGATAACTCCCCTGCTCTTCTTCGCAATAGTGCCATGGGATCTTTTAGGTCCACCTGAGAGAGCAGATGGGGCCTCGGTTTAACGTCTCCTCCAAAAGACGGCACCTCCGACAGTGCAGCACTCCCTCAGCACCGCACTGGAGTGTCAGCCTAGATTTATGTGCTCAAGTCCCTGGAGTGGGATCTGAACCCACAATCTAGCGAGTGTGCTACCAACTGAGCCACAGCTGACAAGGTAGAAAATCATTTGTGGAAGGCATTCCCTAGAGTCTAACATAGTGGCATATTGACCAACAATTTCAGATTGTGCTATTCGAGTGAACGAAGCTAAAATCTCTGAAATGTTGAACATGCAGTAAAGCAGTGACCTTTTGATGTGCTTTAGTTTATTTAAATTCATTGGCCAGGGCGCCGGAAGTACCGCCCCGGAAGGAGTCGCGAGCGCCTGCCGGAAATTCAGTTTGAGCGCCCCAAACGGAAGCGCGGCGCTACTCGAGGCGCCCCGCATCCGTCTTGGGGCGCTGCAACTGAAAATCGCAGCGCAACGTGCCGCAGCGCCACATGCTGCGGCACGGCGCACTGCGGTACTGCAGGCCTTCCTCCCCTTCTTAAAGGGGAGGGGCCTGCTGCAGCGTGATCTGAGATCGCGAGTGCCGGCAAAAGAGCCCGGCACCGAGAAGTGCCGGGCTCTTGGAAGATAGCCGGCACAACGCGGGGGGGTGTTGGCGGGGGGGGGGGGGGGTGCGTGCGCGTGAAGAGGCGCTGGCAGGCGGCCAGCAAAAAAAAATGGCCGCTCAGCGCCTCTACCGCCGCAGGTAGGCCCCCCTGAACCGGTCGCAAATTGTGACTGGTGTTAGCGGGGGGTGCTACCAAATTTGGCGATCGGGGCACTGCGCACACCGATGACGTCATCGGTGGCGGCGCAGCGCTACTGGCTAACGCCGCCAGTAGCGCCCCGCTAAATTTCGCGGGAGGCGTGGCCAATGGCGCTAAACCCACTAAGTGCCCTCTTTGGGCGCTACCTGGTGGCACAGCCCACTGAATTTCTAGGCCATTTTCTTTTGCCATTTCTCCTTTCTTGTATTGTATTTTCTGTTTTTTTTCCCAGTCTATTTTGTCCTCCTTACAATCTCTCTGATCCCTGACTTCTGAGATCCTGAATAGAGATGAAAAGATCATGTTGGCAAAGATCCAGCCTTGAATTGTGGCCGGCCATCAACTTTCCTGCAGTCCTAGTGCCGTAACTGTTTGACTGCATTTAATTTTTGTTTGCTCTACTTAACCTGCCTAATTTAGGTTATCCAGAGCAAGCAAGAAGCACTTAATGCCAAATCCTGTTCTTACTTCATGCCCTCTATCCTCCCACCTCAAACAAAACATTAAAAACCTTCCTTCCATAAATAATGTACAAATATTGTATGTTATAAATGCTACTGAATGTCTGCCCACAAAATAGTTTCCTCTTCTACTCATAGAGACAATAATACATATTAATTTTATTTATTTTGTTGTAGCCCATCGCAGTGGGACAGCAAGTTGAAACAACATATTTGAAAGCGGGATGCAGTTTGGATATTCATAATGAAATTAAACAAGTTGAAGTCTGAGTTCTGTTTTTGCATTAATTCTTGTAATATCGTTCCCCAAGGTGATTTTTGTCCCTAATTCCAAGTGTCCAAACCCATCTATTATTCTATTGACAAGTATAGCAAAAAGTTAGCATTGCGTTGACATCGCTATACATTCTTCGAGGATACTCTTATTATGAAGTAGAAAAAGCTATAAATGGTGAGTCATAAAAGTTACTCACCCAGCCATTGCTTTAGTACTGGGATGTCATGAGAAAATCAACCTGATGTGAAATATAGCAAAAGCAAAATACTGCAGATGCTGGAAATCTGAAATAAAAACAGAAAATGCTGGAAATACTCAGCAGGCCAGGCAGCATCTGTGGGGAGAGAAACAGAGTTAACGTTTCAGGTCGATGACCATTCATCAGAGAAACATAACAGGAACATTAATAGCATAAAATAAACAACTGAGGGATTCAAAAATCCACAGCATTCTTATGAGAGCAGTCAAAAGTGAACACACGGTCTTAAGCAACGGCAGTTATTTTGATGCAGAATGAGTTGTAGAATATACAAAAGCAAAATACTGCGGCTGCTGGAAATCTGAAATCAAAACAGAAAATCCTGGAACTACGCAGCACATCAGGCAGCATCTGCGGAGAGATAAATAGATCGATGACCCTTTGTCAGAGTTGCAGAATATCATTTTCTATATTCTGAAGATGGTTGGACCTAGGACACTGCCCTGAGGAACTCCTGCAGCGATGTCGTGGGACTGACATGATTGGCCTCCAATAACCACAACCATGTTCCTTTGTGCCAAGTAGAACACCAGCCACTGGAGAGTGTTCGACCTGATTTCCATTGCTTCAGTTTCCCTTGGGCTCCTTGGTGCCCCACTGTCGAATGCTGCCTTGCTGTCCAGGCCGGTCACTCACCTCGCCTCTAAGTGCTACGGTTTCTTTTTGGCCAGTCCACAGTGGCTCTTCAGGTCTTTTCTGTATTGGATATTTAGGGAGCTTAATTTGTTTAAATTGGCAAAACATTTGACTACTTTTGGTTCATTTGTTTAAGCTGCACATTGAATTCCCCCATTGCATTGAATTAAAAATCCTCTTTCCACACCCTCACATTTTTGTCATATGTATCAGCATACATTCTCTGCTCTACCAACTTTAAAAGAAAGAACTTGCATTTATATAGTCCTTTCACAACCCTAGGATGTCCCAAAGTGCTTCACAGCCAATGAAGTACTTTTGATGTGCAGTCACTGTTTTAATTTTGGTCTACTTTTATAAGCACTGTGAATTATTCTGATGCAGAGCAAATTGCAGAATAAGTGTTGAGGTTTCTTTTTGGCCAATCTGCTCTTCACTCCTAGGTATGCTGTCTTTTGGAAATGTACTGCACAGGCAGTCGGGCAGTGAAGGGCTGTAGGAAGGTTGAAAAAGGCAGGAGGCTGCTGGGAGTGAGGTTCTGGACAGGATGCAGAAAAGTTATTCTGTTGAGGAAGACGACTCCCCGCAGTGGGGATAACATTGCTTGTTCACTCTTTTGTATCATTATGCAAATACAAGTTGTACCAATTTGAACTAAGTGACTCTGTACATTTCTCCTTAATTCAAAGTGAACTTTGCGTCACCTAGTTTAACTCGGTCCATTTTAAGAGAGATTGAGGAAATACATCTGCAAAAGGCAAAAATATCCGGTCCAAATTGGAGGGAGTTTTATTGTTGCACCCCAGGTATATACTACTTTATCAGTACATATAGGACCATAAGAACATAAGAAATAGGAGCAGGAGTAGGCCATTCAGCCCCTTGAGCCTGCGCTGCCATTTAATGAGATCATGGCTGATCTGATCTTGGGCGTAGCTACATTTCCCTGCCCGCTCCCCATGACCCATCACTCCCTTATTGGTCAAAAATCTGTCTATCTCCACCTTAAATATATTCAATGACCCAGCCTCCACAGCTCTCTGGGGCAGAGAATTCCACAGATTTACGACCCTCAGAGAAGAAATTCCTCCTCATCTCCATTTTAAATGGGCGACCCCTTATTCTGAAACTATGTCCCCTAGTTCTAGATTCCCCCATGAGGGGAAACATCTTCTCTGCATCTACCCTGTCAAGCCCCCTCAGTATCTTATGTTTCAATAAGATCACCTCTCATTCTTCTAAACTCCAATGAGTATAGGCCCAGCCTGCTCAACCTTTCTTCATAAGTCAACCCCTTCATCTCAGGAATCAACCTCATGAACCTTCTCTGAACTGCCTCCAATGAAGTATATCCTTCCTTAAATAAGGAGACCAAAACTGTACACAGTACTCCAGGTGTGGTCTCACCAATACCCTTGACCATGTGATTCAATGCTGTTAAAAGAAGACACTCGGACAGCTTACAGGAACAACTGATTCCACTTAATCTGAGAAGGTATTTATGGCAGACCCAAATTTCTAAAACTTCAATTTTTACTTCAGAAGCATATTGAGCTAATAGAGGGAGACAAGAGTCCTGACGAAAGGTCATCGACCTGAAGCGTTAACTCTGTTTCTCTCTCCACAGATGCTGCCTGACCTGAGTATTTCCAGCATTTTCTGTTTTTATTTCAGATTTCCAGCATCTGCAGTATCTTTCTTTTGTAGAGGGAGACAACATTCCTTGTTTACATTGAGTCATTTTTAAATAAGATTTGTTTATATAGTTGATCTGGGTGAGTGAAATTCTAATTATTTGGTGTTGAGTAGAAGATACCAAAAACCATGTAAAATCTTTAATATGTTAATCTGATAATGTAAACCATTTGGTTCTCGGGTTTTCAATCCAAAAAATATTTTAGGCCTCTCATATCAGGTTGTGGAATTCAATTGCCAAAAGACTGATAATTGTAGAAAACCATCCAATAAAAACAGAATTTTACTTGTGTAGTCTTTAAAAAAAAAAAAAAAAATTCAATTTTCCTAGCACTGACATCATTTTAATGAACACAAAATTCACCATATCAATACTTAAGGGTACAAATTAAAAAGAAAAAAAACTTCAAATACTGAAAATTTGAAAAAAAAAGAAGTGCTGAATATACAGAGCAGGTCCATTAGCATCTGTAATGAAGAAAAACACACGAATGTTTTGGCTGTTCTGATGACTGTCCTATACCTCAAATATTAACGTATCTTTTCTCTTCAGAGATGCTAGTGAACCCTCTGAGCATTTCCAGCACTCTGTCCTGTCTTACTTATGCCACGGGCTGGAGATGCATGGACATTTTGAACAGCTAATCTAAGGGTCTTGTAAACTAAAAGCTTCAAACTAACCACCTGACTTAATCCATACAAGTGGGACAAATGACTTTTTTTGCTGCTGAAGTTAAGATTGGTATGTCCCTACCTAAATTGCACTGATCTTCCTCAACTTTCCCAAGCTTGGGAGGGGAAAAGTTGGCCTGGGTTTCTATTCCTGAAAGCTGTCTGATGACCCCCTCTGGGGATATCAGGAAATATACATGATTATGCTCAGTTGTGGCTCCCATAATGAAAGACTTGCATTTATATAGCACCTTTCATGACTTCAGGACATCCCAAAGTGCTTTATAGCCAGTGAAATGTAGTCACTATTGTAATTTAGAAAACACGGCAGCGAATTTACGCACAGCAAAGTCCCACAAACGGCAATGAGATAATGTCCAGATAATCTGTTTTTGGGTGTTGGTTGAGGGATAATTTTTGGCCAAGAATCCAGGGGAGAACTCCCTTGCTCTTCTTTGAAATAATGAGTGCAGCGCCCCCTCAGTACTGCACTGGAATGTCAGCCTAGATTATGTGCTTAAGGCTCTGGAGTGTGACTTGAACTCTTAACCTTCTGACTCAGAGGCGAGTGTGCTACCACTGAGCCACTTGCTGACACTTATAATTATAGTTATACTTATTATACTCCCATGACGGAATACCCTGCCAACGCTCACTGTCTAGGCTTATACATCAAGAAACACAACTTCAGTGAAGTGGCTGAGGGATGTCAGTGTGAGTTATTGCCTTTATTGTGTCAGCTTGGCTCAGTTGATAGACTGGGTTGGAAAGTTATGGGTTCAAGCCTCACAATGGGCTTCAGCACATAATCTAGACTGACAATTCAGTGCAAGACTGAGGGATTGTTGCATTGTCAGAGATGCCGTCTTTCTGAGAAAATGTTAAACTAAGAACCCGTCTGCTTGCTCAGGTGGATGTAAAAGATGCCACTACTTGCAGAACAGCACGGAGTTTTTCTGATGTCGTGCTCACCATTATTCCCTCAACCAACACCACCAACAACAGATTACCTGGTCATTTATTTGGTAGTACAGGTAGACTATCCTTTATCCGAAAACCTCGGGACCAGCCGTGTTTCGGTTTTAGGAAAATTTCGGATTTCGGAAGGTGCGCGAAAACACTTCAGTTTTCAGAGGTAATTCGGTTTTCGGGAGTGCGGATAAAGGATACACTATCCCTCATCCGAAAATAACGACTATAAATACTGTAGTTACAGGGATAAATACTGTAGTACAGTTTATTTGTAAGGAAAACATTCAGTAAAACTTCAAACATGTACAGGTACAAACTAAGCTAAATACCTGTACATAAACATGCAATAAAGGTACATTACATCTGGCTTAAGGATCTTGGAGAAGATGGTACATCAGTATTGTCATCATTGTCATCAGGTTGGAGTTGGACATCTGAAGATGGGCCAGGAACAGGATTCTCAAGTGATGAAGCAGCATTACATCTGGCTTGAGGATCTTGGCGAAGAGGGTACATCAGTGTTGGCATCATTGTCATCAGGTTGGAGTTGGACATCTGAAGATGGGCCAGGAACAGGATTCTCAAGTGATGAAGCATGACTACGACAGACGGCCTTTTTAAAGACTTCTTCCAGTGTCATCTGTCTCATTAACATTGGTTTCTGTCTAAGCAGTCTCTCTTTAATTGAGTAAACTTGCATAATCTCTTGCTCACTGATAAATGCACGTTTTTCAAGGCCAGCAATTAACTGATCACACATTGTCACCATATCGTCTATGGGGATTTTTTCACCTGTGTTCACAATGTCATCATCATCATCACTACTGTCCTCATGCTTGTCTTTATTTAACACCATTTCAGCAATTTCCCCATCACTCAACGAATTCACAACAGGTGCATCGTTGTCAATGTTCAGCACTTCTTCGATGTCAGCTTCCTCTAACGTATTTACACTTTCGGATGATAAACCTTTGGCGTAAGTGAGGAGGTTTGATATCATCATCTTCTCCTGACTGACAGGAAATCCTTCAAACTCGTCATCTGCAGGTCCATCTTCATGAAACATCGTTGAAGGCCAAAGTCTGTGCCAAGCATTTTTTAATGTTGGTTTGTCAACATCGTTCCAAGCATTAGCAACTGCATAAATGGCATCCTTAACATTGAATTCTTTCAGGAAGCTTTGGATTCCTTCGCCTCTGTTGATTGCATCAAGCATAGAGTTCAAAAAAACGTCTTTATACTTGCTCTTCATGGAGCGTAAAATTCCTTGGTCACAAGGCTGTATTAAAGATGTCACATTAGGGGGAAAGTTAATGCCGAAAACATAACTTTTCACAAGAAGTTCAGGAGGGGGATGTGCGGAGCAGTTGTCCAGGAACAATAAAATTTTGCAGTTTTCTTCCAGTCCAACTTGCCTGCAATGAGCTCGTGTCGCTGGTACGAAGTGGTTATTGAACCAGTGAGAAAATATTCCTCTGGTTACCCATGCTTTCCTGCTCGCATAATAATGCACAGGTAAATTGCATACACCTTTCAAACATCTCGGATGTTGACTTTTTCCAATCACTACCAACTTTAACTTGTGTGTGCCTGCAGCATTGGCACACCCAAGAACAGTCAACCTGTCCTTAGCATCCTTAAAACCTGCTGGTGCACTCTCATCAGCCGTTGCTAATGTTTTTCTAGGAACGTAGCGCCAGAACCGAGCTGTTTCATTAGCATTGTAAATTTGTTCAGGACCGAGGTTTTCATCCGATATTATTTTTGCAAACTCATCTATGTAATTTTCAGCTGCTTCATGATCAGCAGAAGCTTTTTCACCACAGATTTTCAGATATCTTATACCATGACGCTTCTTAAATTTATGCAGCCAACCTTCTGAATATTCACACTCAACTTCAATGTTCAGTTCTTCATGGTATATTCTAGCTTGCTTCATGACCATCAAACCAGTCAGTGGCACACGTTCACCTCTGCGTTGTCGAATCCACTCAATCAGCACACGGTCAAGATCTTCATTTTTTGCCCTATGCAATGTTTTCCTAATTTTCATTAGTTTATGGTCATCACTGTCAGTGTAAAATTTCAACAACTTGTCTTTCTGTTTCTTTAAGTCATATACGGTGGTACTTCCCACACCATATTCTTCAGTAAGATGTCGCACAGACACACCACGATCAAGCTTCTGCAATAACTCCACTTTCTGCGATATCGATAATGAGCGATGCTTCCTTCTCTGCTTCTCACTGTTACCCATTGGGGTATCTGCAGCTCTTTTTAGCATTTTCACAAATTGTTAAAAGCCAGCAAATATCGAAGAGAGCAGCAAATATCTAAGAGAGCTGCAAATATCTAAGAGAGCAGCAAATAGCAGCAAATATCACACAGAGCAGCATAACACCTGCGTGGGTCAAGCATCGGCAGCGTCGGGTCATGCTTTGCGCCACTTTCGGCTTTCAGAGGTTTTCTGGTTTCGGATGTGCGGATAAAGGCTGGTACACTATCTCTTATCCGAAATGGGGTGGGGTTTGGCGGTGGTGGGGTACGGCGGGGGGGTCGGGTTCGGCCGGGGGGTCGGAGGTGGGGGTCGGCGGGGGTCGTGGTCGTGCGCATTTCGGTTTTCAGAAGTCAAGCTTTGCTCCACTTTCGGCTTTCAGAGGTTTTCTGATTTCGGATATGCGGATAAAGGCTGGTACACTTACGCTGAGCGATTTCGGTTTTCAGAAGTGCGGAAAAATGCTACACTATCCCTTATCCGGCTAGGCCTGTAAGTCGTGCGCCACTCTGGTCATGTCGTGCGCACGACTTACGCTGACCGAAAAAACCTTCGGTTTTTAGAGGTTTTCGGTTTTCGGAAGTCCGGATAAAGGGTAGTCTACCTGTACTTTATGTGTTCAAATTAGACGTTATGTTTGCCTGCGTTGCAACAGTGAATGCCCGTCAAAAATAGTCATTTATTACAAAGCGCTTTGGGGCACTGAGGATGTGACTAGGTGCTATGTAAATGCAAGTTCTTTCTTTTCGTACTTCACTTTTTTTCCCCCCTTCAGAGGAGGCGGTAGATAGGAGGAGGTAGATAATCAGTTATGGGAGCTACAATTAAAGCACAGAAGGGGGACAGGGAAAAGCCAGGGATAAGACCAAACAGAACTGCAGTTTTTGTTTACCGGGTGCTAGTGATTTTTAAGTAGTAAACAAGCCTGGTTGGCTGTGGCACTCAGAAGAAAAGCAGAAGCCAATGTGCCTAGAGATTGGTGCCCTGGTTTCAGTGTAAAAGCAGGAGAGTGGTGCATGGTTAGCTCTCTCTGATAACCTGGTTTGTAAAGTGCCAGGAATAAAAGTGTCTTGATCATCTCTCAAAATCCAATCTAGCCCAATCGCCTTGTCGCTGTAGAAAGGCGTCCAGCCATGCAATAGTGTAAGTTTCAATGCTGTGGAAAATAAATTGCTCTGTGGGTGGCCTGTTGGTTCACTGTAGCATGTAAACTCCACTGAGTTGATATGTATAATTC
Organism: Somniosus microcephalus; assembly: GCF_052327205.1. Taxonomy (NCBI): domain Eukaryota; kingdom Metazoa; phylum Chordata; class Chondrichthyes; order Squaliformes; family Somniosidae; genus Somniosus; species Somniosus microcephalus. The sequence continues at coordinate 195,372,658 of NC_140997.1, forward strand.
AATCCTGTGGTTGTGGGAGGTAGTGAATCTTTTCAGTTCTAAGACGACCACAAAATCTCCTGCCGCCTGTGAAAGGAATTAACACACCCACGTTTCAATTTGTAGCCTGAACAAAAGCCACATTCACTGCTGAAAATATTGAAGGTCTTTTTTTGCATAAAGTTACCTCGAATTACATAGAATCTATAGCTTGGAAACAGGCCATTTGGCCCAACTGGTCTATGTTGTTAGTACTCCATAAGAGCCTCCTCACACTCTTAATTACTTCTTCCCACCCTGCCCCCATATATCTTCGCCCTTGTGTATGCATTCTCACCACTCTCTTTTTGTAAAGAAATTCCTCCTAAGTTCTATATGTAATGTTGGTGACTATCTTAGATTAATGCCCCCTTGTTCCAGACTCGCCCACAGTGGACAGTTTCTCTACATCCGCTCTAATTAACCCCTTTGGAATTTTAAAGACTACCATCAGGTCGTCTCTAGTCTTTTCTCTTCCAGAGCAAAAAGCTCCAGCCTGCTCATTTTTTCCTGATGATTGCATCCTCTCAATTCTGGTAAATATCCTTGTAATTTGTTTTGCAATTTCTCCAGTTCTTCAATATCGTTTCTGTAGTACAGAGACTGAAATTGCACACAGTACTCCAAGTGTGGTCTAACCAAGATTCTCTATAAATTAATATTACCATCCTGCTTTTGTATTCTATTCCTTTAGAAACGAACCCCAGTACTTTGTTTGGACTCTTTATGGACTTAATGATTTCTGTTGCTACTTTCATTGATTTAAATAACTGTATCCCCAGATCTCTTTGATCCTTTACTCCATTTAGTTTGTTACGTTCCAAGAAATAAGTGGCCTCCTTATTCATAGAAACATAGAAGATAGGAGCAGGAGTAGGCCCTTCGAGCCTGCTCCGCCATTCAATGAGATCATGGCTGATCATCCAAATTCAGTACCCTGTCTCTGCCTTCTCCCCATATCCCTTGATCCCTTCAGCCTTAAGAAATATATCCAACTCTTTCTTGAATATATTTAATGAACTGGCCTCCACTGCCCTCTGTGGCAGAGAATTCCACAGGTTCACCACTCTCTGGGTGAAGAAATTCCTCCTCATTTCAGTCCTAAATGGCTTACCCCTTATCCTTAGACTATGACCCCTGGTTCTGGACTCCCCGGCCATCAGAAACACCCTTCCTGCATCTAGTCTGTCCAGGCCTGACAGAATTTTATAGGTTTCGATGAGATCCCATCTCAATCTTCTAAACTTCAGTGAGTATAAGCCCAATCGACACAATCTCTCCTCATACGTCATTCCTGCCATCCCAGGTATCAGCCTGGTGAATCTTCGCTGCACTCCTTCCATGGCAAGAACGTCCTTCCTCAGGTAAGGCGACCAAAACTGCACACAATACTCAAGGTGCGATCTCACCAAGGCCCTGTACAACTGTAGCAAGACATCCTTGTTCCTGTACTCAAACCCTCTTGCTACGAAGGCCAACATACTATTTCCCGCCTTAACCGCCTGCTGCACCTGCATGCTTACATTCAGCGACTGGTGCACAAGAACACCCAGGTCTCTTTGCACTTCCTCTTCTCCCAATCTATTGCCATTCAAATAATAATCTGCCTTCCTGTTTTTGCCACCAAAGTGGATAACCTCACATTTATCCACATTATAGTGCATTTGCCATGTTTCTGCCCAATCACCCAACCTGTCCAAATCGTACTGGAGTTTCACGACATCCTCCTCACAGCTTACCCTCCCACCCAGCTTTGTGTCGTCTGCAAATTTGGAGATATTACATCCAATTCCCTCGTCCAGATCATTAATATATATTGTGAACAGCTGGGGTCCTAGGGCCGATCCTTGCGGTACCCCACTAGTCACTGCCTGCCACTCGGAAAACGACCCGTTTATTCCAACTCTTTGCTTTCTGTCCGCCAACCAGTTCTCTATCCAAGTCAATACCTTGCCCCCAATCCCACGTGCCTTAATTTTACACGCTAATCTCTTATGTGGGGGCGTATCGAAAGCCTTCTGAAACTCCAAATACACCACATCCACTGGTTCTCCCTTATCTATTTTACCAGTTACATCCTCAAAAAATTCCAGTAGATTAGTCAAGCATGATTTACCTTTTGTAAATCCATGTTGACTTTGTCTGATCCTGTCACTGCTTTCCAAGTGCTCTGCTATTACATCATTTATAATAGACTCTAGCATTTTCCCCACTACCGATGTCAGGCTTACCGGTCTATAATTCCCCGCTTTTTCTCTACCACCTTTTTTGAATAGTGGGGTAACATTAGCTACCCTCCAATCCATGGGTACTGTTCCAGAGTCTATCGAGTTCTGGAAGATGACCAGCAATGCATCTACTATCTCTAGGGCCACTTCCTTAAGTACCCTGGGATGTAGATTATCAAGCCCTGGGGATTTATCTGCCTTCAGTCCCATCAATTTTCCTAACACCATTTCCCTACAAATACTGATTTCTTTCAGTTCCACCCTTTCATCAGATCCTATGTTCCCCGGCATCTCTGGGAGGTTATTTGTGTCCTCCTTTGTGAAGACAGAACCAAAGTATGAATTTAGTTGGTCTGCCATTTCTCTGTTTCCCATTATAAATTCCCCTGATTCTGACTGCAAGGGACCTACGCTTGACTTCACCAATCTTTTTCTCTTCACATATCTATAAAAGCTTTTACAGTCAGTTTTTATGTTCCCTACTAACTTACTCTCACATTCTATTTTCCCTTTCTTAATTAATCCCTTTGTCCTCTTTTGTTGAATCCTAAACTGCTCCCAATCCTCAGGATTATTGCTTTTTCTGGCCAATTTATATGCCCTCTCCTTGGATCTTATGCTATCCCTAATTTCCCTTGTTAGCCACGGTTGAGTCACCTTTTTTGTTTTATTTTTATGCCAGACAGTGATGAACAAATTCTGTAGCTCATCCATTCGGTCTTTGAATGTTTGCCATTGCCTATCCACCGTCAACCCTTTGAGTGACATTCCCCAATCAATCCTACCCAACTCGCTCCTCAGACCATCGTAGCCACCTTTTATTTAAAATGAGGACCCTAGTCTCTGAGTCAACCATTTCATTCTCCATCTTAATGAAGAATTCGATCATATTATGATCGCTCCGATCCAAGGGGCCTCGTACAACAAGATTGCTAATTAATCCTTTCTCGTTACATAATACCCAGTCTAAGATGGCCTGATCTCTGGTTGGTTCCTTGACATATTGGTCCAGGAAACCATCCCGTAAACACTCTAGGAATTCCTCCTCCACAGTATTGTTACTAATTTGGTTGGCCCAATCTATATGTAGATTAAAGTCACCCATGATGACTGCTGTGCCCTTATTGCACGCTTCTTTAATTTCCCTTTTAATGCCATCCCCAACCTCCGCCTTACTGTTTGGAGGTCTATATACCACTCCCACTAATGTTTTTTTCCCCTTCGTATTTCTCAATTCTACCCATACAGATTCCACATCATCAGAGCTAATATCCTTCATTACAATTGTATTAATCCCTTCTTTAACCAGTAATGCTACTCCACCTCCCTTTCCTTTTTGCCTATCTTTCCTGAATATCGAATACCCCTGGATGTTGAGTTCCCAGTCTTGGCCATCCTAGAGCCACGTTTCCGTAATCCCAACCAAATCATATTCGTTTACCTCTATTTGCGCAGCCAATTCGTCCACCTTATTACAAACGCTCCTCGCATTAAGACACAAAGCCTTCAGGCTTGGTTTTTTTAACACTCTTGGACCTATTAGAATTATTATTTACTGTGGCCACGTTTGATTTAAACCGTTGATTTCTCTGACTGCCACTTTTGTTTTTCTCCTTCCTATCTTTTGCTTTTATCCCTGTTTCCCTTTCCTCTGTCTCCCTGCTCAGGTTCCTAACCCCCTGCCATTTTAGTTTAAACCCCCCCGAACAGTGCTAGCAAACCTCCCCGCAAGGATATTTGTCCCGCTCTGGTTCAGGTGCAACCCGTCCGACTTGTACAAGTCCCACCTTCCCCAGAAGCAGGCCCAGTGATCCAGGAAACTAAAGCCCTCCCCCCTGCACCAACTCTTTAGCCACACATTCATCTGCTCTATCCTCCTATTCCTATACTCACTAGCACGTGGCACCAGGAGTAATCCAGAGATTACAACCTTTGAGGTCCTGCTCTTTAATCTGCTACCTAGCTCCCTAAATTCTTGCTGCAGGACCTCATCCCTCTTCCTACCCATGTCATTGGTCCCAATGTGAACCACGACCTCTGACTGTTCACCCTCCCCCTTCAGAATGCCCTGCAGCTGTTCAGTGACATCCTTGACCCTGGCACGAGGTAGGCAACAAACCATCCTGGAGTCACTTCTACGGCCACAAAAACGCCTATCTGTTCCCCTTACGATAGAATCCCCTACCACTATTGCTCTCCCACTCTTTTTCCTCCCTTCCTGAGCAGCAGAAGCGCCCCTGGTGCCAGGAAATTGGCTGCTGCTGCCTTCCCCTGGTAAGTCATCCCCCTTAACAGTATCCAAATCGGTATACCTGTTTGAAAGGGGGATGGCCACAGGGGTCCCCTGCACTACCTGCCTGCCTCTACTGCTCTGCTTTCTGGTGACATCACACTTCAACTACTTTTCACCTCTCTCCCGCTCTCGGAGCTCTGAGATTGGAGATTAGTAAGCCTACCTGGTCCTCGGGTCGCTTTTATAGCCGCTCCACCGCCGCCTCTGCTTCCCACACAGGTCTGACTCCGCTCGGGGTCGCTTTTATAGCCGCTCCGCCGCCGCCTCTGCTTCCCACACAGGTCCGACTCCGCTCTGGGGCCTACCTGATCCTCGGGGTCGCTTTTATTGCCGCTCCACCACCGCCTCTGCTTCCCACACAGGTCCGACTCCGCTCTGGGGCCTACCTGGTCCTCATGGTCACTTTTATAGCCACTCCACCGCCGCCTCTGCTTCCCACACAGGTCCGACTCCGCTCTATTGGAATAAACCACCTCACACTTCGCTATATTTATTTGCTATCTTTATCCATGACATCTTATTCTTGGCTATTTTGTTCTTATTAGTGGAATATATTTCTCCTGAACCCAATTGATTTCTTTAAATATTACTCATTGTTATTCTACCTCTTTGTCAATATTTTAGCTCCATCCTCATTCCTTCAGGTGTTTTTTTCCCCCTATCTATTACTTTGTTAGGTGTACTATCCATTTCTGTCAATCGTTATCTTAAAGCTTATTATGTTAGACCAGAATTTGCTGTCAAAATAACAGCAAGGCTCATGGCCCTCGTTGGTATTTATGCGTAAATGGTACAGCAACTTCAGGCGAGGATAAGATGCGCTTTTAAATGCCAATGTCCAAAAGTTGCTGACCGAGTTGCTCCGCGATTAGCTTTGTGAAAATGGCATTTTGCTGCCTGCCTCACCGTTGACATGCATTGAATGTCATGAAGTTGCAGTATTTGCGCGGTGGATACGGTCTAAACACACCGCAGATGTTTAGGGCTAGTAATTAGATTTCCCGATGCTTGGATCATTACTAGGTCTAATGTTGCCTCTCCCTTCTTGGGCTTCTTACATATTGGGTCAGAAAGGAGTCTTGTACACATTGTTCAAAACTTCCATCCCTTTCTCCCCTTTCACTCCCTCTCCCTGCCTGTTTATTTGGGGGTAGTTGATAGCAATGAAGTAATAAAGATGTTCCAATGTTAAGACAAGCTATATTAATATGAACACTAAACATAATTTAAAAAAAAGTCTTTATATATTAACACTATTCTTCTTATCCTCATCTCTTTCCCCCATTCTTTGTCTTACAGCACACAAACAGGCTATTCGACCCAACTGGCCTATGCCGATGTTTCTGCTCCACAGACGCATTCTCCCACCTTGCTTAAATCACCCTATCAGCATATCCTTCTATTCCTTTCTCCCTCATATGCATATCTGTCCTTAAATGCATCCATGCTATTCACCTCTACTACTCCCTATGGTAGCGAGTTCCACATTCTCACCACTCTCTGGGTAAAGAAATTTCTTCTGAATTCCCTATTTGATTTCTTGGTGTCTATCTTATGTTGATGGTCTCTAGTTTTGCTCTTCCCCACAAGTGGAAACATTCTCTCTCTGCTCTATCAAAACCTTTCATAATTTTAAATACCTCTAGTAGGTCACCCCTCAGCCTTCTCTTTTCAAGAGAAAAGAGACCCAGCCTGTTCATCCTTTCCTGATAGATATAACCTCGCATTTCTGGTATCATCCTTGTAAATCTTTTTTGCACTCTCTCTCCAGTGCCTCTATATCCTTTTTATAATATGATGACCAGAACTGTACGCAGTGTTCTAAGTGTGGTCTAACCAAGGTTCAATACAGGTTTAGCATAACTTCTACTTTTCAATTTTGTCCCTCGAGAAATAAACCCTAGTGCTTGGTTTGCTTTTTTATGGTTTTATTAATCTGCATCGCTATTTTTAGTGATTTGTGTCTTTTTACTCCAGATCCCTTTGTTCCTCTACCTCATTTAGATGTACTTATCTAGCTTCCCCTTAAATGTATCTAAGCTATTCACCTCAACCACTCCATGTGGTAGCAAGTTCCACATTCCATCCACTCTTTAGGTGAAGAAGTTTCTCCTGAATTCCCTAATTTGATTTTATTAGTGATTGTCTTATATTTATGGCTCCTAGTTTTGAACTCCCCCACAAGTGGAACAACTTTTCTATGTCTACCCTATTGAACCCCTTCATAATTTTAAAGAGCTCCATCATATTTTATGATGGAGGTTCACTAAACTTGGAAGTATAGTGAACAGTGAGGAGGATAGTGATAGACTTCAAGAAGACATAAACAGGCTGGTGAAATGGGCGGACACATGGCAGATGAAATTTAACGCAGAAAAGTGCGAAGAACAGATACATTTTGGTAGCAAGAACGAGGAGAAGCAATATAAACTAAAGGGTACAATCCTAAAGGGGGGTGCATGAACAGAGAGACCTGGGGGTGTATGTGCACAAATCATTGAAGGTGGCAGGGCAGGTTGAGAAAGTGGTTAAAAAAGCATACGGGATACTGGGCTTCATAAATAGAGGCATAGAGTACAAAAGCAAGGAAGTTATGATGAACCTTTATAAAACACTGGTTTGGCTTCAACTGGAGTATTGTGTCCAATTCTGGGCACCGCACTTTAGGAAGGATGCGAGGGTGCAGAAAAGATTTACGAGAATGATTCCAAGGATGAGGGACTTCAGTTACGTGGATAGACTAGAGAAGCTGGGGTTGTTCTCCTTCGAGCAGAGAAGGTTGAGAGGAGATTTGATAGAGGTATTCAAAATCATGAGGGGGGCTAAACAGAGTCGATAGAGAGAAACTGTTCCCATTGCCGGAAGGGTCGAGAACCAGAGGACACAGATTCAAGGTGATTGGCAAGAGAACCAAAGGCGACATGAGAGAACTTTTTTATGCAGCGAGTGGTTAGGATCTGGAATGTACTGCCTGAAAGGGTGGTGTAGGCGGACTCAATCGTGACTTTCAAAAGGGAATTGGATAAGTATCTGAAGGAAAAAAAATAGCAGGGCTACGGGGAAAGGGTGAGGGGGGCGTGCTAGGACTAGCTGAAGTGCTCTTGCAGAGAGCTGACACGGGCTCGACAGGCCGAATGGCCGCCTTCCGTGCTGTAACCATTCAATGATTCTATGATTCTCTTTAACTTTGTTTTTAACACTTTTTTTTACCTAACCTATATCTTCTATGACTATATTTCTTTAAAAACAGACTTTAAACCATCTTAACTTCCCTTCTTGCTATCTATCCAAGTTTCCTTGGCTTGGGAGTGTTTTTGGACACTGGGTGAAAATGTAGACTTTTGTTTTAATATGCAGTACGCGTATCAATCAACACTGTTATTTCACTCAAACAGAACTAAATTCTACTTGTCAGTAGTTGAATGTGCAGATTGTTAAAATCTCTAGTTGTGCTGCTTACAATAGGAAATGGTGCACTAAACCTTTTGTATTGGTCTGTTGTTTGTGACAGTGTATATACTGTAACAGAGCTGCATGGTGCAGTACATTTCACTTGAAGTAGTTAAAATGCCTACTGAAAAGTTATTCATTGTGTTGAGTGCTAGACATAGATGATGAGTAAAGTAACTATGTAGCCCTTCAAGAGCTCAATGATGCGGGAGTTACTTTTACTATATCAGTGGGGTTATGGACACTTAAAGTAACCCTTGAGCCAAAGGTCAGTAACTGAAGTGCAGGACAAAGCAGTTTTGTTTTACCCTGGTTTTACTGAGGCTTTCGAGACTGGATGTTCATAAACCTTTCAGTATACAGTTACTCTCTGTTACACTTTGGATCTTTGTAGCATATCTTGACACTTTAATTAAGTAAATGAGGGGGCATTGGATGATCTTATCCTGATGAACAATGATAAGCTGTTAATGGACAAGAGCATCTTCCATTTGAGGGTTAGGTTTCCCAGCCACAAAGCAGCCTATGGTTTGTCTTTGTTGGGTTGTCAGCCTAATGACAAATACTGACTTGTCTGCCATGTCAATGGTATCTTGGTAAGCATTAAGCAGATCTATTTGGTTCGAGAGTTGCACGTTTTTTTAAAATATAAAAATTGACTACAATGGAGTATAAAAATTACATAGCAAGTTATTTTATCATGTATGCTTTAAGGTAATGAAACACATCTAATACGATAGCAAAATACTGCGGATGCTGGAAATCCGAAATAACAACAGAAAACGCTGGAAAAACTCAGCAGGTCAGGCAACATCCGTGGAGAGAAATAGAGTTAACGTTTCAGGTCGATGACCCTTCATCAGAAACACATCTAATGTTTTATCATAGCTGAATACATCGATATATATATATATATATATATATAACAGTCCGTCTGTCCGCTATACACTCAGAAGGTATAGAGCGTACCTACACATGTTATATCAAAAGAAAGCTGATGATCAAGGGAGTGTCATAGGTGTATTTACTTTTTGTTCAGACAGTATACAAAAAACGTTCAAAAATCCGCTCATTAGCGGTTGACCAATCCTACCGCTCATTAGCGTTGAGTGACGTGATGGTTGACCAATCCTACAGTTCAGTGACCTGATGGTTGACCAATCGGTGCGTCACGGGCGGGACCTAATCCTGCCGCCTCCCGAAACCTCGCCGCCAATTTTTCCCCTGCTTTTCCTCAACAGCGAGCGGGGCAGCTGCGTCGGCCCGCCGGAGCGGGAGGTGAGTTGGGGTCACTCGGGCCGGGCCTCACAACCGCTCGGCCCGAGACACAGAGCGGGGGAGCGGCAGCGGCTGGCCATCAACCGCGTGGCCCTCTAAACTGCCCTGGCAATGCCGGACCCCCCCCTGCTAGTATAGTATAATGTAATTAAACTTTCAAATGACTTATCCTGATTGAAAACATTTTAGAATCCCACCATCAGTTTACATAGAAACATAGAAGATAGGAGCAGAAGTAGGCCATTCAGCCCCTCGAGCCTGCTCCGCCATTCAATGCGATCATGGCTGATCATCCAAATTCAGTACCCGGTCCCTGCTTTCTCCCCATACCCCTTGATCCCTTTAGCCTTAAGAAATATATCCAACTCCTTCTTGAATATATTTAATGTATTGGCCTCTACTGCCTTCTGTGGTAGAGAATTCCACAGGTTCACCACTCTCTGGGTGAAGAAATTCCTCCTAATTTCTGTCCTAAATGGCTTACCCCTTATCCTTAGTCTGTGACCCCTGGTTCTGGACTCCCCGACCATCGGAAACATCCTTCCTGCATCTAGTCTGTCCAGTCCTGTCAGAATTTTATAAGTTTCAATGAGATCCCCTCTCATTCTTCTAAACTCCAGCGAGTACAAACCCAATTGACCCAATCTCTCCTCATACGTCATTCCTGCCGTCCCAAGTATCAGCCTGGTGAATCTTCGCTGTACTCCTTCCATGGCAAGAACATCCTTCCTCAGATAAGGCGACCAAAACTGCACACAATACTCAAGATGTGGTCTCACCAAGGCCCTGTACAACTGCAGCAAGACATCCTTGTTCCTGTACTCAAACCCTCTCGCTACAAAGGCCAACATACCACCTTAACCGCCTGCTGCACCTGCATGCTTACCTTCAGCGACTCGAGCACAAGGACACCCAGGTCTCATTGCACTTCCCCTTCTCCCAATCTATTGCCATTCAGATAGTAATCTGCCTTCCTGTTTTTGCCGCCAAAGTGGATAACCTCACATTTATCCACGTTATATTGCATCTGCCATGCTTTTGCCCAATCACCCAACCTGTCCAAATCATCCTGGAGTTTCTCGGCATCCTCCTCACAGCACACACGCCCACCCAGCTTTGTGTCGTCTGCAAATTTGGAGATATTACATCTAGTTTCCTTGTCTAGATCATTAATATATATTGTGAATAGCTGGGGTCCAAGGACCGATCCCTGCGGTACCCCACTAGTCACTGTCTGCCACTCGGAAAAAGACCCGTTTATTCCAACTCTTTGCTTTCTGTCTGCCAACCAGTTCTCTATCCAAGTCAATACCTTGCCCCCAATCCCATGTGCCTTAACTTTACACGCTAATCTCTTATGTGGGACCTTATTGAAAGCCTTCTGAAAGTCCAAATACACCACATCCACTGGTTCTCCCTTATCTATTTTACCAGTTACATCCTCAAAAAGTTCCAGTAGATTAGTCGAGCACGATTTACCTTTTGTGTAAATCCATGTTGACTTTGTCCGATCCTGTCACTGTTTTCCAAGTGCTCTGCTATTACTGCAAATAACATATCAGGCTAACATAGAGGAAAACGATGACCACGGTTATACATTTTCTGAAGTTTCTGAAATCGACAAAATGTAAGATGCAAAAATAAATTATTTTCTTTGTTACTTTGCACTGTTGCATATCGGGGTTTCAAACTGCATTCACTTTTATTAGTTCTGTAATAACCTACATATTAAATACTTAAAACAAAATGTCCTTCTACCTCTGGAACTTGAGGTAAAGGTGTTCTCCAACTGGGTCCAGTTGACGCAGCCTCCCTTCCTTTGGATCTTTGAGAGCTGCCAGGCATATATATGTATGCAGTGGTGACAGTAAACGTAGTATTCATGAAATTGCTTGCAGATCTGTGGTGGTAGTGGTAATCTTGCAGCATTTGGAAAAAGCCAGACCATTCAAGTGCACAATCAATATTACTGGGCCCACTCTTAATACTTCATCTATTTCCCTAACTAGTAGACTGCTGGTAGGTATATATTAATGTTGTCACTGATTCACATTATGATAATGTCATCATGCAAGGGATTCTGGATTGTTTATCCACCCTGCAAAACTGAAGTAGATGAGATGCGTACCTAATGCCAGTTCACTTTGGAGAGTTCTGGCTCCTGCATATGGAGTTGAGCAATACTAGTTCACTGGGTTTATACTTGGGCCAGAATGTTTAAAGGATTCCACCAGCAAAATTTACAAACTTGCACTGATAAATACCAGGAAAATTAAGGCCTAATGCTGCATTTGTATTATTACAAATATCCCTATCCCCCTCTCTATCTCTCTCTTCCCTCTACTCTTTTCCCTCTACCACATGCTGTCTTCTCTTTTCATCACTCACTGTTGCCCTTTCTAGTTCATTTTTCTCACTTTCTCTTCTCCCTCTACTTCACAGTTTCTTTCGACCATAATCTCTCTAACTCTGCTTGTCACTTCTCCCTCTCATTCTTTCTCTTCCCTCTTTACCCCTCCCATTTCCTCGCTCTCCTTTCCTCTACCTTTCTTGTTCATTCTATCTTCCTACATTTCTCTGCCTCTGCCACTAGTTCTCTGTGCCCATTTCTCTCTTTCTTGTCTCTGCCTGTTTGCCTTGTCTCTCTCTGCTGGTCCCTTCTCTCTTGCTCTCTGCCCCTTCTCTCTCTCGCTCTCTGCCCCTTCTCTCTCTCGCTCTCTCTGCCCCTCTGCTCGCTCCCTCGCTCTCTGCCCCTTCGCCCTCGCTCTCTGCCCCATCGCTCTCATGCCCTGCCCCTTTGCCCTTGCATCTATCCCTTTGTTTTGTCATGCCCTCGCGCCTTGCCCCATCGCACTCGCTCTCTGCCCCTTCGCCCTCGCTCTCTGCCCCATCGCTCTCATGCCCTGCCCCTTTGCCCTTGCATCTATCCCTTTGTTTTGTCATGCCCTCGCGCCTTGCCCCATCGCCCTCGCTCTCTGCCCCTTCACCCTCGCGCCCTGCCCCTTCGCTTTGTCTTTTTCCTCTCTCCTCCTTTGCTTGCTCATCCCCCCCCCTCTCCCGTTAACACTTACCCCTCTCGCTCTCATTCATTTCACTATAAAACAAAGCCTACCATTTTGTCCTTGTACAAGATTTTGGTTTGGCCTCATTTGGAATACTCTGCCCTGTTTTGGTCTCCTCACAGGGTGGGTGATATCGAGTCTTTGGACAGGGTGCAGAGGAAGACTCCCAAGAGTAATTCCCCTTTTTACGCATCTTTGAGTCTATCTGGGTAACTAAGAGCTGGGTCTCAATGCTTTAGAGAAGTGTAGACTTTTATGATCCGATAAGTTTATAAGGTAATGAAGGGACTAGATTATGTTTGTATAGACCAATTATTTCAACTGAATAGGTGAGAGAGGACCAGGGGTCACTCTTATATAATTTATGTAAGGGCAGAACTCGGTTCTTGTCTTGGATCAGTGGAACAGGTTGCTGGCTCATGGGGTTAACATTGATTCGCTGAATTCCTTCAAGGTAGAGCTGCACTTGTTTCTGGCTGGGGCGGAGAGCTCCTCGTACAAAAGAGATTGGTACCTTGTAACGTTACAGTTCAATGAACTTAAATACTTTACACAGAGAATGTATTGAATGGGCAGCATTGGGGTCTGATTGCAACAAGAGAGTTGGATAAATACATGAGGGAAAATTTCAGAGGGCTCTGAGCGGTATTGTGGTATGTGATGGTTCCTAGGTGCAAGACCCTGGGAAATGATGGCATCATACTGATATGGCAGGGTTTTTTATTCTAAAGATGATGATCTAGGGATCTTGCCTGGGTAATGTAGGACAAACTTTGTTGATGTACACTATAGCATACAGCAATTTGGGAATGGTTTGATGCCCAAAACTCATCTGGATGTTACTTTATGAATTATGACTTCATTTAAGAATTAATTCTATTCAGTTTCCTTTAATGATGCACACAGTTTTAACATAAATCTTTGCATGTGCTTACAAATACTTAAATAGTCATTTTTGTGTAAAATTTGCCCAAAGATTTTCCAACAGAATAGTGCAGTTCCAACATTAAAATCAATAATCTATTAATAGTTATGTAATAAGTATGGTAGGATAAGTTAAACATCATTTGTAATAGTTGAAGCAACAGCTAGTTGTAACTGAAGATCTGCATGAATTACTGGAATAACACACAGTTTTCAACAACCTTTAGAGATTTGACCTTTTCATCTATTAATCACATGGTGAGGTGCACTAGGAACTAATACGTTGAATAGCTATAACAGTCATTACTTGATCTGACTTAAATATTATGTTGCAGCAAATAAATGACCATGTTGGTTATTTTGAAATATTTTGGGAAAATGGCCTCAATGTGACCACACACTCTGTAAACAGCAGGAGCAAATTTAGGAGCTATACAGTCCCATTCACTTTGTATTTTGATGCATTTTTCTGGAAAAGCAGCATCCAAGGTTTGATTACAGAGGTGAAGATTTTAAGACTGAGTGACCTCACATCTTTTCCTTGTTAATTTGCATTTATAATTCTCCCCAAACTAATGTTAGCTTGAAAAATAATAAATTTTTCATTGCTCAGCCTTTGCATCTGCATGAAATCAATTATACAATATACTTCAAAAAGCAGTCTTTGCAGAAAGGAACAAGATAGTGTCTTTCACATTCCAGCACATCCTAAAGATCGTCATCCAAAAGTTGGTCGCACACTCACCTCTGAGTCAAAAGGTTGTGGGTTCAAGCCCCACTCCAGAGACTTGAGCATAAAATCTGGGTGACACCCCAGTACAGTACCAAGGGAGTGCTGCAGTGTCAGAGGTGCTGCCTTTTGGACGAGCCGTTAAACCTAAGTCCCACTTGCCCCCCTCAGGTGGACGTAAAAGATCCCATGGCACTATTTGAGAAGAGTGGGGGCATTCTCCCCAGTGTCAACATCACTAAAATAAAACAGATTATCTGGTGATTTTCTCGTTGCTGCTTGTGGGAGCTTGCTGTGCACAAATTGACTGCCTCATTTCCTACAGTACAACAGTGACTACAGTTTAAAAGTACTTAATTGGCACTAAAGCGCTTTGGGAGGTCCTGAGGTCGTGAAAGGTGCTATATAAATGCAAGACTTTCTTTTTCATAGCCAATGAATTGTCACTTGTTTTGCAGGCAAGCAGCAATGAGATAAAATACCAGGTAATTTTTCTTTTGAGGGATATATGCTGGCCAGGACATCGGGAGAACTTCCCTGCTCTTCTTCGAATGGTGCCATTTCATCTGAAAGACGCACCTCTGACAATGCAGCACTCCCTCAATATTGCACTGAAGTGTCACCCTAGATTGTGAGCTTAGGTCCAGGTGTAGGGCTTGAATCCACAACCTTCTGACTTTGGCAAGAGTGCTTCCACTGGGTGAAGCTGACACCGTGGATCCTAGAAGTAGACCAAATAAGTACAGCAAGGTAAGCTGTACTATAAAAATCATTCTTTATGTAGGACTTCATTTTTTTTAATTTTTTGGGCGGAGGGAGAACTTGGGGAAGATTATTTGACTATACATCTATTAATGCTGTTGTGGGAATGTTTCCTTCCCATCTCTCTGCTGAAGAACATAAGTGCTTGACTCTGGATTCTCGACTAGGAGATGCAGCTTTAAATTCCAGACTCCTATTTTAGTAAAAGTCATTTTTATTGTTCCATAGGAAAATGCATTCCTCTTAGCTGGGTTATTTGGGAGAACGGGGAAAACCAGTCATGCAAGTCTTCCTTGTTTGAATTGTTTAGATGGACTTATTGGTGGGTTGATCAGGAGCAATATTGGTGTGTCTGCGAGATAGACTGTCCTCCTGCATGCCCAAGGAAATGATGATGTGGATTTGAAGTGGAGAGAAATTGTGAAAATACAAATTTAAAATCTTACCTGTGTAATGCAGTACTTTGCTTATTTTTCTGGTTTCCAAAGGTTTCTGGTTGATACCAGCTAACACGATTGTTCTGAATACGAATATTTACATCAGTGACCAGAACCATGAATTTATTGTAAAAAAAAATTACTTTTTCTTAATCCCTCCCTACGACATCTGTGTCTTTTTCTGCTTTGTTGCACGTGCAAAATGAAGGCCAGGCAGCTTCCGGTAGGGTGAGAGAAAATCAGAGGCGAGTTATTACGCATCTCATAATGGGTGACTGAAGAATGGCATTGGTAGAGGCCTGGGCACAAGTTGCTTGCTGCCCCTCTTAGCTATTCATTGCTTGTGCATATTGGACAACAGAGAGAAGAGCAAATGAGTGTGTGTGTGTGTGTTTATAAGTTCATCCAAAAAGTTCTTCTGATCGCAAAGACTGAATAGTTTATTCACCATGTACAGGCTATCGGTGATGGGTCTCCGCAGAATTTTCCATTTTGGTGCCATATTAAACCAAAAATAATTTGAGAGAATTTCCACACTTCAACACAGTTACCACCAAGTCAAAGGAGCTTTCATAAACTGACAATTTTTTTGGATAATTTGCTCCCGGGTATGTGAAGTGCAGAAGGTTGTTTTGTTTGAAACAATAGCTGCAATGCAGTAAGTTTAAAAAAAATAAAAAAAAATAGCAATGGTTTAACTTACAGCTCAGGAACTTTGATCTACAAATTAAGATAGATAACCATATGAAAAAATGCAGACTGAGTACAGTGCTCCAAGATCAGTACAACATACCAGTGACTCATTGTCGTCTTTTAATCAGTTTTATTAGAATATCGGCTTTGTGGAGATAAAACAGGTTCTCAAATGATGTCCCTGACATTGCAGTTTTAAGTCCACTCGGAAAATCCATTAAAGAAACCCAGTCTGGAATGTTTGATAACTGCTTTGTGCTCCTACATTTAAAGGGGTAATTATCATGCTGTGGAGTTTGGTGGTGACCTCACTCCATGGAACATCCAGGAACAACTGATATTGCAAATCCATGCCATTGTAGCTGTTGTAGAGAGAGCTTTTCTCGAGTAATTTTCACAGATGTATTTTCTTAAATTTGAAACTGATGAGCTGACACATAAAAGATGATACAAGACATCAGCCACTAGTGGATCTCATTAGGTACACTGTCTTTTTGAATGGAGTTTATGACTGGATGATGTGGCCCCTTTAGAATTGCAGTGTGCTTTTTCTTGAATTTATAAACTATTAAAATCTATTAAAATATATATATTCCAATTGATATTTTTCAAATGTTTACTTGCAGATGCCATTTTATTGTAATGGCTGGACTGATCTTCAAACGGTTGTCACTTCATTTGTTCTTGTGTTTGTTGGAATAAAAATATTTTTGCTTCAGTAAGTTTTATTGGATGCACAGGGTTTATAGTTACATAGAATCGCATAAAATTTACAGCACAGAATCAGGCCATTCGGCCCAAATGGTCTATGCTGGTGTTTATGCTCCACACGAGCCTCCTCCCATTCTACTTCATGAAACCCTATCAACTTAGCCTTCTATTCCTTTCTCCCTCATATACTTATCGAGCTTCACATTACATGCATCTGTGCTATTTGCCAATTGAAGGACAAATGGTGGTAATATGGGAGGGATGGTTTAAAAGCAATTAATGCTGTCAGATGAGTTGAAACATGAGTCAAAGTAAAAGGCTGGTGTGTAGTCACATCTGTTTGGATTACATCTTTTATATTTCTGAGCTGTTGGATTATATAACATTGATTGCAAATAAAATGGTAGCTTTGCTAGTACTGACTAAAATTGCACTAGCACTTTTTGCCAGTATGGGCATAAATTTAATTTTCCTCCAGGAGGCTTTTACAGAGGAGTATCGATAGCTCTGTTGCTATCTGAGGAAATGAATGGTGCTGCATCTGTTTTACCACTCATTGTGCTGTTTTGAAATAATGCAACACTAAACAGACTTTTTTGTGATGACTGGCTTTGGAAGAGCTGGACAGTCTTAATATTTTTTAAGCACGTTTACCCAATATTAACTTCATGCTTTTTAATTCCCTCTTTCTCCTAAGTGCATAATTTCCACTAGCAAAAGTCATTTTTTCTAAGTAAATATATCTGTCATTCTTGATTTGTGTCTGTTTGATAAAGTATTGGTTTTGGCATGTTTTAAGAAGCATCAATTAGCTGTCGAGAATGCAATGAAGTATGGCTCGATGACTATGAAGAAGTTGCACTGTTGGATTAAATGGACTGTGCATTCGCTTGCTGTCAGTGTCACAGTTGACATTAATTATTGATAGAAGCTGACAAAGCGCATGTGCTGGTAGCGATGACTGTAATATAAGCTAGAAACTGCAGTGTACTGGGGAGATTAACAAGGGCTGGACCTGTGGCGTGTAGGCCATTTCATCTCCCCATTTTATTAAGTAGTCTATTTACATCTGTAGAGTACATTGTGTTGCATTTTTAAGTGATGGAACAATGAGTCGACAAGTTTCCTTTTGTCGTGTACCTCCACAGGAACTGCACCGGAGAACCCCACTCCAGCCAGAGTCCGCAAAGACAAAGGCTCTTCAGACAGTTATTGAAATGAAGGTAAGGTCACTTAGATACTTCAACAAGCTACTGTAGTGTGATCCTGAAAAAAAAAATGAATGTTTCATTGCTCTAAATTAATTAATTTGAAACTGTGATATTAGTCCTATGCAAGTTTCATATTGCGTTTAAACCAACTTTTAAATTGATGAATTTGCTTGTAAAGACAAATTAAAACATTGCATGTCTAAAGCTTGCCAGGAAGTAGTGGTGACATTTGTTAGACACTTCAATATTACAGTCCAGGCCTGATGGTACCTGGGATTTTACCTTTGCTATGTTTGTTCTGCCCCTAAAGGGCGACGGGTATACAATTAATGACTAAATGTGGAAAACTGGAATTCTTAACTTCAAACATTAATTACACAAAAAACACTCTCAACATTAACAAATAAGTCAGCTTTTGTTAGGTCATTAAAAAAAAAGCACCATCAAAAGTCAAGTACACTCAAAAAAAAAAAAATTGGAACCCAACAGTGGTAATATTTGATATGTCCTTCATGCAATAAAAATTATATAGCTTTGGTTGGAATGATATATGATGCAAACTCACTCTCTCTTATTGGAAAGGCATGCAAGTTAGTATCCGTTAAACTCTATTAAAACTTCTTTGGAGAAAAGATGTTCCTGTTTTATTTAATAGCCTAATCAGTTTAAAATAGTTCAGTTTCAGGATGCTGTCAGATATTTATGATTTATAGTTAGCAATACATGCATTTAAGTTTTGAAGAAATGATTGACAACTGGACAGGTTTACTTGTTTTTTGAACTTTCTTACCAATTTCCTCAAGGCTCTTTTAACCCACAGTTACAGACCACCAATTTGTTGCTTTGCTTCTTTGCATGTTACAATTGTGGGTTTTTAAAGTGCCATTTCTCTCAGTAGTTACACAGCAGTTTCTGTAAGTGAAACATGTTCCCAGAAGCTGTATCTTTTTAAGTCTTTCAGGTATATGACCCACTATCACCCTATTTACAGTCATTTATCGACTAGATTAATCATAGATTGACCATTATGATGCTAATTGCTTTGAATTAGCAACGTATTAAACTCAGACTAGAGATTGCACATGCTAAAGCAACTTTTATTTAAAAAAATTTTGACAAATTAAATGGAAATCTGAAGGCTAAAAACATGAGGAATTCATCAAATACTAAACCGTGCAATATGTAAACAAAACAAGAACTGTTCCTGATGGGGTAATTAGCCGTTTCAAGAAATATCTTTTGGAAAGTGTTATTTTTTTTTTACAGATTTAGGCTATATATTTCCCTTGGGGCCAGCATCAGTGGTCACTTCCATAAGTGGATCTCAGGTTCCTTACAAACCAGAGTGTGCCTTTACATGCCCAATATATCTGAATAAATGTAGTGAGGCTCCAGGATTAAATATATAGAACCCCTGCCAATCGAATCTAACTTACTGAAATCCTTTGGGTAAGGTCCGCTTTCTGTACCACCTTCAGTCCCACTCAATTGGCATTACCCAAGCTCCCATGGGAAATCTGATTCTGAAGGAATTACGTATTTGTTTTTCCACTGTTGTGCTTAGAACTGAAATAGTTTGTTTCCCTTCTTAAACGTTGTTGGCCCTTGACTCCTTTTGCAGGTAGGTGAAACCCAGGACCCTGTCCCACGCCAACAACAACCATCCGTGGCTCGTTTGTGCTTCATTTCCCAGTCCTAGCCATGTCCCTGCTAAGTAGTCTGACCATCACACCTTCATTCTCGTCATTAAAGCCGTAAATGGTACAGTTGTTGAAACCCATGCTGCTTTCACTCGTGTCCAAGGAGGGTATCTCAGCTGAACCAGCCGACGGGTACATCTGTTGCCCCTATAACACTTAGAATATGAACAATTCCACCTTTTACATACTGGTATCTCCACACCAGATGTCGTTGCATTAAAGTAAAAGCACCATGCGTCATACAACCCCTGTGTTTGCCTCACATTTACCATGACTGGGAGCGGATATAGTAATCGCAATGTCTCTTCCATGTCCAAAACCAACACTTTCTTACATTACGGCTGCCCTTCGTTCCTGCAAATTGTTGTTGGTTTTGTGACCCACTCTCACATTTAAGATACTTGGTGTGCGTTTTGGGCTTAAGTCAGTGGAGCGCTCATGGTGACCACGTGAAGCCCAAGCCATTTTAGGGCCCGAGCCTCATTTACATGCTGCCGGCGAGCTGTGGGTGCCCCTCTCGCAGTTCATCAGTTGTGGGAGGGTAGGAAATCGACTGGCTCTCACTCCAGGCAGGCAGGTTGGGTTGGGGAGGGGGCCCTCGAATGGGCTCGAGTTTCTTTGCTCGCCTCCTGGCCCCTTCAGAAATTTTTTTTTTTCCCCTTGTCTGTTTTGTGTGTGCTCTGCAGCAGTGCCTTTTAAGGACTGGTGGTTAGGCTGCTTAATGCCTGGAAATTGCAGTCGAGGTCCTAAACTGGCATAGGACATCGATTTTCATATTTAAGCATCCTCCCTCATGTTTTAGGTTGGCAGGCTGCTCGCTCATTTATAGGCCTACCTGAAAATTGCACCAGGCGGGCTTCGGCGTCAATGGGATGGCTGAGGAGTGCCCACAGCCCATCTGATTTTCATTGCCTGTTTTTCCGGTGAGAACTGGGTGGTCGGCAGTTTAAAATCACTCCCCCCATCATTGTATTTCTGTGTCCTGTTCCAATGCAAGCTGATCTACTGACTCAGCGAGCCTGATGGACAGCGTGGACCATCTGTCTTCCCACCTGTGCAGTAGTTTCCTGGCACTCAAAAGGCCAGAAAATAATCATGTAATTGCTTGAG
Source organism: Somniosus microcephalus (assembly GCF_052327205.1). NCBI lineage: Eukaryota > Metazoa > Chordata > Chondrichthyes > Squaliformes > Somniosidae > Somniosus > Somniosus microcephalus. The sequence goes on from NC_140997.1 coordinate 195,393,265, forward strand.
AGTCTTGCAGTCCTGATCAAGCAACCCAAATGCTCAGATCATCTGGAACTGGTATCCGGAATCAATCCTTTAACGTTAATTAATTCAGTCCCTTATAATAACATATTCTATGCATCTGACCACAATTTCCAAATGGAGCATTACGCAAGTTGTAAGTAGTAAGAATAGCACGGTTTATAATTTCATAATCCGTGATAATGCTATAAGCGGTTCCACTAAATGATGCAAGTCGCTCTGCCCAAACTTCTTTGTTGCACTTATGATTTGATATTAATTCAAAGGCCCACAAAAATCCATCCATGTCATTTACCTGTTCGTATCAGATTGGATTTAACAGAATTATCCTGTACAAAGTCCTGAGCTAGATCAACTATATCCGCGCGTACTGGACTCGCTGATGTGGCATTCTCTGCCAGTTGAAATGCATGATCGTGCTCTTTCTCTTTTTCTGCTTGTTCCTTGCCATTTTCCTCTCCCTTGAATTTATGTAGAACCTCTCCTGTTCCACCTCAAACCTGTGCTGCTATTCTCATCTGCCTCGTGCTTGTGGCATTCTTATATCCTTCTTTCTCCTCCTTGTATTGTTCTTTCGCAGCTTCCAGTTTTGACACTTTGGGGTCGATTTTCCTGGAGCCGTCAGGTGGGGTTTCAGGCGGATTGAAACGCCGGGGTGAAAGTCAGACGGGGCGGGGAATCAGGCGGCGGTGGGGGGTCGCGACCCCCTATTTTTGCGTTCTCCCCCCCCCCCCCCCCCCCCCAACCCCGCCTGATTCCCCGCTCCGTCCGACTTTCACCCCGGCGTTTCAATCCGACCCGAATCAGTCCCGCCCGCAGCTGGCGGGACTGGTCGTCGGGAGCCTAATCACCAATAATTGCCATCTTTAATGCCATTTTAAGGGGCCCTTGCTGTTTTCAGCCTTTTCCCACGTTAAACACGCCTGGTGGGAATCCCGCTGATGAAACCTGGCGTGAACAGTGTCGGCTTGCTTACTTTCAGCTGCAGGTCAATCAGGAAAGAAGAGATTTAATCAGACAGCATTTGTAGGTTGCAGGACCTTGTTGTTTCAGGCTTGGGGCAACTTGTTCAAGGCTTAGGCACAGCGGTGGAAGGTTGGAGCCTCACACACTTCTCCAGTGTGAGCGCCTGGGAAGCCCCTCTCGCCACCCTCACTCAGCGCATCCTCAACTGAGGCACCTACCAGAAGCATAGGAGGCCTTTTTTTTCTTCCCCTCTTAGCATTAGAGAACCTCCAGCCCCAATCGCGAAATGACACACGCCACAACTGTAGAAGTTGCCATCTGAAATTTTATTTACAGTAACCAACTGATGGCATTTTAAAAATAAACACATTTCACCCAAGTGACTACCCTTGTGATTAGTGGTGCTTTATTTTTCTCTTACGCGTGCTCCTACATAGTGGTTCCCCTGTGGCTTCAGCAGATGTGGAGGCCCCTTGCTCACTTTCCTGCTGCTCCTCTCTCGACACCTTTGGCGGGCGTCCTCTGGGGTGGCGAGCCTGTGAGGGCTCGCCAGCAGTCTGCTGCTCCTGTGGCTGTGCAGGGGTTGAGACCTCTATCTCCATTGGGTGTGGACTCCGGCGGGGCTCTGACCGAGGGCTCTGCAGTGGCATGGAAGTGTGAGCGCTTGGAGAGGAGCCCCCACTTCCTTGAGGTCTGCCACCAACCTCCCTCTCATGGGTCAGGTCCCCGTCAGTGCCTGCAAGTGGCTTGAGAGCAGCTTGCTGCACATCAGGGGGGCCATGGGGACCCGTTTCTGCAATGGCAGTCCTACTCAGAGGGCCTGCCATGAAGGTCTGGTTTCTCTGTTCAATAGCTGATCATCGCTCCTCCAGAGATGTCAGTCTATTCTGAACACTCACTATGTTTTCAACACTCTGGTGACTTAGCTCCTCCATGGCCGTAGCCATCCTATCCTCTACTGTAGCCATCCTTTCCGCGGAGGTTGCTATCCTTTCTGTGGTGATGAGTTCATGCGCCAATGACTCCACAAAGGCTCTGCTCATGTTCGCTATGGACTCCTCTATTCGCTCCACACTCGCAGCGACCCTGGAGACAAAACCTGTCAGAGACTCCTGCATCTGTGCATGGAGATTCATCACCTCTTCTTTTGCGGATGGACGCAGAGGCAGAGGGTCGACATACAGCAGAGCTGAGCTGGCAGAGTCCTGCGCCCTCCGACGAGGACTCTCCGCTGCTGTCCCTGTCTCCACCATCTGCTGATGCTCACTTGTGAGCTGTGATACACCAGGTGACAACATTACTCTATCTCGCGAAGGTCCCACCGAGGTGTGTGTGTCTGTGCTGGCTGCGCTGAATTCTGCTGACGCTGCGCCCTCAGAGGTGGGAGCTTCCTCTGAGGCGTCTGGTTGCTCAGCCTCTTCCTCCGCAGTGGGGACAGGGGCTTCGGATGGTCCTGTGGGGGAGTAAAGGAAAGAGTTAGAGATGTGATGCCAAGGTTACATGCACATTGGATTTTGCAGATGTTCATAAGTCCAAATGATGTAGCTTCAGAATCATAACAGCAACTCATGCTATGTCAATGAGAGAGATGGAAAACTATTCTGTCACCAGCTTGCGGGCCTGCCCCTGTCTCTCCTTCCCCAGCTTCCGCAGCCACATCAGCCCCGACAATTTCCAGGACTCCTTCCTCCCAGGGGGTCGGGCGGGCCCCCTCTAGTCCTGGCTCGCGCTCTGTTGTTGTGAGCTCTCTTTTCCTGCAATGAGGGAGACAAGTGGAGTTTGAGTGAGAATGAAGGAGTGAGTGTAGAGATTGCATAACCTAGATACTTAGAGGGAGACAAAGATGGTGTGAGGCTGCAAGACCAAGGGCCCTCCCTGTGTGTTAGTTGTGCTCAAAATACCAGAGTGTGAGGGCTGCATTGTGGAATAGTTATGTGAACGTGAGCATAGAGAGAGAGGGAATGGGTAAGGGTGCATGGATGTGACTGTGAAGTGGGATGTGGAGGAAGAGAGTGCTAAAGCTGAGTGCTGGTGGGAAAAGGCAATGGGGATCAGAATGAGGGTGGTGGAAACTTCATACTTACTTTTCCTGTACGGTGAAGGTCATGGAATCGCTTCCGACACTGTATCCAGGTTCTTCTGGTGACTCCCAGCAAGTTGACATCTGCTGCCACTTGCATCCATGCAGCCTTGGTCTCAGTGGGAGGCCTCTTCCTCCCTGACCTAGGGAAGATGACCTCCCTGTGGGCCCTCACCCCGTCCAATAATACCTGCAGTGAAGCCTCGTCGAATTTGCTGGCAGCTCGGGGTCTGGCACTGGCCACAGCTGCTGTAGGCTCCTCTGCCATCCTCTGTGGTTCGCATGGAAGCCTGCAGAGGTTGCAATGCTTGCTGTAGACTTTAAAAGCACCACGAATGACGACATCATACTGTGGGGCTTTCTGACTGGAAATAGTCAATTAGCAAGGGTTCCCACACACTGGAAATGAATTGGCCAATTGAGGGAAAATTGCATCAATCTGGCAGACCCATTTACATTCGTGTGGGAACCCCGACATTCGGGGAACCCGACAATTCCCCGCACCTGCGGGAAAATCGACCCCTTTGTCTCTCCTCAGCAGCCAGTTGGGCTAATTTAGCTTTCCAGTTCTTCTTCTACAACCTATTCTGTCTATTCTTTTACTCACTTGCTTCTAAAAGCCTTTGCTACTTTTCTTCTATGCTCAGCAAATTTTTCTCACTCCTTGAAGCCTTTCTAATCTCAGTCTTTGCTTCCCTTCTATGCTTTTTATATTTTTCCACTGTTTCCTCCTGTATTATCTCCCCTATATTTAATGTCTACCTGTACCTCTCTTTTTACATTAAAATGAATTTTTACTCTGAGTGAGTTAGTGACACAGTGGTTTTGACAATGTGGTTTTTCCTGGGCGGGGCTTCGTTTCCTTGCAACAAGCAGCTATTTGTACCAGTCCCAAGGAAAAGCTATTTATTAAATTATTTCCACCTCCTGGCTTGTTGGAACTGAAATCCTTTAGTATTAAACTAACTTCAAAATGTTTAAAATACCCCCCATCACTGAATAGAATGTCGCAACACTTCTAATGGTATACTTATTGCAGCGTTCATCATCATATGATTTTGGGCCTGATAAGATATGGCAGGTATGTTAACTTAAATTTCCAGACCGGGTGCGCATGTGTGTGTGTCCAATTTCCTTTCTTCAAGGAAAAGTGATTCCTTGTAGAGAAATGTAAGTATTGCCACAATAGGGATATTTTGCTGCTGAATTGGTACATCACTGTCATTAGGTTTGTTCAAGGCCAAGTTTTGATACCAAGATTCATTGATCATCTGGCACTTTTCAATGATAAACCTTTGTGATGTGTAAAAATGTTTTATGTGGCATGTGTTTAATGGAAGTCCAACACAAGTGCATTGTTATAATATGATTCAGTGTTAATATCTACTGTGCTGTATTTTTATTGTGGCATCCCTTACTTAAAGGCAAGCTTTTGGTTTTGAATAGATCTTTTATTTTCTTTTTTCAATAACTGTGTGAAGAGATGGTTGGTTGAGTTTGTTTTGCATTTGCAGCAATTCTTAATTTAATTTGATTAAAAACAGCCAAATTAAATTTGGTAAAATTGCTTCTAAAAATCTATAAATTTGGTGCATGCCAACTGTGTGAGTGCTCTGAGTTGTCTGCTCTGATTTAAAGTAACAAGGTATCAAAGTTGAAGCATCCTTGATGAAACCTGTGACAATTACATTGAAAAATCTGTCCCTGCCCAAAAAATGTAATTTCTATATATTTTCAAATGTAATTTTCCTTTCAAAGGGAAACTGAACACTGGGATCTTATTTTTATTGTGCATGTTTTATTGAGCCAAACAACAACAATAACTTGTATGTGTATGCTTCGCAGGAGTATTGTAAGACAAAAAAATTGGTGACATCGAGCCACATAAGGAGAAATTAGGGCAGGTGACCAAAAGCTTGGTCAAAGAGGTAGGTTTTAAGGAGCATCTTAAAGGAGGAAGGAGAGGCGGAGAGGTTTAGGCAGGGAATTCCAGAGCTTAGGCCCGAGGCAGCAGAAGGCACTGCCACCAATGGTGGAGCGATTATAATCGGGGATGCTCAAGAGGGCAGAATTAGAGAAGCGCAGATACCTCGGGGGTGGGGGGGGTGGGTGGGGGGGTGGGTTGTGAGGTTGAAGGAGATTACAGAGATAGGGAGGGGGCGAGGCCAAGGAGGGATTTGAAAACAAGGATGAGAATTTTGAAATCGAGGCGTTGCTTAGCCAGGAGCCAATGTAGGTCAGCGAACACAGGGGTGATGGGTGAATGGGACTTGGTGTGAGTTAGGACACAGGCAGCCGAGTTTTGGATCACCTCAAGTTTACGTAGGGTAGATTGTGGGAGGCCAACCAGGAGTGCGTTAGAATAGTCAAGTCTAGAGGTAACAGAGGCATGGATGAGGGTTTCAGCGGTGGATGAGCTGAGGCAAGGGCGGAGACGGGCAATGATACAGAGGTGGAAATGGCGGTCTTAGTTATGTTGCGGATATGTGGTCGGAAGCTCGGTTCATGGTCAAATATGACATCAAGGTTGCAAACAGTGTGGTTCAGCCTCAGATAGATGTTAGGGAGAGGGATGGAGTCAGTGGCTAGGGAATGGAGTTTGTGGCGGAGACTGAAAACAATGGCTTTAGTCTTCCCAATATTTAATTGGAGAAAATTTTTGCTCACCCAGAACTGGACAATTTAGAGACCGCGGAGGGGTCGAGAGAAGTGGTGGTGAGGTAGAGCTGGGTGTCGTCAGTGTACATGTGGAAACTGACGCTGTGTTTTCAGATGATGTCGCCAAGGGGCAGCATGTAGATGAGAAATAGGAGGGGGCCAAGGATAGATCCTTGGGGGAGACCAGAGGTAACGATGTGGGAGCGGGAAGAGAAGCCGTTGCAGGTGATTCTCTGGCTACGATTAGATAGATAAGAATGGAACCAGGTGAGTGCAGTCCCACCCATCTGGACGATGGTGCAGAGGCGTTGGAGAAGGATGGAGTGGTCAACCGTGTCAAGGCTGCAGACGGGTCAAGAAGGATGAGGAGAGATAGTTCACCTTCGTCACAGTCACAAAGGATGTCATTTGTGACTTTGATGAGAGCCGTTTTGGTACTGTTGGCCAAAGGAGATATTAGAAGGGGTGACTAAAAGCTTGTTCAAAGAGATGGATTTTAAAGGGGTCTTAAAGGAATAGAGCGAATTGTAGAACCTGGGGTCTAGTCGGCTGAAGGCACGGCCACCAATAGTGGGGCAAAGGGAGTGAGGGGGATGCGTGAGGTGAGAGTTGGGGGAACGCAGAGTTTTTGGAGGATTGTAGGGCTGGAGAAGGTGGTGTAGTGGTTGTTACTGGACTAGTAATCCAGAGAATGTGAGCTCAAATGCCACCCTGGCAGTTTGAAAATTTGAGATGATAAAAGCTAGCATCAGTAAAAAGAAAAGTGACCATGAAGCTATCGGATTGTCATAAAATCCCAACTGGTTTACTCATGCCCTTTCGAGGATGAAACCTGCCATCCTTACCCTGTATGACTTGCATGTGACTCCAGTCTAGGTTTCCCAACCCCTCCCACTTTGGATGGGAGCTTTTTTCGGAATTGGGGATTACTCCCCCGAGCACTGCCTCCAGCAGTCCGGGACATCAGCTCTTTAAATTTCTTGCCGCATTGTGCCAAACCGCACCGTAACATCACAAGCTGCTGCTCATGAAGCCTCAGTCTCAGTCAGGAGGGGTTGCTGGAGAGTCTGGAATTGGTGGGGGCTTGGGGGAGAGAAAGAGTCTCGGGGAGGAGACTGGGGAAAGTGGGGTCTGGGGTGATGGAGATTGGGGGAATGGGGGCTTGGGGGAGAGATGGAAACTGAGGAATGGGGGCTTGGGGGAGAGATGGGGAATGGGGGATCGGGGGAGAGATGGGGAATGGGGGCTAGGGGGAGAGATGGGGAATGGGGGCTCGGGGGAGAGATGGGGAATGAGGGCTCGGGGGGGAGATGGGGAATGGGGGCTCAGGGGAGAGATGGGTAATGGGGACTCGGGGGAGAGATGGGGAATAGAGGCTCGGGGGAGAGATCGCGAATGGGGGCTCGGGGGAGAGATGGGGAATGGGGGCTCGGGGGAGAGACGGGGAATGTGGGCTCGGGGGAGAGACGGGGAATGGCTCGGGGGAGAGACGGGGAATGGGGGCTCGGGGGAGAGACGGGGAATGGGGGCTCGGGGGAGAGACGGGGAATGTGGGCTCGGGGGAGAGACGGGGAATGGGGGCTCGGGGGAGAGACGGGGAATGGAGGCTCGGGGGAGAGATGGGAATGGAGGCTCGGGGGAGAGATGGAGACCGGGGAATGGGGGCTCGGCGGAGAGATGGAGACTGGGGAATGAGGCCTCGGGGAGAGATGGGGAATGGGGGCTCGGGTGAGAGACGGGGAATGTAGGCTCGGGGGAGAGATGAGGATTGGAGGCTCGGGGGAGAGATGAGGAATGGAGGCTCGGGGGAGAGATGGAGTCTGGGGAATGGGGGCTCGGGGAAGAGATGGAGACTGGGGAAGGGGGCTCGGGGGAGAGATGGGGAATGGAGGCTCGGCGGAGAGATGAGGAATGGAGGCTCGGGGGAGAGATGGAGTCTGGGGAATGGGGGCTCGGGGAAGAGATGGAGACTGGGGAAGGGGGCTCGGGGGAGAGATGGGGAATGGCGGCTCGGCGGAGAGATGGAGTCTGGGGAATGGGGGCTCGGGGAAGAGATGGAGACTCGGGAATGGGGGATCGGGGGGAGATGGGGAATGGGGGCTCGATGGGGAGATGGGTAATGGGGGATTGGGGGAGAGGTGGGGAATGGAGGCGCGGGAGAGATGGGAATGGAGGCTCGGCGGAGAGATGGAGACTGGGTAATGGGAGCTCGGGGGAGAGATGGGGAATGGGGGTTCGGGGGGGAATGGGGGCACGGACGGGGGGGAAATGGGGGCTCGTGGGGGGAATGGGGGAGAGATGGGGCTCGGGGGAGACATGGGGAATGGGGGCTCGGGGGAGAGATGTGGAATGGGGGCTCGGCGGAGAGATGGGGAATGGGGGCTCGGCGGAGAGATGGAGACCGGGGAATGGGGGCTCGGCGGAGAGATGGAGACTGGGGAATGGGGGCTCGGGGGGAGATGGGGAATGGGGGCTCGGGGGGAGATGGGGAATGGGGGCTCGGGGAGATGGGGAATGGGGGCTCGGGGGAGAGATGGGGAATGGAGGCTCGAGGGAGAGATGGGAATGGAGGCTCGAGGGAGAGATGGGAATGGAGGCTCGGCGGAGAGATGGGGAATGGGGGCTCGGGGGAGAGATGGGGAATGGGGTCTCGGGGAGGGGGAATGGGGGCTCGGGGGAGAGATGGGGAATGGGGGCTCGGGGGAGAGATGGGGAATGGGGGCTAGGGGAGAGATGGGGAATGGGGGCTCGGGGGAGAGATGGGGAATGGGGGCTCGGGAGAGATGGGGGCTCGGGGGAGAGATGGGGAATGGGGGCTCGGGGGAGAGATGGGGAATGGGGGCTCGGGGGAGAGATGGGGAATGGGGGCTCGGGGGAGAGATGGGGAATGGAGGCTCGGGGGAGAGATGGGGAATGGAGGCTCGGGGGAGAGATGGGGAATGGAGGCTCGGGGGAGAGATGGAGGCTGGGGAATGGGGGCTCGGGGGAGAGATGTGGAATGGGGGCTCGGGGGAGAGATGTGGAATGGGGGCTCGGGGGAGAGATGGGGAATGGGGGCTCGGGGGAGAGATGGGGAATGGGGGCTCGGGGGAGAGATGGGGGCTCGGGGGAGAGATGGGGAATGGGGGCTGGGGGAGAGATGGGGAATGGGGGCTCGGGGGAGAGATGGGGAATGGGGGCTCGGGGGAGAGATGGAAATGGGGGCTCGGGGGAGAGATGGGGAATGGGGGCTCGGGGGAGAGATGGGGAATGGGGGCTCGGGAAAGAGGTGGGGAATGGGGGCTCGGGGGAGAGATGGGGAATGGGGGCTCGGGGGAGAGATGGGGGCTCGGGGGAGAGATGGGGAATGGGGGCTCGGGGGAGAGATGGGGAATGGGGGCTCGGGGGAGAGATGGGGAATGGGGGCTCGGGGGGGGATGGGGGCTCGGGGGAAGAGATGGGGGCTGGGGGAGAGATGGGGAACGCGGGCTCGGGGGAGAGATGGGGAATGGGGGCTCGGCGGAGAGATGGAGACTGGGGAATGGGGGCTCGGGGGGAGATGGGGAATGGGGGCTCGGGGGGAGATGGGGAATGGGGGCTCGGGGAGATGGGGAATGGGGGCTCGGGGGAGAGATGGGGAATGGAGGCTCGAGGGAGAGATGGGAATGGAGGCTCGGCGGAGAGATGGGGAATGGGGGCTCGGGGGAGAGATGGGGAATGGGGTCTCGGGGAGGGGGAATGGGGGCTCGGGGGAGAGATGGGGAATGGGGGCTCGGCGGAGAGATGGAGTCTGGGGAATGGGGGCTCGGGGAAGAGATGGAGACTCGGGAATGGGGGATCGGGGGGAGATGGGGAATGGGGGCTCGATGGGGAGATGGGTAATGGGGGATTGGGGGAGAGGTGGGGAATGGAGGCGCGGGAGAGATGGGAATGGAGGCTCGGCGGAGAGATGGAGACTGGGTAATGGGAGCTCGGGGGAGAGATGGGGAATGGGGGTTCGGGGGGGAATGGGGGCACGGACGGGGGGGAAATGGGGGCTCGTGGGGGGAATGGGGGAGAGATGGGGCTCGGGGGAGACATGGGGAATGGGGGCTCGGGGGAGAGATGTGGAATGGGGGCTCGGCGGAGAGATGGGGAATGGGGGCTCGGCGGAGAGATGGAGACCGGGGAATGGGGGCTCGGCGGAGAGATGGAGACTGGGGAATGGGGGCTCGGGGGGAGATGGGGAATGGGGGCTCGGGGGGAGATGGGGAATGGGGGCTCGGGGAGATGGGGAATGGGGGCTCGGGGGAGAGATGGGGAATGGAGGCTCGAGGGAGAGATGGGAATGGAGGCTCGAGGGAGAGATGGGAATGGAGGCTCGGCGGAGAGATGGGGAATGGGGGCTCGGGGGAGAGATGGGGAATGGGGTCTCGGGGAGGGGGAATGGGGGCTCGGGGGAGAGATGGGGAATGGGGGCTCGGGGGAGAGATGGGGAATGGGGGCTAGGGGAGAGATGGGGAATGGGGGCTCGGGGGAGAGATGGGGAATGGGGGCTCGGGAGAGATGGGGGCTCGGGGGAGAGATGGGGAATGGGGGCTCGGGGGAGAGATGGGGAATGGGGGCTCGGGGGAGAGATGGGGAATGGGGGCTCGGGGGAGAGATGGGGAATGGAGGCTCGGGGGAGAGATGGGGAATGGAGGCTCGGGGGAGAGATGGGGAATGGAGGCTCGGGGGAGAGATGGAGGCTGGGGAATGGGGGCTCGGGGGAGAGATGTGGAATGGGGGCTCGGGGGAGAGATGTGGAATGGGGGCTCGGGGGAGAGATGGGGAATGGGGGCTCGGGGGAGAGATGGGGAATGGGGGCTCGGGGGAGAGATGGGGGCTCGGGGGAGAGATGGGGAATGGGGGCTGGGGGAGAGATGGGGAATGGGGGCTCGGGGGAGAGATGGGGAATGGGGGCTCGGGGGAGAGATGGAAATGGGGGCTCGGGGGAGAGATGGGGAATGGGGGCTCGGGGGAGAGATGGGGAATGGGGGCTCGGGAAAGAGGTGGGGAATGGGGGCTCGGGGGAGAGATGGGGAATGGGGGCTCGGGGGAGAGATGGGGGCTCGGGGGAGAGATGGGGAATGGGGGCTCGGGGGAGAGATGGGGAATGGGGGCTCGGGGGAGAGATGGGGAATGGGGGCTCGGGGGGGGGATGGGGGCTCGGGGGAAGAGATGGGGGCTGGGGGAGAGATGGGGAACGCGGGCTCGGGGGAGAGATGGGGAATGGGGGCTCGGCGGAGAGATGGAGACTGGGGAATGGGGGCTCGGGGGGAGATGGGGAATGGGGGCTCGGGGGGAGATGGGGAATGGGGGCTCGGGGAGATGGGGAATGGGGGCTCGGGGGAGAGATGGGGAATGGAGGCTCGAGGGAGAGATGGGAATGGAGGCTCGGCGGAGAGATGGGGAATGGGGGCTCGGGGGAGAGATGGGGAATGGGGTCTCGGGGAGGGGGAATGGGGGCTCGGGGGAGAGATGGGGAATGGGGGCTCGGGGGAGAGATGGGGAATGGGGGCTCGGGGGAGAGATGGGGAATGGGGGCTAGGGGAGAGATGGGGAATGGGGGCTCGGGGGAGAGATGGGGAATGGGGGCTCGGGAGAGATGGGGGCTCGGGGGAGAGATGGGGAATGGGGGCTCGGGGGAGAGATGGGGAATGGGGGCTCGGGGGAGAGATGGGGAATGGGGGCTCGGGGGAGAGATGGGGAATGGAGGCTCGGGGGAGAGATGGGGAATGGAGGCTCGGGGGAGAGATGGGGAATGGAGGCTCGGGGGAGAGATGGAGGCTGGGGAATGGGGGCTCGGGGGAGAGATGTGGAATGGGGGCTCGGGGGAGAGATGTGGAATGGGGGCTCGGGGGAGAGATGGGGAATGGGGGCTCGGGGGAGAGATGGGGAATGGGGGCTCGGGGGAGAGATGGGGAATGGGGGCTGGGGGAGAGATGGGGAATGGGGGCTCGGGGGAGAGATGGGGAATGGGGGCTCGGGGGAGAGATGGAAATGGGGGCTCGGGGGAGAGATGGGGAATGGGGGCTCGGGGGAGAGATGGGGAATGGGGGCTCGGGAAAGAGGTGGGGAATGGGGGCTCGGGGGAGAGATGGGGAATGGGGGCTCGGGGGAGAGATGGGGGCTCGGGGGAGAGATGGGGAATGGGGGCTCGGGGGAGAGATGGGGAATGGGGGCTCGGGGGAGAGATGGGGAATGGGGGCTCGGGGGGGAATGGGGGCTCGGGGGAAGAGATGGGGGCTGGGGGAGAGATGGGGAATGCGGGCTCGGGGGAGAGATGGGGAATGGGGGCTCGGGGGAGAGATGGGGAATGGGGGCTCGGGGGAGAGATGGAAATGGGGGAGAGATGGGGAATGGAGGCTCGGCGGAGAGATGGAGTCTGGGGAATGGGGGCTCGGGGAAGAGATGGAGACTGGGGAATGGGGGCTCGGGGGGAGATGGGGAATGGGGGCTCGGGGAGATGGGGAATGGGGGCTCGGGGGAGAGATGGGGTATGGGGGCTCGGGGGAGAGATGGGGAATGGAGGCTCGGGGAGAGATGGGAATGGAGGCTCGGCGGAGAGATGGGGAATGGGGGTTCGGGGGAGAGATGGGGAATGGGGTCTCGGAGGGGGGGCGGTGGTAATGGGGGCTCGGGGGTGGGATGGGGAATGGGGGCTCGGGGGAGAGATGGGGAATGGGGGCTCAGGGGAGAGATGTGGAATGGGGGCTCGGGGGGGAGATGTGGAATGGGGGCTCGGGGGAGAGACGGGGAATGGAGGCTCGGGGGAGAGATGGGGAATGGAGGCTCGGGGGAGAGATGGGGAATGGAGGCTCGGGGGAGAGATGGAGGCTGGGGAATGGGGGCTCGGGGGAGAGATGGACACTGCGGAATGGGGGCTCGGGGGAGATATGGGGAATGGGGGCTCGGGGGAGAGATGGGGAATGGGGGCTGGGGGAGAGATGGGGAATGGGGGCTCGGGGGAGAGATGGAAATGGGGGCTCGGGGGAGAGATGGGGAATGGGGGCTCGGGGGAGAGATGGGGAATGGGGGCTCGGGGGAGAGATAGGGAATGGGGGCTCGGGGGAGAGATGGGGAATGGGGGCTCGGGGGAGAGATGGGGAATGGGGGCTCGGGGCAGAGATGGGGGCTCGGGAGAAATGGGGGCTCGGGAGAGATGGGGAATGGGGGCTCGGGGGAGAGATGGGGAATGGGAGCTCGAGGGAGAGATGGGGAATGGGGGCTCGGGGGAGAGATGGGGAATGGGGGCTCGGGGGAGAGATGGGGAATGGGGGCTCGGGGGAGAGATGGGGAATGGGGGCTCGGGCGAGAGATGGGGAGTGGGGGCTCGGGGAAGAGATGGGGAATGGGGGCTCGGGGTGGCGGGGAGAGATGGAGACTGGAGTATTGAGGGCCTTCCCGCCATCATAAGGTCAGAAGTGGGGATGTTCGCTGATGATTGCACACTGTTCAGCACCATTCGAGACTCGTCAGATACTGACGCAGTCTGTGTGCATATGCAGCAAGACCTGGACAATATTCAGACTTGGGCTGACAAGTGGCAAGTAACATTCGCACCACACAAGTGCCAGGCAATGACCATCTCCAACAAGCGAGAATCTAACCATCTCCCCTTGACATTCAATGGCATTACCATCGCTGAATCCCCCACTATCAACATCCTGGGGATTACCATTGATCAGAAACTGAACTGGACCAGCCATATAAATACTGTGGCTACAAGAGCAGGCCAGAGGCTGGGAATTCTGCGGCGAGTGTCTCACCTGCTGACTCCCCAAAGCCTTTCCACCGTCTACAAGGCACAAGTCAGGAGTGTGATGGAATACTCTCCACTTGCCTGGATGAGTGCAGCTCCAACAACACTCAAGAAGCTCGACACCATTCAGGATAAAGCAGCCCGCTCGATTAGCACCACATCCACCACCTTCAACATTCACTCCCTCCACCACCGGCGCACTGTGGCTGCAGTGTGTAACATCTACAAGATGCACTGCAGCAACTCGCCAAAGCTCCTTCAACAGCACCTTCCAAAACCACGACCTCTACCACTTAGAAGGACAAGGGCAGCAGACGCATGGGAACATCACCACCTACAAGTTCCCCTCCAAGCCACACACCATCCTGACTTGGACCTGTATCGCCGTTCCTTCACTGTCGCTGGGCCAAAATCCTGGAACACCCTTCCTAACAGCATTGTGGGTGTACCTACACCATATGGACTGCAGCGGTTCAAGAAGGCGGCTCACCACCATCTTCTCAAGGGCAATTAGGGATGGGCACTAAATGCAGGCCTAGCCAGCCAGCGACGCCCACATCCCATCAATGAATTAGAAAAAGGATGGAGATGGGGAATGGGGGCTCGGGGAAGAGATGGAGAATGAGGGCTTTGGGGAATGAGGGCTTGGAGAGATGGAGACTGGGGAGTGGGGGCTCGGGGGAGGGGGGGAAGCGATGAAGACTGAGGAATAGGGACTCGGGGGAGACATGGACAATGGGGACTTGGGGGAGAGATGGAGACTGGGGAATGGGCGATCGGGCGGAAAGTTGGGAAAGGGGGCTCGGAGAGAGATGGGGAATGGGGGCTTCAGTGGAGAGACTGGGACTGTGGAACGGGGGAGAAACGGAATGGGGGGAGAGAGATGGGGAATTGGAGAGATGGGGAACGAGGGAGAGACGCCGATAGGTGGAGAGACGGAGAGTGGGAAACGGGGAGAGGGAGTGAGATGGTGAGTGGAGAACTGGGAAAGGGGGTGAGATGGAGAGTGGGGAACGGGGAGAGGGGGTGAGATGGAGAGTGGGGAACGGGGAGAGGGGGTGAGATGGAGAGTGGGGAACGGGGAGAGGGGGTGAGATGGAGAGTGGGGAACGGGGAGAGGGGGTGAGATGGAGAGTGGGGAACGGGGTATCGGGGGAGGGGGGTTGTGGAAAGAGATGGGGAATGGGGTCTCAGGGAAGATATGGGAGCTGGGGGGGAGATGAAGACTGGGGATGGGGCATCAGTAGTTGGGGGAGAGAAAGGCACTGGGAAATGGGAAGAGAATGGAACACTGGGTCTGGGGACTGGGGCTCAAACCAGGTGGGGGGGCGGGCGTGGAGACCAGCATTTCCTGCAGAGCCGGGAGCAGCAACATGGTGAGTGGGAGGGAGGAGCAGCCAGTAAAGGGGTGAGTGAAACCTGGGGCCCTCACTGTGGGTAAATAGTGAGGGATTGTTTCCGTTGGTGGGTGAATGGGGAACTAGGGAACGGAAACCAAGGATTCTCACTGGACAAAACAAGAGGGAAGGGAGGAGATAGGTTCTTGAACTGAGGACTATTGGACCGTGGGATCCTTAACCAAATGTGGCTATTGAGGTAAAGGCGTTTTTGAAAAAGAGGAATATAAAACGATCTGGAAGGGAATGGGGTTACAGGTGAGAACACCGACACCGGGAGCCAAATGACCTCATCCTGCATCGTACTTTCTATAATTCCATGAAAACCCTGCTTTATTGAGTCTGAGCTCAGTGAATGGTTTAGAGATGTTGCTGTTGAGCTGAGTTTAGGACCGTGTGCTCCAAACAACAAACCCGCTGCCCTTTGTGCAATCTCTCAGTTTGGTTCAGGTCGGGTTGACGTGTGAAGTCCAAGTACAGATCCGCTCTGACTGAAGTGCACATGTCAGAGTTTTCATCACCTAGTGCAATTTCAATGAGTTACCTTTAGTTTCTAGTTCCTCCCACCTCTGGTTTCCCCTCTGCGAATTGTTTCCACCCTTCCCCTGCCCTTGGGGGGGTTCCCTCTTCCCCTGCCCTCGGGTCGGGGGGGGGGTTCCCCCTTCCCCTGCCCTCAGGGGTTCCCCCTTCCCCTGCCCTCGGGGGGGGTTCCCCCTTCCCCTGCCCTCGTGGGGGGGGGGTTCCCCCTTCCCCTGCCCTCGGGGGGGGGGGGGGTTCCCCCTTCCCCTGCCCTCGGGGGGGGGGGGGTTCCCCCTTCCCCTGCCCTCGGGGGGTTCCCTCTTTCCCTGCCCTCGGGAGGCCTCCTGGTTCTGGGAACCTGTCGCACAACAGCTGCTGGTGCGAAACCACGACTAAAAATACTCACCTACAAGGGACCTAACCGTTATCAGATAATTGCTGTAACGTTTGTAAAAGCCATGTGATTGGATGTCATGTGATTGGGCACCACATGGTCAGAATGCCACGTGATCAAACATCCAGGAATGCCTCCAACCAGAGTTGGCAGCCCGACTCCAGTCCCACAACAGCAATTTTGACTTAACTGCCCTCTGAAGTGCCATAGCAAGCCACTTGGTTTGCTTCGAGATGGGCAATAAATGTTGGCCTTGCCAGAAACAACTCATTGCTGAAAAAAACTTCCATCCCCAGGTGAATCGGGGAATGCTGCAATCTTGCTCTTCGGGAGAGAACCGAAAAACTTATATTTGCAGGTGGTAGATTGTGATGTGTATGTATATAAAATATGTAACATGAGTTGCTGCAATGGTTAAATGAGAGTGGTTTTGCAGGCAATAGGCTTGACGCATGCTCGAGAATCTCCTTGATGCTTACAATTTTCCACAATTGCCTTAATTGCAAAAGAATTAGATTATTTTTAATTTCCTACAATTTAATTTTGTTTACTTCTTAAAATTCACTTCAGGTACTGTAAGTATTAATTTATAAAGAGGATAGTTCTCATGGACTGACTAAAGGTTAGTATTTCCAACGAGAATGGCCTTTTTGTATCATGTTGTTTCATCTGGTCACTGATTGTTAATTGATTTTATCAGAGGCAGCCGCTCTGTTGTCTAGCTTTGTTACCTAATAATCTGAAGAAAACACTGTTCACAAATGTGCAGCTGCATTAGCACGTGACGCGTTCTGTTAGATGTTGCTGGACTGTATTAGGTTCAAAGAATACAAACAGTGCTTTTAGGATCGTGTGATTAGTTGCTGCCAGCAGTTCCTGATTTCAGCTGTAGCATTCGGGAAGGCACAGAGCTCAGGTGAAGCACAAATCGGGTGAACTGCCTCTGGCTACTGAGAAGCCATTCGTAGAGAACTAGGAATAGAACTTGGGCCTATGTTCATCCAAGAACTTTTAACTTTTTTTCCTCTTTTTTACTAATTTTTCTGATAGGGAGGGAATTATTTTCCTTTCTTCCATCAAATTTCTCTTACTCGGAGGCATTAACTCTTCTTGGGTACAATTCCCTGGGCACCAGTCACCTCCTGGTACCTTGCCCAAGAGGCCATTCCTCATGTATGAACCTTGACCATAAGTACTGGCAGGCTATTCTTCCACAGGGTCATAATGGCTGAGCCTCTTCCTCGCTTCACTTAACTGTCACACATGCACATTGCCACTGGTAGTTGCTGGATAACGATCAGAAGCAGCAATCCTGCCCGATTTTTCTTCGCGCTAACTCGGTGCCATGAGATCAGTTGCAACCCCTCTACTACTATCTCGGTTAAAATCGGGTAGCTCAGCACAGAAGAGGAATGGAATCTTGGACCTACCTGATCTGTGTGGGAGAATTATTTTCAGTGTATAAAGGAAGTGTTATTGTACACCTTTTTAAAAGGGAAAAATTCCCCAGGTACAGCAAAGCTACAGCACAGTTTCACAAACAGTAGAAGAGGATTAGAGCAGTAAAACATTTTAGATATCCAAAATATACTTGAACTGAACTATGATCTACTTAACTAAGTTAGGTTTGACCTGCTGGATACAATAATTATGACCATGTGCGAATTCCATTGAAATCTTGTCATTGAATAGCACAGCATGTTGATGCAAAAATGACTTGGTTATTTGTAATTCTGCATCATTGTTGAATGTTAATATTTAGCATTCCCATGTTCTGCAGCAAACATTTTTTTTGCACAAAACATACGGGGTTGATTTGAAGTCCCCCACGTGGCAGATAGCAGCTGAGGTTGGCAGTTAAAATGGAGCGTGGGCCTTACTCTCTCCTTTTCTGCCTCGATCTGGCTGGCTGCAATATTAAATTACAGGCGCTAGGGATACCTGCCTGAAGCCAGCAAGCTCCTCTTTAAATATGCAGATTGGGCTCTGGTGATGTCATCGTGGCCCGATCTGCTATTTTAACCTGAGGCTTGAGCGGATAAGCAGTGATGGCTTCCCAGTCAGGCCAAACCTCCGGCCCCACAAGGAAACCTTGGGCCTCCCATTTCCTTAACGGGGCTTCTGCTCCTGGAACACTTAGCCTGTGGCCGGGACCGTTCCTGTGGATCTTCGGCGGCAGCCTCACGCTGCCCGATTTTAATGGCCCGGCAACTGCTTCCCGCTGACTTCTCGGCCCTTTTGGTCGAGATGCCAGTGAGCGGCATGTTAATGAGGCCCGGCCGTTAAAATAAGCTGAGCCTGCCTCCTGCTGCTCCTGTACAGGCATGCTTTACTGCGTTCCAGCTGGGAATTAATATCGAGCCCACAGAATCACAATATACACCCGTATTTTTCATGGCGATGCAATTTTATTATTTGTTACAAATAAGTTAATTGTATGGCTGTTTAACTACTACACAGTTTAAACTATGTGCCTAATTTTAATCAGTTGAGTTATTTTGAATTATAAAATCTATAATAAACTAGAAATAAAAGGGTTAACCAGCTAATGTGTGGTCATGGTCTTAAGCATATGCTATCAATATTGTTGAGCCTATCTGAAGTCAGCCACCATGGCAACAAGGCCTATCAGTTTTCATGAAAGAATTGCCTACAGACTTTGCTCTACTGTGTGAGCTCCATCAAATGTCTCCTGTTTTTTATGCAACCATGTATATTTAAAAGCCCAACAGTGAATTCACACAAACTCTTAATTGAACAGTTTCCCTGTTTAATCTGCTTTTATATATGAAATTGTAAACTATTGGGCTATAATTTTTCACATCACTGTTCAAATCCATTCAGCTGTAATATGGCATCATGTTTTTCTGCTTTGAAACCAAGTTGCCTTTGAATTTGTAGCTGGTCATGCATACAATTAAAAGCAATTTGGAGAATACAGAAGCTACAGGTTAAAAGACAAAGATGGCAGAAATAATTAGAGCAAGATTTCTTTTGTTTGACTCCAGTAGAATAATCAAACTTGAAGTAGTTTTAGGTGCCAAATGTCTTAGTTGCTATAGTGAATTAAAGGTGAATCGTTGCTAATGTGCAATCTAGGAAATAGTGCATTGACAACTCTGTTTTGGTTTTGCATTTTCATTAATTATTGAAATCTGACATTAATGTTTTAGAAAAATGATGATCAGAACAAAGGTAACAAAAGAAAGGTTTGAAGTTAATTCCTATTCTGGTAAACAACTGTTCAAGAACCTAATATTTCTTGTGAAATGTAATGGAAACTTTGACTATACTTTGTGGAAAAATTGGTAATTACCTATTTTGGGCACTGGGACCCAATTAATGTAGGTGAAGAAAGTTAGCTCTGTAATATGCGAACACTGAACAAATCTAATTGGCTTTACCTGCTTTGGGTGAAAAATGTGCTGAACAATGGAGATATTTAGCCCCAGTATTTAAATAACATAAACTCCTAGAAGTTAGCTAAAACTGTTCAAATGGATACGGCTTATTTAAAGATATTTAAGAACAATAATTTGCTGGGAGAATATTGGAGAATTGGGTTTTATCCCAGATTTTTGTGATTGGTTCCATGGGATATTTCTTGTCCATCAGCCAGGAAAGGCAAATGGGTTCTACTTATTGTCATATAGTGATTCCCAGTTTCCCTTTGACATTTCACTGGATTTTCTGTATTAGGTACAAACTGAGCTACTGCAATTATGGTTTGGAGCCCATCACCTTGCACTCCATAGGCAAGAGCATTACCAACTGAGGCAGTATTTGATGCAAGTTATATATCTGTAACCTGTGTGTACTTCTTCAAAATTAAACTTGAACTTAAAATTTAGAGAATGGTGACTATGAAACTACCGGATTGTCATAAAAACCCATCTGGTTCACTAAAGTCCTTTAGGGAAGGGACTCTCCTGCCCTTACCTGGTCTGGCCTGTATGTCACTCCAGACCCACAGCAATATGGTTGACTCTTAACTGCCCTCTGAAATGTCCTAGCAAACTGCTACGATAAACTATAATAAGAATAAAATCGGACAGACCACCTGGCATCGACTTAGGCACCAGATTCGGACTCCTCACTAACATCGGGGACTTGTGCCAAAATTGGGAGAGCTGTCCCACAGCCAACGCCCCAGACTCCTCCATCACCATCCTACCGGCAGGACAGACCCATCAGAGGTGGCGGCACAGTGGTATACAGTCGGGAGGGAGTGGTCCTGGGAGTCCTCAACATTGACTCTGGACCCCATGAAGTCGCATGGCATCAGGTCAAACATGGGCAAGGAAACCTCCTGCAGATTATCATTTAACGCCCTCCCTCGGCTGATGAATCAGTACTCCTCCATGTTGAACACCACTTGAAAGAAGGACTGAGGGCAGCAAGGGAACATAATGTACTCTGGGTGGGGGATTTCAATGATAGCACCATTACTGACCGTGCTGGCTGAGTTCTGAAGGACATAGACTGGGCCTGTGGCAGGTGGTGAGAGAACCATCACGAGGGAAAACCTACTTGAACTCGTCCTCACCAATCTACCTGTCAAAGATGCATCTCTCCATGACAGTATTGGTAGGAGTGACCACCGCACAGTCCATGTGGAGACGAATTCCCATCTTCACACTGAGGACTCCCTCCATCATGTTGTGTGTCAAAATGGGATAGATTCAGAACAGATCTAACAGCTCAAAACTGGGCATCCACGAGGTGCTGTGGGTGATCAGCAGCAGCAGAATTGTGTATCCACCACAATCTGTAACCTCATGGCCCGGCATATCCCTCACTCTACCATTACCATCATCAGGGGACCAACCCTGGTTAAATGAGAAATGCAGAAGAGCATGCCAGAAGCAGCACCAGGCGTACCTAAAAATGAGGTACCAAGCTGGTGAAGCTACAACACAGGACTACATGCATGCTAAACAGCGAAAGAAGCAGTATGCTATAGACAGAGCTAAGTGATCCCACAACCAACGCATCAGAGCAAAGCTCTGCAGTCCTGCCACATCCAGTCATAAATGGTGGTGGACAATTAAACAACTAATGCGAGGAGGAGGCTCTATGAACATCCCCATCCTCAATGATGGTGGAACCCAGCATGTGAGTTTTTGAAAAACTCAAGGACCTGCGACCAGGAAAAGCTTGCGGGGCAGACGGCATACTAAGCGAGATGATTAAACAGACAGACGATAAAATGAAACTGGCTATCCTAAAACTCTTCAACTTGGTTCTGAGTGTCGGTTACTTCCCTGATATCTGGAACAAAGGACTCATAACGCCCATATACAAAAGTGGGGACAAAGCCGACCCAAATAACTATCGAGGCATCTGTGTAAACAGTAACCTGGGGAAGGTATTCTGTAGTATCATAAACAAAAGACTTATCAACTTCCTTGATGAGCACAATGTCTTGAGTAAAAGCCAAATTGGATTCCTGCCAAACTATAGAACATCAGATCATATCTTCACCCTACAGACCCTAATTGACAAACACGTTCATCAAAACAAAAGCAAAATCTACGCATGCTTTATAGATTTCCAGAAGGCTTTCGATTCCATCTGGCATGACGGTTTATTCCTGAAACTTATCGAAAGCGGGGTAGGGGGAAAAACATATGATGTAATTAAATCAATGTATACAAACAACAAATGTGCAGTTAAAATTGGAGACAAACAAACAAAATACTTTCCACAGGGGCGGGGGGTGACGCAGGGCTCGCCAATCTCACCGACACTCTTTAATATTTACATAAATGAATTGGCAAAACTACTTGAACAATCTACAGCACCCAGCCCCACCCTATATGAATCCAAGGTTAAATTCCTCCTCTATGCAGACGACCTGGTTCTGCTGTCACCAACTAAGGAGGGTCTACAGCAGAACCTGGATCTGCTGGAGTCGTACTGCCAGACTTGGGCCCTGACAATAAATCCCCAAAAAAACAAAGTCCTTGTGTTCCAGCAAAGATCCAGACATCAGGGACCCAAAATAAATTTCACACTAGGAACAACCAAAATTGAACAAACCACTAACTACACATACTTGGGCTTAAAAATCAGTTCTACGGGAAATTTCAACTGGCTGTGAATGAACTGAAAGAGAAAGCAAGAAGGGCTTTCTATGCCATTAAAAAATCAATCCAAATAGAAATCCCAATTAGCATTTGGCTCAAAATTTTCAAATCAGTAATTGAACCAATTGCACTCTATGGCAGTGAGGTGTGGGGACCGCTAACACAACAAGAATTTGCAAAATGGGACAAACACCCAATTGAGATCCTACATGCAGAATTCTGTAAAAGTATCCTCCGGACTCAAAGGAAAACCGTAAACAATGCATGCAGGGCAGAACTAGGCCAATATCCATTAATAATCACTATCCAAAAAAGAGCCACCAAATTTTGGAAACACCTAGAAATGAGCAACCCCCAATGCTATCATTACGAAGCCCTGAAATGCCAAGAGAGGACCATAAAGAAGAATACCCTCAGTCAACTAGTCCTGGGACTCAGTGAAGTAACTACTAACACTACTAACAATAACCAGCCACAGGACAGTGACAGCGTAACACAAAGAATTCGACCCAACACAATCGTCGCTAAGCAAAAGGAAAAATATCTGTCATATTGGGCAGAAACAACAAAAACCCAAAGCAAACTCAATTGCTACTTGGCCCTAAACAGACAATACAACATGGCTGATTACCTGACCATGGTAAAGGATAGCAAACTGAGAAAAACTTTGACAATGTACAGACTTAGTGAACATAACCTGGTGATCGAAAAAGGTAGACACAGGCAGACCCGGCTACCAAGAGAGGACAGGATATGCTCTCACTGCAGTCAGGGAGTGGTGGAGACAGAGATGCACTTCCTCACAGCTTGTAGAAAATATCAGGGCATAAGGGAGAATTTCTACCCAAAATTCACAAAAATATGCCCGGATTTCAGAAATTTGAATGACGACCAAAAACTCCCATACCTACTAGGGGAAGAGAGAAATTGTGTAACACTAGCGGCACACTATGTTACAGCTTGCCATAAACAGAGGGACAACCACTAAATATAAGAAAAGAGTATATATAAATTATATGAAAGTATATTTATACAGGTAGACTACCCTTTATCCAGACTTCCGAAAACCGAAACCCTCTAAAAACCGAAGGTTTTTTCGGTCAGCGTAAGTCGTGCACACGACATGACCAGAGTGGCGCACGACTTCCAGGCCTAGCCGGATAAGGGATAGTGTAGCATTTTTCCGCACTTCTGAAAACTGAAATCGCTCAGCGTAAGTGTACCAGCCTTTATCCGCACATCCGAAACCAGAAAACCTCTGAAAGCCGAAAGTGGAGCAAAGCATGACTTCTGAAAACCAAAATGCGCACGACCACGACCCCCGCCGGCCCCCACCCTTTCGGATAAGGGATAGTGTATCCTTTATCCGCACTCCCGAAAACCGAATTACCTCTGAAAACCGAAGTGTTTTCGCGCACCTTCCGAAATCCGAAATTTTCCTAAAACCGAAACACGGCTGGTCCCGAGGTTTTTGGATAAAGGATAGTCTACCTGTACACTCGGGGATATATCTGTTTATACACTGTATGGATAGATCTGTATTTTTGTGAACAAACATGAATGTTTTTTGATGCTTTGGCAACATAAGATGTAACTTGTCATCATGCCAATAAAGCGATTTGAATTGAATTGAGTGCAAAAGTCAAGGCTGAAACGTTTGCGACCATCTTCAGTCAGAAGTGCCGAGTGGATGACCCATCTTGATCTCCTCCTGAGGTCCCTACCATCACAGAAGCCAGCCTTCAACCAATTCGATTCACTCCACGTGATAGCAAGAAACGGCGGAGTGCACTGGATACAGCAAAGGCTATGGGCCCCGACAACATCCTGGTTGTACTGCTGAAGAGTTGTGCTCCAGAACTAGCCGTGCCTCTAGCCAGCTGTTCCAGTACAGCTACAACATTGGCATCTGCCTGACATAATAGAAAATTGCCCAGCTATGTCCTGTCCACAAAAAAAAAACAGGACAAATCCAATCCGGCCATTTACCGCCCCATCAGCCTGCTCTCAAACATCAGCAAAGTGATGGAAGGTGTTGTAGACAGTGCTATCAAGCAGCACTTACTGACCAATAACCTGCTCACCGATGCTCAGTTTGGGTTCTGCCAGGACCATTCGGCTCCAGGCCTCAAAAGCAACCTTGATCCAAACATGGACAAGGGAGCTGAATTCCAAGGTGAGGTGAGAGTGACTGCCCTTGACATCAAGGCAGCATTTGACCGCCTGTGGCAGCAAGAAGCCCTAGTAAAATTTAAGACGATGGGAATCGGGGAAATCTCTCCACTGGCTGGAGTCATATCTAGCAGAAAGGTAAATGGTTGTTGTTGTTGGAAGCCACTCATCTCCGCCCCAGGGCACCACTGCAGGTGATTCTCAGGGCAGTGTCCTAGGCCCAACCATCTTCAGTTGCTTCAACAATGATCTTCCCTCCAACATAAAGTCAGAAGTAGGGATGTTCGCTGATGATTTCAGTGTTCAGTTCCATTCGCAACTCCTCACATAATTAAGCAGTCCGTGCCCGCATGCAGCAAGACCTGGACACTTGGGCTGATAAGTGGCAAGTAACATTCACGCCACATATGTGCCAGGCAATGATCGTCTCCAACATGAGAGAGTCTAACCACTTCCTCTTGACATTCAACGGCATTACCATCCTTGAATCCCCTACCGTCAACATCCTGGGGGGTCACCATTGACCAGAAACTTAACTGGACCAGCCACATAAATACTGTGGCTGCAAGAGCAGGTCAGAGGCTGGGAATTCTGCAGGGAATGACTTGCCTTCTGACTCCCCAAAACCTTTCCACCATCTACAAGGCACAAGTCAGGAGTGTGATGGAATACTCTCCACTTGCCTGGATGAATGCAGCTCCAACAGCACATAAGAAGCTCAAGACCATCCAGGACAAAGCTGCCTGCTTGATTGGCACCCCATCCACCACCTTAAACATGCATTCCCTCCACCACTGGCGCATTGTGTCTGCAGTGTGTACCAGCTACAAGATGTACTGCAGCAACTTGCCAAGGCTTCTTCAACAGCACCTCCAAAAGCCATGACATCTACTACCTAGAAGGGCAAGGAAGGATAGCAAGCACATGGGAACACCACCACCTCCAAGTCACACACCAACAACAACAACTTGTATTTATATAGCACCTTTAACGTAGTAAAATGTCCCAAGGTTCTTCACAGGAGTGTTATAAGACAAAAATTTGACACAGAGCCACAAAAGGAGAAATTAGGGCAGGTGAAAGAGGTAGGTCTTAAAGGAGGAAAGAGAGGTAGAGCGGCAGAGGGGTTTTTGGAGGGAATTCCAGAGCTTAGGACCTAGGCAGCTGAAGGCACAGCCACCAATGGTTGAGCGATTATAATCAAGGATGCTCGAGGGCAGAATTTGAGGAGCTCGGATATCTTGGGGGTGGGGGTGGGGTGGTTGTGGGGCTGGAGGAGATTACAGAGATAGGGAGGGGTGAGGCCACGGAGGGATTTGAAAACAAGGATGAGAATTTTGAAACCAAGGTGTTACTTAACCGGGAGCTAATTTAGGTCAGCGATGGGTGAATGGGACTTGGTGCGAGTTAGGATACGGGCAGCCAAGTTTTGGATGACCTCAAGTTTGCGTAGAGTAGAATGTGGGAGGTCAGCCAGAAGTGTGTTGGAATAGTCAAGTCTAGAGGTAACAAAGGCATGGATGAGGGTTTCAGCAGCAGATGAGCTGAGGCAGGGGCGGAGAAGGGCAATGTTATGGAGGTGGAAATAGGCGGTCTTAGTTATGCCACGGATATGTGGTCGGAAACTCATTTCAGGGTCAAATATGACACCACGTTTGTGAACAGTCTAGTTCAGTCTCAGACAGGTGCTAGGGAGAGGGATGGAGTTGGTGGCTAGGGAATGGAGTTTGTGGTGGGGACCGAAAACAGTGGCTTCGATCTTCCGAGTATTTAATCAGAGAAAATTTCTGCTCATCCAGTAGTGGATGTTGGAGAAGCAGTCTGACAATTTAGAGACCATGGAGGGGTCGAGAGGAGTGGTACGGCAGAGCTGGCTGTCATCAGCGTACATGTGGAAACTGACGTCGTGTTTTTGGATGATGTCGCCAAGGGGCAGCATGTAGATGAGAAATAGGAGGGGACCAAGGATAGATCCTTGGGGGACACCAGAGGTACCGATGCAGGAATGAGAAGAGCAGCCATTGCAGGTGATTTTCTGGCTTCGATTAGACAGATAAGAATGGAACCAGGTGAGTGCAGTCCCATCCAGCTGGACGATGGTGGAGAGGCATTGGAGGAGGATGGAGTGGTGAACCGTATCAAAGGCTGCACACAGGTTGAGAAGGACGAGGAGGGATAGTTTACTTTTGTCACAGTCACAAAGGAGCCATTTCCTGACTTGGAAATATATCGCCGTTCCTTCACCACACGGCAGCGATTCAAGAAGGTGGCTCACCAGCACCTTCTCGAGGGCTATTGGGGATGGGCAATAAATGCTTACCTTGCCAGTGATGCCCACATCCCGTGAATGAATTAAAAAAAAAAAAAAAAGTGACAAAGCAGCCCAGCAGCCAATCCGCAGTTTGGAAGGAGGTGGAGACAGATTAGAGGCCAAAGCTGACTGTTACGGCAGTGGCTGTGCTGGCTGTCCATGTTGGCTACTGGTATCCTTCCCGCAGATGGCACAGCTCCATATCTGGCTCTCTGCAGACCCAGAGCCTGTGAACTCCATTCCCCACGGTCATTGCTGGGCAGGTGTGCCAGTGGCTGCAGATATAGTTGGTGACATCTTAATAGATATAGCCAATCAGACCCTGTTGGCTGTTGATCACCCTGTCATGCCGCCTTTCACACACTTGTCATTTAAAGCATGCCATACTGTTATTTGGGTGCTTTTGGTGCTTCCAAAGAACAATCTAGCATTATGATTCATCACTCCTTCACTTGTCAAGTTTATGCCATTTGGTCTGCTGTCGTGGCTTACTGTGGTAATTGCAGCTCTGCATCCACGAATCCTTTAACAAAGTGAGGTAATGTGCATCCCTTTCTGTAAATGCAGGCGAGTGTATCAAGTGGGCACAGAACACCTCTGGTGCAGTCTTGCCAGCTGGGTATTCCTCTATTGCTCCCCCACTTCTCCCAAAAAGCTTGTTTTTGGGGGTATTCTCTTTAGGAAGCCCATTGTGCCACTAGTGGAACTGTAGGAGGGAAAGGGGAGCAGGACAACAATTGGCACAAAGGCTTCTAAAAACTTAAAGTGGCAGCAAAAACAAAATTGTGGACGTGGCCTAAAAACTGTTAACTCAATCTTCGTATCATGCTTTTTAAACATACTTGTGTATAGAGCTCATTCTCCAGTAATTCTGAATGCCCATTTAGCATGGGCAGGTATGTCACTCGAGTGTAATGGATGCACAAGTGCCAGAAAATCACAAGAACAGCAAAATTATGTCAACATACCTTAATTTAAATTTTGCCGTGAATATCCTTCCTCCACTTTATTCACTGCCAGAAATTTGTGTGATGCACAAAGTGGACTGAGAGTCAGATCCCTGCTCGGTTTCCTGATTGGGTTCGTCCAATTTATACCCGTTTATTGAGGAAGCCAATCAGAAAGTATATCCTCTTGTCTGAGAAATGTGGTGCTGTATGTGAACTAACTTCAAAATGTCACGTGCTAGATTATTGATCACGAAAGATAAAGAGCATAATGACTTAAAAATGTAACTGTGTGCTAGTTGCACTTTTAAAATTTAATACTTCTGATTCTTTAGATTGAATTACTGTCTTTCATTGACATTGGGTTAAATTGTAAGATGGATTGAATTGTCTAAATGTTTTAGAATTAGACATTATGGAACAGAACATCTGATGTTATAAAAGGTCTTTCCCTAACAGTTACTGTCCATAAAGTTCTATTGAAGGATGATCCTGGGTTGAGAGTTTTTGGTGAAGAGGCAGAAAACAAGGGGACCTATGCATGGCCTGCTTACCCCATTTTCTTGTGGCCTCCCTGCCAAGTACTGTTCTGCAGGTTACCATTTACTTTTTTGAGCCTTTCCCTGTCCTCAGTTGCCTGAAGTTGAACTTCAGCAATCTGGTTCACAACTTGGTCTGATTTTCTTTCATGCCAGTCAGCAATAAGGGCCTTGTTTCCACTTGCCACTCTCAACTGAGGTGTCATATGAGGTGCTGTCTGGGGAACTATGTGCATTTGCTGGGATTCAACTCCAGGTCTCCTACCTCTGATGTTACTCAGTGCATGGCTAGGCCGCCTCCGATTTATTATCTAGCTGTGTAATTGAAGTGCCTCATTTTGGTGAATTTTGCTTTCCTGAAGTGTAAAGTGGAACATTTTAAATTTGTTCTTCCTGCTGACTGGACAGTGGGGGTGGTTTCATGGAGAGGTCTGAGAACCAGACTGTCTTTAATCTTGGCTGGAGAAGGATACATGAGTATTGAACGAAATGTAGCATACAAGCAAGGAGGACAGCTGGTCCTTTTAAGCCTGCCCCACCCTGGTATAGTGTAACTTTTACACACCATCACCCCCATTCCGCTCCAAAGCTGCCACGCAACCTGCTGGTAGAGGCCAAAATACAGAGAGAAACCGTAGGCCAATTTAGGAAACAAGCTCTGGGAAATTTCCTCTTTCAGCCCCAACGGTAATCAAGCAAATTCCCAGAGACCACGGTAACACAGTCCTCAATGATCCACTGTCCTTCTACAGGAAACTTTCTGGTATCCGGCACGGACGGGACCGACGTGTTGCCGGTTCATCAACAATTCCGGATAACCGAACGCTATAGTAAAAGATACGGAGCTCAGAGCTCCGTATAAAGCAACAGACCCTGTTGCTTAGCAGCAGCTTCAAAACAATCGGTACAAGTTGCAAGCGTCTCTGTAGCTTAGCAACAGCTTCAGCTACACCCTTGCACAGCAACAAATAGAGTAAAAAAAGTAACTAAAAGTTAAAAAAAAAGTTACCTGAACCGACTCCTGAATTTTGCCGGTGGATAGAGCGCTCTAGGGGTCGGTTAATCGAAAGTTTCCTGTATATGTAGATATGTTTGCCCCAGATCTTGTGTTGCAGATAGTATTTTGCTGTTTTAACTTTAATTCTAAATATATCAGTCATTATTGCACATTTATTATGCTTGTGAACTATAGCAGAAATAGTTTACAAATGTGTTATTTTGTTTCTTGTATTAATAGGACACCAAGATAGCCTCACTGGAGAGAAATATAAGGGATCTAGAGGATGAGATTCAAATGTTGAAGACAAATGGAGCTCAGAGTACTGAAGACCGAGAAGAAGAGCTTAAGCAGATGGAAGTTTACAAGAGTCATTCAAAGTTCATGAAAAATAAGGTGACATTTTCTTTTTGGATTGGTGTAAGATTTGTGCAAGTAATCACATACACCTGCCCTGTTGCAGCTTCTTGCTTTTGTTGTTTCATGTACTGATTACTGTGTGTTGATGTAAATAATTTAACAAAACAAATACCAGTTTGTTTATGACTTCAGGAAATGACCACCTGCTCCGTGTTTGTTTTGGGGAGCTGTGTGTACCACCCATTAATCATATTATTTATAGGACTAGCCCTGACGGGGCAGGCTTGATGGGCCAGA
Source organism: Somniosus microcephalus (assembly GCF_052327205.1). NCBI lineage: Eukaryota > Metazoa > Chordata > Chondrichthyes > Squaliformes > Somniosidae > Somniosus > Somniosus microcephalus. Next base: position 195,422,768 of record NC_140997.1, read on the forward strand.
TGGTCTTTCTCTGCCCCTCATTTTCATATGTTCGTGTAAGGATATTTGCTCTTCAAAATTATACCTCCTATAAACATTACTGCAATATTACTGTTTGCTTTAGAATCACAGTTTATGAGCTGAAAACGTAACAAAAAAGTTAAATTAAAAATTCATGGTCTGTTGAAAGACCTACGTGGAGTTTCATCAGAGCGTGGAATTCTGTTGCCAGTATTCTAAGGGTTAAAATGTTGCAGTATAAGGTCCCTGCTGTGTGGAAAAGATGACTTATCAGTTATTGTACTGGGACATCATTTTATCATTAGATCCTTTACAAAAGCCTTATTTAACCAATTTTCTTTTTAGCACAGCTGACAAGATAACGAAAAGAAAACAACATTTAAAATGTTTCATGTGGTTTTTAATTGGAGACCGAGTGTTCGCTTGTTAAAATTGCTTGTGTGCAAACAGTCGAATGTAATAATATTCTATAAATTTGTATGCATTTTATAACTGGGGTTTGAAATGGCAGCTCAAAATAATGCATTTCATCTGTCAGTATTTGAATGTGGGACATGTACTATCTTCACTACTTTTGCTTACAACAATACAAATGGGATGCCGAGGTGGCAAAGGCTTGGAGTTTGTGCCGGGGGCTGAAAACATTAGTTTCACTCTTCCCAAAGATTAACTGGAGGAAATTGTGGCTCATCCATAACTGGATGTTGGACAAGCAAGCTGATAATACAGACGGCGGAGTGGTCGAGAGAGGTGGTGGAGAGGTGGAGCTGGGTGTCGTCAGTGTACATGTGGACCTTGATGCCATGCCTTCAGATGATGTTGCCAAAGGACAGATTGCAGATGAGGAACAGGAGTGGGCTAAGGATAGATCATTGGGGGAATCCAGAGGTAATGGTGTGAGAGTGGGAAGAGAAGCAATTGTTGGCGATTCATTGGCTATGATCTGATTGGTAAGAGTGGAACCAAGCAAGAGCACTCTCACTGAGCTAGCCAATGAAGGATTCACTGTGTTGTCGGAGATGGTGTTGTCGGCTGTGTCAAAAGGTTGTAGAAAGGATGAGAAGACTGTACTACAGTCACAGGATGACATTTGTAGTATTGATTAAAGCTGCACCAGTGCTGTAGCAAGGTCAGAAACCTGATTCAAACCTGGAGCTGTGAGAAAGATATGCATGGATTTGGGAGGTTACGACATGTTTTAAGAACTTTCCAGAGGTTGAAGAAGATGTGGTAGTTTGCAAGGACAGAGGGATCGAGTGTGATTTTTTTTCAGGTGGGTGATGACAGCAGTTTTCAAAGAGAGGCGAATAGTTCCTGAGGGGAGTGTGGTAAACCACTTTTATCGTTCACTATCGTTACACTATAGTTATCACTGTTATATCGTTACTCTATGGTTATCACTGTTCACACTGTTGTATCACTATACGAGGTCGCCTCTTGTCACGCTGCTATACCTGGGCTGACCACTGCTGACTCCGCCCATGACTCCACCTACCTGCCCAGGTATAAAGGTAGTCGACTGGCTGGCATTCCTCCTTGTTGTATCCGATCACCCACGAGGGTGGGCTCTGTTATTTAGCCAATAAAATTGATATACCTATCAATTCATCCAATGAAAAGCGACGAGTTAAGAAAGTAAAAAAATAACAAGCTGAGGGGCAAAATCAAGAATGACAAGATCTTGAGGTGGAGAATCAAGCTCTCCACCTATGATTATGATATCTTGTACCGGCCAGGTAAGCTGAACGAACCCCCCGATGCTCTGTCACGAATTACATGCGCCAGCGCGCAAAGTGATAGACTTCAGACCCTCCACAACGACCTCTGCCACCCCGGGGTCACCAGACTTTACCACTTCATTAAGGCCCGCAACCTGCCCTACTCCATCGAGGAGGTCAGGACCATGACCAGGAACTGCCAGACCTGTGCCGAGTGCAAACCGCACTTCTTTAGGCCGGACAGAGCAAGCCTGATCAAGGCCACCCGCCCCTTCGAGCGCCTGAGCATCGACTTTAAGGGGCCCCTCCCGTCCTCTGACCGTAATGTGTACTTCCTCAACATTGTTGATGAGTACTCCCGTTTCCCCTTTGCCTTCCCCTGCCCAGACATGACCAGTACCACGGTCATTAAATGCCTGAACGACCTCTTCGCCTTGTTCGGGTTCCCAAACTATATACATAGTGACCGGGGCTCCTCCTTCATGAGCGAGGAACTCCGTCAGTTCCTACTAGCGAGAGGTATTGCTGCAAGCAGGACCACCAGCTACAACCCCCGAGGGAACGGCCAGGTGGAAAGAGAGAACGCGACGGTATGGAAGGCCGTCCTCTTAGCCTTAAAGTCTAAGGGCCTCCCAACCTCCCGCTGGCAGGAAGTCCTCCCGGCAGCGCTGCATTCCACCCGGTCACTACTTTGCACTGCCATCAACGCCACCCCCCATGAACGAATGTTTGCTTTCCCCAGGAAGTCGACTACGGGAACCACGCTACCAACCTGGCTGACCTCTCCGGGGCCCGTCTTGCTGCGAAAGCACGTGAGGGCCCATAAAACGGACCCCCTGGTCGAGAGGGTGGACCTCCTGCACGCCAACCCCCAGTACGCCTATGTGGCATACCCAGACGGGTGGGAGGACACAGTCTCCTTACGAGACCTCGCACCCTCGGGCACTCCGGAGACACCACCTTCACCCCCCCCCCCACCACCCCCCCAATTCCAGCCCAGGTAGACGGCATGCCGGAACCCCACGAGCCTTCGCCGACCACGCAGACACCAGCATTAACACCGGATAATGCAACACCGCCGCTGCGACGATCAGAAAGGCTTACGAGGCCTCCGGACAGACTGACATACCAGAACTGGTAGTACACTTCACCCCGCCGGACTCAAATCTAAACAAGGGGTGAATGTGGTAAACCACTTTTATCGTTCACTATCGTTACACTATAGTTATCACTGTTATATCGTTACTCTATGGTTATCACTGTTCACACTGTTGTATCACTATACGAGGTCGCCTCTTGTCACGCTGCTATACCTGGGCTGACCACTGCTGACTCCGCCCATGACTCCACCTACCTGCCCAGGTATAAAGGTAGTCGACTGGCTGGCATTCCTCCTTGTTGTATCCGATCACCCACGAGGGTGGGCTCTGTTATTTAGCCAATAAAAACCTATAGTTACTTTCTTAACTCGTCGCTTTTCATTGGATGAATTGATAGGTATATCAGGGAGGAAACCATTTATATCACAGAAAACATGTGGGCCGGGAATGGAACTGGGATGGAGAGCAGTTTAGTGGGAATCAGGTCGAGAGCAGGATGTCGGTCCTATGGGTACGATGCGCTCGTAGAGGGCATGAGGGGAGTTAGGACAGAAAAGGGTACTTTCTAAATGGTGAAGAGCTAAAAACAGTGGAGGTCCAAAGAGACTTGGGGGTCCAGGTACACAGAAAATGTCATGAACAGGTACAAAAAATAATCAAAAAGGCTAACGGGATGCTGGCCTTTATATCTAGAGGACTAGACTACAAGGGGGCAGAAGTTATGCTGCAGCTGTACAAACCTGGTTAGACCACACCTGGAGTACTGTGAGCAGTTCTGGGCACCACACCTTAGGAAGGATATATTGGCCTTGGAGGGAGTGCAGCGTAGGTTTACCAGAATGATACCCGGACTGCAAGGGTTAAATTACAAGGAGAGATTACATAAATTAGGGTTGTATTCCCCAGAATTTAGAAGGTTAAGGGGTGATTGGATCAAAGTTTTCAAGATATTAAAGGGAACAGATAGGGTCGATAGAGAGAAACTATTTCCACTGGTTGGGGAATTCTAGGACTAGGGGGCAGAGTCTAAAAATTAGAGCCAGACTTTTCAGGAGTGAAATTAGGAAACACTTCTACATACAAAGGGTGGTAGAAGTTTGGAACTCTCTTCCGCAAACGGCAATTGATGCTAGATCAGTTAATTTGAAATCTGAGATTGATAGATTTTTGTTAACCAAAGGTATTAAGGGATATGGGCCAAGGGCGGGTATATGGAGTTAGGTTCCCGATCAGCCATGATCTCATTGAATGGCGGAACAGGCTCGAGGGGCTAAGTGGCCTACTCCTGTTCCTATGTTCCTAAGAGAAAGTTGTAGGTTCAGGGCTAGGGCAAGGGGGAGAAGTTTGGCTTGGTGGTCTTGGGGGAAAGGGGGGATTGTGAGGAAGTGACAGGCAGCTGAATGGATGGTCTCCATCTTGGTGACAAAAAATACCATGAATTCCTCGTACTTGTTGGAGGTGAGGGGGTGGGGACAGGAGAGAGGGATTTAAGGGAGGTATGGTTGGTGCAGGAAACTTTGGTTTATCCGGAGGTTGTATGTCCGGAAACCTCGATCTAACAGCAGAAATCAGCAGCCGTTTTGGTAGGTTTTTTTTCTTCCACTCGCATTTTTTTAAACAGTCAGGCTGTGGAAAGCGTCTCTGTAGCTTAGCAACAGCTTCAGAGACGCTTCCAAGGTACGGGCTGAGTGTTTACAAGCTGTTGCTAAGCAACAGTGTTTGTTGTCAGATACGGAGATGGAAACCTCCGTATCCTTCAACATTAGCGCTGGTCTATCTGGAAGTTTTGATCTAACGGCACCAGCTCGGTCCCGTCGGTGCCAGATACCGCGAAGTTTCCTGTAGTGGAAAAAAGAGGCCAGGGGTTATCTTTGCATTTCAGGATGATGCTGGAGTTGTGCGTGGTTTTGGCAGAGGAGAGCAAGGCCCAAGGATGCTTGATGTGGTCTAGATAGATCTACCGATGGATGGCCAAATCAGTTGTGTCGGGCGCCTTGGACTTGAAGGAATGAAGTTGGAGGCAATAGTAGGGAAAATCCCAAGATGGGAGAGGGGTGTGGAAATATAAATATCTGGACTGAATGGCCTGCTGGAGGGCCTGCGCTGTTGTCATTGGTTTGTACATGTTTTGTGGTTATTGCTATTTCCAGATTAGCTGCTTTCAAAAAAAGAAATTGTGATTCGATTGCTTGATTTTGTGAGGGTTGCAGATTCCTGATTAGGAGTGGTAACTTTTCCTAGCTGTTTAGTGATCAAATATTTGAGCATGTCCTTAACGGAACAGATAATGATTATTTAAGACAATTGTTAAAAGTATGACAGATGTGAATTGCATGCTTAAGGCATGATGCTACGTAGTGTAAGAATTTTATATATATCACTTTTAATTAATATGTTGACTGCAGGAGGTAAAATGGCTAAGGTTGATCCGTTGAGTTGTCATGTTTGGTGTGCTTTCGTGAAGAATGAACAAATCGCTTGATGTTTCTCTATTTTCATTTTGCATTGCTACTTAAACTGTCACGGTCCACTTTGAAGAAACGCTAAAAGTTAAAAGAAATGACTCCTTGTGGATACCCCAGTGCAATTCTAAACAGATTCTGTGAATTTGCCCATTCATATGTCAGTTATAAAGTAATTAACCTTGGCAAGGTAAAAATATAAACAAGCTAACTGGGTTTGTGATTTGGGCTTTGAATTTTTTGTTAACAGAATTTGAAATACTGGGTTCATAAAATAAATGCTGGGCAAAATGGAAAGATTGTGGCAGATAAGCGATAACGAGGCCCATGAAAACGTTGCCTCAGGCTGTGCTTTTTTGTAGTTCTTTATAAGCTATCTCTGAATCAAAAAATGCTAAGTGTTATTAACCTTTGAACTGCACTAATTGAGCAAAATAACCCCACAGAAAGACTTCGTATTTCTTAGATTTTTAAATTAGATTTCAGAAAACAAGTATTCCAATATGCTTGTCATTGTCTATTTAAAAATTTATAAAATGGACTTTCAACAATATGAGCCTATCTTGTCCCTCATCAGCACAAGAACATTCTGATGAAACGCCACAAAGCTCTTTCACCAGACCCATTTATTATTAATTTTGTGTTTTATAGATTCTTAAAAATGTTACAAATCCTTCCATTCAACAGTGACCTTTTGAGGTGAAAGTAGTATTTATTTTTCTGCCCTCAATAATATCCCTTATAAAAGGCCTATGTTCAGATTGTATAAAAAGAATTGATCAGAAAAAATAGAACCCTGATGGTCAACATTCGCAGAACAAAGGTCTTTTCATTGGCCAAAAATTGCGGTCGGAAGCGCACCTCCCTACCTACCTGCCTGATGGCAGCCCTCCTGCGAAAACTTGCGGTCTGGCGCTGCAAGGCAGAGGGCAGCATAATGGCCTACGGATCCCAGGGACGCAGTCTGTGCGGAAGTGTACCTGGGATCCGTGGGCCTGGTCCTCCAAACACAAAATGGAATTAAATTTAATCATTTGAGAAGGGAATCCCATAATCAGATTTAATTACAATTTACAGCATTGGAATTTAAATCTTAATTAACTTCATCCCCAACAACTTCACTAAAAATGTAACTTTTTGATAAAAATGTTCAGAATCATTAAAACTCTTATTTGCTGAAACATTGAAAAACTCAGTTGATACAATTAAACTGTGTGATTTCTGAGATGAAAATGAACAAACGTGCCTGAGGTATCCCCTTACGCTGATGAAAACAGGCCCTGCGCCTGTTTGCATCAACCGTAACATTTCCGTACGCAATTGCTGGCCAATCAACTCTGCGCCTGCAATTGCTTTTTCGTGGGCCGTGCAGATGACCTGTCAACACGTGTGAAGCGTTTGCAACCATCTTCGGCCAGATGTGCCGAGTGGATAATCTATCTCGGCCACCTTCTGAGGTCTCCACCATCACAGATGCCAGTCTTCAGCCAATTCGATTCACTCCATGTGATATCAAGATACAGCAAAGGCTGTGGGCCCCAACAACAGCCCGGCTGTAGTGCTGAAGACTTGTGCTTCAGAACTAGCTGCAGCTCTGGCAAAGCTGTTCCAGTACAGCCAGAACACTGGCATCTACCCGACAAAGTGGAAAATTGCCCAGGTATGTCCTGTCCACAAAAAAAAAACAGGACAAATCCATCCCGACTAATTACTGCCCCATCAGACTACTCTCAATCATCAGCAAAGTGATGGAAGGTGTCGTCGACAGTGTTATCAAGCGGCACTTACTCACCAATAACCTGCTCACCGATGTTCAGTTTGGGTTCCGCCAGAACCACTCTGCTCCAGACCTCACTACAGCCTTGATCCAAACATGGACAAAGAGCTGAATTCCAGAGATGAGGTGAGAGTGACTGCTCTTGACAGCAAGGCAGCATTTGACCGAGTGTGGCACCAAGGAGCCCGAGTAAAATTGAAGTCAATGGGAATCATGAGGAAAACTCTCCACTGGCTGGAGTCATACCTAGCACAAAGGAAGATGGTTGTGGTTGTTGGAAGCCAATCATCTCAGCCCCAGCACATCGCTGCAGGAGTTCCTCAGGACAGTGTCCTAGGCCCAACCATCTTAAGTGGCTTCATCAATGACCAGAAGTGAAGATGTTCGCTGATGATGGCACAGTGTTCAGTTGCATTCGTAATTCCTTAGATAATGAAGCAGTCTGTGCCAGTGTGTAGCAAGACCTCAACAACATCCAGGCTTGGGCAAGTGGCAAGTACAGGAAACTTTCTGGTATCCGGCACTGATGGGACCGAGCTGGTGCCGTACCATCAAAACTGCCGTAGAAACCAGCGCTAATGTTAAAACATACGGAGCTTTTGAGCTCCGTGTGAATCAACAAACCCTGTGCTTCAAAACAGTCGGCCGCATCTTAAAAGCATCTCTGTAGCTAAGCAACAGCTTCAGCTAGACCTTGCAGAGTCTGACTGGAAAAAAAAAAGCAATGAGAAGTAAAAAAAACTTGTAGGAAATGGCTCTTGAATTTTGCCGGTAGATAGAGCTTTCCAGACATTTAACCTCCGGTTAAACGAAAGTTTCCTGTAACATTCATGCCACTTAAGTGCCAGACAATATCCATCTCCAACAAGAGAGAATATTACCACTTCCCCTTGACATTCAATGGCATTACCATCATTGAATCCCCCATAATTAACATCCTGGGGTCACCATTGATCAGAAACTTAACTGGACCAGCCACATAAATACTGTGGCTATAAGAGCAGGTCAGAGGTTGGGCATTCTGTGGTGAGTGTCTCACCGCCTGACTCCCCAAAGCCTTTCCACCATCTACAAGGCACAAGTAAGGAGTGTGATGGAATACTCTCCACTTGCTTGGATGAGTGCAGCTCCAACAACACTCAAGAAGCTTGACACCATCCAAGACAAAGCAGTCTGCTTGATTGGCACCCCATCCACCACCTTAAACATTCACTCCCTCCACCACTGGCGCACCGTGGCTGAAGTATGTACCATCTACAAGATGCACTGCAGCAACTCGCCAAGCCTTCTTCGACAGCACCTCCCAAACCCGCGACCTCTACCACTTTGAAGGACTAGAATAGCAGGTGCATGGGAACACCACCATCTCCAAGTTCCCCTCCATGTCACACACCATCCTGACTTCGAAATATATCGCTGATCCTTCATCGTCGCTGAGTCAAAATCCCGGAACTCCCTCCCTAACAGCACTGTGGGAGTACCTTCACCACACTGACTGCAGCGGTTCAAGAAGGCAGCTCACCACCACCTTCTCAAGGGTAAGTTGGGATGGGCAATAAATGTTGGGCTTGCCAGCAATGCCCACATCCCGCGAAGTAATTAAAACATTTTTAGAACCTATACTATATTAAAAATCTTACATCTGTGTGGTTCCTGTTTGTGCCGCTTGATTTCTTGTTGTAATGTTTTTATCACACTCTGTGTCAACCTTTACCATTGTAAATTCCTATATCCACATTTCTAATGGGAAACCCTAATGCAAACTTATTACTCTGTGCAATTTGGCCCCTTGAGTTCGCACGATTCTCAATTTTTTCTATCTCATAAATCACTATTTTCTTCAGTAGCTGAAATTTCTAATGTCCAAAATAAAAAAGTTGTTTATTTCACAATTACATGTTTAAATTCATCCATTAAATCATCTTTTGTGCCTTTTTAATATCTTCAGTATAATTTTTACTTGTATGCCTCAACGTCTGTCCAAAGCAGTTACTTTGAGTTGCTATTTTTGTGCAAAGCTGTGGCGCTGTCTTTGGATGATGTAGTCTCAGCATGCTCAGACTTCCCAGGATTCATCAGTATGGCTCAGTCAGTTATACTGAGGATTCTTTTGCTTTTGCTTCTAGCAGTTTCTCAAGTTCTCAAGTTTTTCAAGAAAAGGTAGAGTTAAAATTCATATTGTGTCTTTTTTTTAAATAAAGAAAGGGAGGCTGTGTGTCCGAGGGTGGGGTGGGGGGGGGGGCAAAGTGTTCTAATTACACACCTGTTGTAACCCAGGAGTCCGGCATGCGGCCATTGAAGTATTGGACGCTGCAGTCATGTTGAGCACCACAAGATCCCACAAACAGCAATGAGCTCAAAGATCAGTTCATCTTTCTTTGAGTGTTTGATTGAAGGAGGAATATTGACCAGGACACTGAGAAGCTTTTGCTCCCCACCCCTGCCCTTAATAATTTTTTAATAATTTTGTGTTCACTCTCCCATGGCTGCTCTTCTCGAGCACTTTACTTTGGTTTGTGGGTAGCTTCCTTTGAAACTGTGGTTGGAGTTTTCTGTTTGTGCATTCACAAGCCTAGGTATTTCCTCCCTGTTCATTTTAATGGACAGGAAAATTGTGAGTTGGTGAGGCAGAAAACCATGGCCTAGATTTTTTTTTTTTCCAGTTTTTTTTGTTGTTATTTCTGTTTGGGGGTGTTTGTATTTCAACGACAGTATTGCTGCTACACAGGCCGCGATTTTGCCAGCACTCAGAGTGCGGGTTTGGAGGCAGGTCCGCTGTCAAAATCGAAATGATTGACCCACTCCAAACCTACCTCCATGTAAGTTTCCAAAGTGTCGGGTCTGTGATTTCAGAACAGACCCGACACCAAGTGATGGAGGCATTTAAGATAGTTAAATGCTTGTTAAACGTTTGTTAACTACTATTTTGCCAGCCTATTTCTATTTTACCACTTCTTTAACGGGGTTCACGTCGTTTGGAGATCACGTCGGGTAAGTAGGTCGGGTTCTCTGTCTCCCCATTGCTGTGAATAGGTGACAGCTTTCATACCACTTTTGCAGCTATCATTTCACAGTGGGTCACTTTTCAATGTCAGAAGCTCGAGCCTTCAGGACTTGGAAGACACCTTTGAGCTGTATGCAGTTTGGAAGTGTTTGGATTAAACTCTCTATCCACTGTCACCTCCTTGGAGCAAGCTCTCTCACCATTGCCAGATCGCTTCTGTCATCTCAACTTCAGCTGCCATTTATTCCAGCACCATCAGTGCCCTTGAAAAAAATTCACCTTGGTCCTCTGAATCCCTCCATGATCAGCCCCAGCACCAACATCACCAGGCGCACCAACATCACCAGCAAAAATACCAAACTTCTCCTCAATCGCCTGATGCTGCACAGGACAAAGGGAATCAGCACCCGACAACATTGCTGCCCGGGAGGCCAGCGATGACATCACCATAGCCAGATTTACTTCACTTGATGCTGTACGTCCTGGCTGCCACATGATGCGGCAGGTTGACACCATCCCACACCTGCACCATAAAGCATCCCTACAATGTCCAAGCCATTCCTTTCACACTCATCACAATTGGGGGGCGGGGGGAGAATTATGTCTTAACATTCACTGGAACTCACTAAGACACTTCCAATGGTGAGCACAGATCTGTCCAATAAGGTAAAGTGGTGAAAATATAGATTTCAGTGTTTGGCAACACATAAACAGAAACTTCACATGAACATTGGCTAAAGCACCCAGGTGCCTACCCTTGTGTGTTGTTAGTTCGTATGCTTGCAGTAGGTTGAGGGTGAGCGTGAGGGGTGGCTAGTGAGACGGGGAAGTGATAATGTGGATAGAGAGGGATGGGTGGAGGTGCAAGGTAAGTTGGTGTGTGTAAGGATGTGCAGGAGTAGGGTAGGGAAGGCAGAGTGATGGGGATGTGATGAGAGGCACAGCAGGATGAGGTTGAGTGTGGCTTTGCAGTAACGTTTCTTGATCTGCTCAGATCAGTGAAAGGTTTGCGCCACTGCAGCCTGGTCCACCTGACCACATCCCTGCTTGTGCCCTCCTGTGCAATGTGCAACCAGGCTGCGTTGGTCTCCTGGGGAGGTCTCTTCTGCCTATAGGAAGGGAAGAGGACCTCCCTGCGTGCTGTGACTCCCTCCACATGGAGGAAGTCATGGGAGAGCCTGGGTGCAGCCGTGCACCTTTGTGCAGTGATTGTCAGTGTTTGCAGCACTCCAATGCTGTAGAATACTGACAGCAGAACGGTCGAGATCAATTTGGACATGGCCCCTTTAACGAAACCGGCTGATGACGTGTCATCAAATGACGTCATCAGACCCGCTTCCTTTTAATTGGCCGGAAAACGCACAGGGCGGGCTTAACCAGCCTAATCAATGAAAAATCGCTCGGAGAGTGCGGGCTGGGACCGCAACACTGACCCCAGCCGCCCCGGACCCACCTCGGTCGGCAAAATCGCGGCCATGGTTTCTGCTTCACAGCAATACTAAAATTCCAATACAAATTCAGAGTTGTGCTCTGACCTGACTCCAGGGAGAAGTGGTCTGAGACCTGGAGGAGGTAGTTTCACACTGTGGGTTTGAAGCTGCAAGGATTATAACAATGTATATTTGTTCATTATCAGTCCCACTGATTTACAGTAACTAAATAAGTCACATTCCATTTTCATTAAACGGTATTGAGATTTTTACTGGTCCTTTGGGCATTGAATTCCACCGCTTCTCCCAGTATTCTGTGAAAACCACAAGTTTACTGGCTTTGATTTTTTATTTATTAAATGGAGCAGTTTTCTCGACCAGGAAGAAACTTTCATGGACGAAAGTGGGGTGGTGGGGAAGGGGACAGACAAGGAAAATAGAGAGTATTGGAGGTATTTTAAATTTAGCAGCAGAGGTGGGCAGAGTGGAACCAAGCAGGCAGTGGAATAAAGAAGATTTTCTTAGCCGGAGACCCAAAATGTGATAGAGCCAGTGAATTTGTGGCACGCCAGACAGTGAGCCCCTAGATCCTGGAGACTGGCGTGCCTGATTTAAAAGAGCCAAAACAATTCAGTTGATAAATGTAATCATGTTGTTGTGAAATATATAATTTTTGAATGTTTTCATTTTGTTTAAACCCCATGAAATTTCAGTTACTGAAAATAAAATGGTGGCCAAAAATTGTTTGAAAAGGTATTTTGAGTGATTCAATTGGTATGTCGACGAACCAGAACGGTGAGAGTTGACGAAGCAAAATTGAAAAAGAGAGTCGGGATAAATGGATCATTTTCAGGTTGGCAAACTGTAACTAGTGGGGTGCAGCAGGGATCAATGCTGGGTCATTGAATATATTTAAGGTGGAGATAGACAGATTTTTGAAAGGTAAGGGAGTCGAGGGTTATGGGGATCGGGCAGGGAAGTGGAGTTGAGGCCAAGATCAGATCAGCCATGATCTTATTGAATGGCGGAGCAGGCTCGAGGGGCCAAATGGCCTACTCCTGCTCCTACGTCTTATGAATGGCAAATATTGATATACCAATTAACATAGCTTTTCCCATTGTTAATTGGTAACATGAAAGTATGACCAAACATTTCGACAACAGAAAGCAAGGTTTAAGGACACTATGCAAGATATTTTAATAAAATATAGATTAAATATAACGTGAAAAGTGGTCCCGTGGCCCTGGAGTTAATGTGGAAGCTCCTGCCGCACTGTCTTAATATTTACATTTTAACTGCTGAGTAGGGTAAATACAGTTCCAGCCAGGCATTATGAGCTGCGTACTGTCTAATTGAATCTATACTGTGATTTCAGACCTGTAACTGAAGTATAAGTGCAGCATTGTTCTTTGCTTCATACATTTACTACACTTTTTCTATTCACTCGCCATTGCTGTCTGCCATCTTGACACTGAAATGAGTAGTTTGCACATTGATCATACTTCTGGTGAAATCCTTAGAATATACAATGTGGATGACTGTGTAGTTTGTGTAGACACTGACGGTCCTTAGATCAAGTGTCTTGGAAATTCCTTGCTGATCATTTACAACCAGAGATTGCAGTGGAAATGGGACCACTGGCGTAATTTTTACATGAGCTTTTTAATACATTCGTGTTTTCTTCAAATCCTGGGAGTTAATATGAGCAGTTGCACTGTAATTCAAAGCGGAGTCTTTAATCACCTTTCCCAGTTCAGTAAAACAGTAGGGTTAATATTATGGTGTTCTTTGGCACTAACTTGAGACCTTTTAACCACCTTAAAATACTTGAACAATTGTAGCCAAATGCCATAAGTGAAGTTTTCTTTGAAAATGACACATTTGGTGCATTTGTATCATGCAGCTACCAGGATGGTGGAGGCGGACTAAATGGACCGTGGTCTTTTTCGTCTGTCAATGTCCACGGTGCCACTCACACTCTTTATTTGCTTCACCGTTAAAAACAAAGTAAGGACACACAAAGTGTTTTACTTGATTTTGATTTAAAGTGATTAGTATGTTTGTGCAAGTGTTGCTGTATGTGTGGATTTTAATGTCATTTGGCTTAAGCACACTGTTGTAAATATAATGTGATTTATTAAAAGGCCAAATTAATAAATTCCAGTGTTCTTCCTGCACTCTTAAGAGACAGTCATAACCAATATATTGATTCATTAACCTACTTCAATTCAGTTTGGTTTATAAAGAAGGTATTGGATGCTTGTGTATTTTATCCCTCTTGATTTATATTGTGTATAATTCATGAAGCATTGGCTAAATATTCATTTCTTGGTGCTGAAGGATTAAATTATAGATATTTTGAAATATCATTTTTAGTTTCTCTTTGTCAGATAATGACAACAAATGACTGTACTGGGCTGATTAAGCTATCGAACTGGTATGTGAAGGGAGGATACTGATTTAAGCTATACGATTTGGAGAAATGCTGCATTAATTACCTTTTTTTAGAAATGGCCATTTTCATAGTTCTGTATTTTATGATGGTGTATTTGTTTTTAATTACAGATTGATCAGTTAAAACAGGATTTGTCCAAGAAGGAATCTGAACTCCTTGCCTTACAAACCAAGCTCGAAACATTGAATAATCAAAATTCTGATTGTAAACAACACATTGAGGTTCTCAAAGAATCACTCACTGCCAAAGAACAGAGAGCTGCCATACTTCAAACTGAGGTAAGCTGAGGGCACTTGTACTCATCTTTTGATAGGTGAATTTGATCTAACTTTGTCTATTATTTTGCGACAACTGTAAATCAATGACCTTTATCTGCAGTTGATCTCCAGTGGCGTTGCATAGGGGAGTCGAGGCCAAATGCCATCCTTGGGTGAAGTGGGCTTGTAGGTAGTTTCCATTATAAAAGTGGATATAGAAATTTATAATGGAAAAAGCTGATTGGAAATGTGCATCGATGCAAGATTTTTATTATTATAAATGGATATTTGGGTATACAGTTCTTGGTGTCATGTATGAAATGTTTTGGGAGTTCACCAAATAGTGTGTTATAATGGAGAAGGAGTGAAGAGATGTGATGGAATGTAAATCTTTTGAAGAAGGAAAAAATGCAGACATTTAAGTGGTGATGAAATCAGCCCCTAGAAAACTTTCAAGAATATCAATTTTCCAGAACCTTCTATTAAAAATTATTAAAAATACTTTGCAATTAATTTAAACATTTAAGTTCCATGGATCACTTTATTATGTTTTACCTTCTTACTTGAAACTTTTACTTAAGTGGCACTCTTACAGGACTTGCATTTAACACTATTGCTAGAAGGAAATTTCAGCCTGCAAAGAGTTTCTGGTTAATACCTAGATAACTCTTTGGAGACCTAGCTAATTGCAAAATTCTTTGCAGAGATTCACTATAGATTACAGAGGATCCAATCTACTGTGCTGCATGTAATCTCTTTTTTAAATGGTGAAGGCCCTTGAACAATACAGAAGGCCCATGCAGAAAAATGGGGAGATTAACTATTTTTTCACTCTATATATTTATGCTTAAAAACCTAATGAGAATTGTGTGAAGACTGATAACAAAAAGTAATACTGTTCGCAATCAATTCGCAGTATATTGGCGCATTGATGCCAATGTAAAGAAGCAGATGTGGTCGCCATTGTTTACACCACTTGACATAAATGCATGGTTGACAAAATAGAGAATGTGCAAGACCTGGATAACATTCAGGCTTGGGCTGGTAAGTGGCAAGTAACATTCGTGCCATACAAGTGCCAGGCAATGACCATCTCCAACAAGAGAGAGTCTAACCACCTCCTCATGACATTCAGTGGCATTACCATCGTTGAATCCCCCACCATCAACATCCTGGGAGTCACCATTGACCAGAAACTTAACTGGACCAGCCACATAAATACTATGGCTATAAGAGCAGGTCAGAGACCGAGTATTCTGTGGCGAGTGACTCACCTCCTGACTCCCCAAAGCCTTTCACCATCTACAAGGCTCGAGTCAGGAGTGTGATGGAATACTCTCCAATTGCCTGGATGAGTGCAGCTCCAACAACACTCAAGAAGCTCGACACCACCCAGGACAAAGCAGCCCGCTTGATTTGGCATCCCATTCACTCCCCCCACCAACAGTGCACCGTGGCTGCAATATGTACCATCTACAAGATGCACTGCAGCAACCTGCCAAGGCTTCTTTGACATCACCTCCCAAACCTGCTTCCTCTACCTCCTAGAAGGACAGGGGCAGCAGGCGCATGGGAACACCACCATCTCCAAGTTCCCTTCCAACTCGCACACCATCCTGACTTGGAAATATATTGCTGTTCCTTCAATGTCGCTGGATCGGAATCCTGGAACTCCCTCCCTAACAGCATTGTGGGAGTACCTTCACCACATGGACTGCAGCTCACCACCAAGGGCAGTTAGGGATGGGCAATAAATAAGAACATAAGAAATAGGAGCAGGAATAGGCCACCTGGCTCCTTGAGCCTGCTCTGCCATTCAATAGGATCATGTCTGAACTTGGGCTCAAAGCCATTTCCCTGCCCGCTCCCCATAACCCTTCACTCCCTTATTTTGCATAAGATGCTGGCCTTGCCAGCGATACCCACATCCTGTGAATGAATAAAAAAAACTCCACAAAGCAACAGAACTGAGAATACTTTGTCAAACTACTTCTTTTGAATGAAAGAAAAAACAATTCACCTGATACTAATCTGGAGTCAATATTTAAGGTTCGTACCACTTATTTTTTTTTCCATTATAGTAATTCTACATTATTGTAATGAAAAAATCCCTCACCATGCCATTTAAATTTTGTTGTCCTTTTTAGAGCCCCTGTACATCTGTTAGTTGATTGAGAGGCTGTACCAATACTGCATTCTGACTACCTGATAGATGTACCTGGATGACTCAACCAAATCCCTCTTCTCCACTTGGAACTTGTTATTAATGTGCTAGCTGAGAACTTGCAGTGTGGAATCATAATGCACATATTTTTAATAAATGCAAAATGAAAACTGTTCACTTATTTTTTGAAGATGTTAAACTTGAGTTTGAATATCCATTTGAATATTACCCATCTCACCTTTGGTATACCGTGATGGAGACACTTCTGGGGTTAAACATACGTATTTATGTATTTTTTTCTTGTTTTGCCACCCTCCTTCTCTACCTCTTGAGTTCTTGCTGAGTATTGGAGAGCTCCGCTTCCAGTGCCCTCTAGGAATTTAGCAGGACCAAGAGCAAGTAGTGGTCAACATAAAAGTAATAACGAAGGCTTATTTAAGCAAATCAAAAGCAGGAGGATAGTCAAAGAAGGGGTGGACCCGCAGTTAACCAAGGTGACATTCTGATAGCATAAAATAAAAGAATAACGGGGATGCTTGACAAGTATTTTGTTTCCATATTTATGAAGTAGGATGGCAGGAGGATGTGAGGAATAATTAATCAATTATATATGGATATTAGAAAGGAACTGTGTTAAAGATCGATGGGAGTTATAGTTGATAAATTTGTGAGGAAATAATGGAGGTACCCAGGTGTTTTTGAAATGGAAACTGCATCAAAAGGTTGGAGCGTGGTGAATGTTCACAGAATCATACAGCACAGAAGGAGGCCATTCGGTCCATCATGCCTGTGAAAGAGCTGTTTAAAAAAAAAAACAGGAATGTGACCAGACGGGTAACAGTTGACCAGTTAGGATCACCTTTAGTGAGAAAATTGCTAGAAGCAAAAATAAGGAATAACATTAGCGAGCACTTTTAAAAAGTAATGGGCTAGGAGGAATGCCACGGCACAGTGGGCTTAATACACTGGTATTTCACTTCTGGGGCCTGGACTGAAATGCAACTCAAGCTGATGGGATGGAAGTCTCTTGAGCATAATGAGTTTTCTCAGTCTCAGTACCTCCTAATGGGCATAAGCCTAAAGCACAAAACTGCTCACAATTCAACCCTAATTGGCAATCTCATTCAGAAAGGTTACAGGATGATTGGTGTGGGAAATAAAAAAAATGCCGTATTGGTGCCATAGTTAATATTGTGGGGTATTCTTATGAGGTTGGGGCTGAGGAACATTGTTGGGGAAGAGCCGAAGGAATTTTAATCTGCATCTAGCTATGTCATAAATGACCTGGGAGTGCTTGAAATAAAGTTAAAGTGTTCATTCGACAACACTTAACATCCCTCCCCCGGTGGGAAAAATTGACAAAAAAAGAGGAAGTATGGGCTAATTAGGGACAGTAATCATAGATTTGTCAGGGCCAGGTTACGCTTGACTAATCTAATGGAATTCTTCGAAAAAACTACTGAGCACAGTAGATGTGATATATTTGGTGCTTTTAAAAAAGAAAATGATAAAGTTGTTAGACGTCTTACTGCAATTATATAGGGCCCTGGTGAGACCGGCCCTGGTGAGACCACACCTGGAGTATTGTGTACAGTTTTGGTCTCCTTACCTAAGGAAGGATATACTTGCCATAGAGGGAGTGCAACGAAGGTTCACCAGACTGGTTCCAGGGATGGGGGGATTGTCCTATGAGGAGAGATTGAGTAGACTAGGCCAATATTCTCTAGAGTTTAGAAGAATGAGAGGTGATCTAATTGAAACATACAAAATTCTTACAGGGCTGGACAGGGTAGATGCAGGGAGGATGTTTCCCCTGGCTAGGGAGTCTAGAACCAGGAGTCACAGTCTCAGAATAAGGGGTCAGCCATTTAGGACTGAGATGAGGAGAAATTTCTTCACTGAGGGTGGTGAATCTTTGGAATTCTCTACCCCAGAGGGCTGTGGAGGCTCAGTCATTGAGTATATTCAAGACCGAAATCGATAGATTTTTGGATATTAAGGGAACCAAGGGATGTGGAGATGAGGTAGAAGATCAGCCATGATCTTATTGAATGGCGGAGCAGGCTCGAAGGGCCAAATGGCCTACTCCTGCTCCTATTTCTTATGTTAAGGTCCATGGTATTAAAGGTAAAGTGGTGTCATGGATAGAGGGATGGCTGAAGGATAGAAAGCAGAGAATGGCAGTAACGGATGGTTCACAGATTGGCAACATGTAGCTAGAGGTGTGCCTCAGACTCAGAAACATTAGGGCTATTTTTCCTGAAGCAGAGAAGGTTCAGGTTGAACCTAAATGAAGGTTTCAAAATTAAGAGAGTTATTTGTGGAAAAAAGATGGATAGGAAAAGACCAGCTGGTCTATCAAGTCTGTACGGTCCCTTTTGAGGATGGGGGCAATGGTGAAAAATTATTTCCACTAATTGGTGAATCACTTATAAGTGGGCAGAAACTTAAGTCTGCATTTTCCAGGGGCCAGCGGGCGGGATCGGTGGCAGGTGGGAAATTTGATTCTTTTGACAACGGGTCGGGTCCCCGCTGTCCACCTGCCACAATGCGCCTTTCCCACAGGCGCATCTGTGAGCTCTGAGCCAACCCGACCCGCAGAGGTGGGCGACCCAATTTAAACCATTATCTGATTGTTAAGAGACCCTTATTAATTCTTTTAACCGTACCTTTTCACTTTAACCTTACCTTTTCACTTTAACTGCTCACCCATGGGGTCCACGCTGCTCGGGGATCACGTCAGTGAATCTGAGGAAGGAGATAAATGGCCATTGAATTAGTTGGTTACTTGACGGCTTGAAAAGTGCTATAAAAGCTCCCACCTCACAGCTGTTCACTTTCCAAATGCAGAAGCTGTTGCTTACTCCATTTGGTAGACAGATTGAGCTTTATGCAGGCTGCAAGTGTTTGGAGCAAACTCTTCATCCAGCGTCACCTCATTGGAACAACTTCTCTCACCATTGACAGTTTGCTTCTGTTATCTCTACTTCACCTGCCATCTATTACATCAGCATGGCTGCCCTTTATACTGTCTCACCTTGGTCCTCAGAATCCCACCACGATCAACCCCTATACCAGGCACACCAGCAGCACCAACAACAACACCAACCTTCTGCGCAATCACCTGATGCTGCACAGGACACAGGGCATCAGCACCCGACCACATTGCTGCCCGGGACGCCAGGGATGGCCTCACCATGGCCAGATTTATTTCACTTGATGCAGTTCACCCTGGCTGCCACATGATGCGTCAGGTTGGCACCACCCCACACCAACCATAAAGCATCCTTGCAATGCCCAAGCCATTCCTTTCACATTCATCACCATTGCGGGGTTGTGGGGGGAGGGTCGGGGGGGGGGTAATGTTATGTCTCACCATTCACTGCAACTCACTAAGCCACTTCCAAAGGTGCACACAAATCTGTCCAAGGCAGAAAGTGTTGAAAATGAAGATTTCAATGTTTGACACCACATTAACAGAAACTTTACATGAACATTGGATAAAACACCCAAGTGCCTACCCTTATGTATTGTTAGTTGGTATGATTGCACTAGGATGAGAGTGAGTGAGAGGGGTGGCTAGTGAGATGGGGATGTGATAATGTAGATAGAGAGAGAGAGAGAGCGAGGGATAGGTGGAGGTGCAAGGTAAGTTGGTGTGAGTAAGGATGTGCAGGGTTAGGGTAGGGAAGGCAGAGTGATGGTGATGTGATAAGAGGCACAGCAGCATAAAGGTGAGTGTGGCTTTGTACTAACGTTTTGTGATCTAATGAGATCATTGAAAGTTTTGCGCCACTGCACCCAGGTTCTCCTGACGATATCCCTGCTTGTGTCCTCCTGTGCAATGTGCAACCAGGCTGTGTTGGCCTCCTGGGGAGGTCTCTTCCGCCCATGGGAAGGGAAGAGGACCTCCCTGCGTGCTGTGACTCCCTCCATAAGCATATGGAGGGATTCATGGGAGAACCTGGGTGCAGTCCTGCACCTCTGTGCAGTGCTTGTCAGTGTTTGCAGCACCTCAGTGCTGTAGAACACTGACTGCACAAACGTCAAAACAAAGTTGGCCGTGGTCCCGTTCAGGAAATCGGCTGATGACACGTCACGCTTCCAGAGCGGGATGGAGTCGGCAGTAGGGTCAGGACCCACCGCTGACATCAACCCACCGAGGCGAGGGAAATCCAGCCCTTTGAATCAGTACTAGAAGCAGAAACAGAAAGGGTAAGGTTAGGAGAAATATTTTCACACACAGGTTTATTACTACGTATATGAAATACATGACCACTAATGGCTGTGGAGGTTAATTCAATTACTGTTTGAGGGAATTAGGTAAACAATTGAAGGAAAAATATTATGGGGATGGAGCAGGAAAATAAGACTACTGTACATAAAAGTGGCGCCAGTATGATGGCCCACTTCTATATGATTTGATGGATGGAGGACCCTGCCCTATACATTTATTTATCTCTCTCCCTGCCTAACCCGTGTGCTAAGGGCCGTTGTATTGCCTCATTTTATTTTGTTTAGAACCTGTGATTTACCCAGTTACAAACATGTTCCAAAGTGGATACTTCACTGTTTTAGAGGGTTTGCTAACAGTTCTTTCTTTCTTCATCTTAACGACTTCAAAATGTTTTGGATTTTCACCAAACTTGATAAAAGGATTTCTTGTCGGGCTCTTGATTTCTGTACGCAGTGATCAGTGCAATCTTTTAACGATCCCCAAAAGATGAACATTTCTGATACGGTGGAGCTTTCTGGTTTTCTTTTAATCAAATTTGGCAGATCAGTGAAAAACACTGCACAGGATTTACTCATTTTCACAATAAAGTTATAATACTAGAATATGTAGCATGTAATTCCTGCCCAGAACCACAATAGTCTCTTTTTATGGTGTGAATAATAGGTTTGAAGCAACACTTCAAACCTAAGTACAAAGTTTTCATATTTAAGTATAGAGGGAATCAGTGATTCCTGGAAACTGGTATAGTTACATGTTTCAAATTCGAATGGATTTTTGGATTTTATTGTAAGAACTGTAAAAGCAATTTCTTTGAACTCTATTGATTTGCAAAGGTTACTTATGGTCACTTTGTGGCAGAAATGGAGAAAACTAGTTAATGTCCACTGTTCATTACAGGAAGCAATTTTGGGAGAAAAATTAGGTGTAATTGTCTCTCCATGTGCAAAGTATTTTAGCAGCAGGGAAGCCAAATACGTCACATTCAAAGCTATTAGCTGGATATTTTCTGGAAATGGGAGACTCAGAACACCTAACGGGTTAATAGATAATTTACTCTAATGCACGGATACTTTATTTATAAAATAGGCAGGAAGAAATTTTCTATATTTCAGCAAGCCATTACATAGGGAGACTTGTTTGTGTGTGAGAGATGATCTAAGTCTGACTTAAAGAGTGGATTTGAGCATTATGAAGCCAGTGAATAAAATGTTTGATGTATTTTTGATGTAGATATACAGTAAATCCCATAGAGCTGTGTATATAGAACTATTTTTCAGTACTTTATCAATTTTGAGTCTATCATTTTTTTTAATATGGATTCAATTCTTTTGGAATACTTAATGCTATAGGTTTGTTTTACCCTACTGGTAAAAGATGATCATGAGTAAATTCATTCACAATCTTTTATCTTTTGACACAGTAGAATTTTTTTTCTTAACAAAGCTCCATTGCAATGATGAAGGGATTCTGTGCACATCTGTTGAGTGCATATCTGTGCAGCAAAATTCATACCCATATACGAAAAGATCAAATTGTTACATTTCTTCAGGTGGTCAGTGAAATTTAATATTTAGTTTTCTTGCGACCTTCCCACCTCCTCTGCCCACACCTCCCTGCCCCGATCCCTGGAGTGATTTTGTGTTGAGGGAGAGATTACTGTCTGTGAATAGAAACTTGTGACCCCTAACTTCAAATTACTTTGTCACATTTTAATGTTCTTTACAAGTATCTTCCCTACATCAACTATTGGGAATTTTAAACTATCCAGAGATGCCAGTTGCACGTTTGGAAGATGCAATTTTCACCAAACTCGTTTGGTTTTTTTCTCATAACCAGGGCCAGTGGTGTTAAAACCTACATGTCTAGAAAAACTGTGAAACTGAAAGCAGCAAATACATATACTTGTAAATATTTTTCACTTCAGCAATAACTTTTCATCTTTGCATCGTAAAGTTCATAACTTTGGTGGTAGTATATATCTCAATTCATAACTGTATCTGCTATATTATTGAATTTAACTTGATCAGCTAAACCAAGGCTGCTAATAATTCAATGCTAGTCCCAGATTCTTAAGTGGGCTAAATATGCAAAGATGGCAGATAACTTGAGCAAGGTTCATTGAATTGTCCTACTCAGCAAGGTTAATGGGCCAGATTTTTCTGTCAAAATATCGATGAGGCTAATGGTGCTCATAAATGGTACAATAACTCGGGCAAGGAGCAGATGCACTGTTAAATGCCAATATCCAAAAGTTACTGTCCGAGTTGCATGGCTCTGTCGTTGGCTTCACAAAAGCAACATTTCACTGTCTGCTTCACCATTGAATTGCATTGAATGTCATGAAGTTGCCGTATTTGCACAGTAGATATGAACTAAACTCGGCACAGAAAGTGAAGTCTTTTCATCTCGAGCATAAGTACCCTTTTAACGACGTGATAATTGCTAATTACTGCCAATCGACCTCTGGCACTGAAAATTAACTCTTGCAAGTGTGGTGTCTCATTCCTTCAGGTATTGATTGCTGTGGAGATTTTTAAAATGTCATTTAAAATGTATTTTTTTTTATAACTTTTCCTTTATCTCTTTTTTCCCTCTCTTAATCCAATCTTTTTTTCCTTCCCTTTATTTCTCTTTCTGTACCTGATTTGACACTGAATTCACCCACTCTAATTTACACTTCTTTCTCCGTCCTTAATCAGTTCTTTATCAACTCGCACTTTCAGCAACTTGGTAGGCAAAAAATGTTTTGAGCTGAAGTGTGCGGGGGCAAGTCTAACTAACAGCAGATGCCGTTAGATGCCCTGCGACAGCAAAATCTGGCCCAGTATCAACACTGAAGAAAAATGGAATGCTTTCAAAATGACCCTTGCACAAAATGAAGGAACTTATGTCCCTAGAGTTAAGAGGGGTACAAAGTAAAACAAAATCAAATTGGTTAATTGATCATGCCCAAAAATAAATGGGACTGAAACAGAAATATTTTTATAGGTTTAAGGAAAATTAGGGTGAACCGAGATAGGTATGAAATGCAGCCAAAGGAGCACTGGAGAAGAGGATAGTGAGTAGGCATGATAGTAATAGCAAGATGCGGATATATAAAATGCATAGGGGTGTTGGCCCTGGCGGCATTCACCTGTGTGTGGTTAAAGAAATGGGATCTGTGCTCTGCGAGCCACTTCCTCATATATTTAATTGCTCATTGGGGTCTGGGATTGTTCCCATGGACTGGAGGGAGGCCCATGTGCTACCAATATTTTAAAAAGGCAATAAGCCATAACCAGGAAATGATAGGCCCATTAGTTTGACTTTGGTTGTAGACATGTTGCTAGAAGGGATCATTAGAGATGCACTGTATGACCTGTTGGGAAGAGAAGGGGTTATTAAGGAATCTTAGCATGTTTTCTGGAAAAGAAGGTCCTGTCTCATTAACTTGATTGAATTTTTTTGAGGATGTTACAAAGTTGTGAATGTTGGAAACCCATTCAATATTGCATATCTTGATTTTTGAAAAACACTTCGACAAGGTACCGCACAAGTCATACTAAATAATGTTATGTGGGTTGGCAGGCAAATTTTGGTTTGGAAAATAAAATGGTTACATTCTCATTGACAGCAAGTAGTTATTAATGGTAGTGGTTTTGCGTGAGGACTGATCACTAGCGGAGTCCTGCAGGGATCGGTATTAAGGCTGTTGCACTTGACAGTGATCTGGATGAAGGCTTTCGAAGAACTGTCTGCAAATTTGAGGATGACACAAAGGTATGTGCAGGTGTAAGATGAGAAAATCGATTGCAAGCAGAGCAAGATGCAATGGGGGAATGGGCCCTTATCGTGCAGAAATGAAGTGTGATGCACTTGGATAGAGGCAACTTCAAATGTATACACTTTGCAGAGCTCCGTGTTAAAGACTGCTGAGTGTGAGAAGCACACTGAGGTTATAGTGCATGACCAGTGCCTTAAGGCTACTGTAAAAGCAAATAGGGTCTTAGGATGTAATAGTAGGAAATTAAATATAAAATGAGAAATACTGTGACCATTTCTGGTCTCAAACAGCAACAATAACTTGCATTTATATGGTGCTTTTAACATCGATGTAGAGCCCTGAGAGAGGTTTAAAGGAGGGCAACTAGATTAATATCTATACAAAAGCAAAATACTGTGGATGCTGGAAATCTGAAATAAAAACAGAAAATGCAGGAAATACTCAACAGGTCAGGCAGCATCTGTCGGGAGAAAAACAGAGTTAACGTTTCAGGTCAATGACCTTTCGTCAGAACTGGGAAAAAGTTAGAGATGTAACTGGTTTTGAGCAAGTTCAGAGGCTGGGAAAGCGGGGAGGGGAGGAAGGAACAAAAGGTAGGGTGGAAGGCAGGAGAGATTAAATGACAAAAGGGGTGATGGTGCAAGGCAAAAGGGGTAGTAATGGGACAAGTAAAGAAATAAAAGATGGGTCTAGAGGAGGTGTAAATGGTAATAGCAGAATAATCACCAACAGCTGCCTAGATTAATAAGGAAACGGTAGCGTAGTGGTAATGTCACTGGGCTAGTAATCCAGAGGCCTGGACTAATGATCCAGAGGATCAGAGGATAATGGTTCTGACGAAAGGTCATCGACCTGAAACGTTAAATCTGTTTCTCTCTTCACAGATGCTGCCTGACCTGCTGAGTATCTCCAGCATTTTCTGTTTTTATTATTAATGATCCAGAGACGTGAGTTCAAATCCCACCACGGCAGCTGGGGAATTTAAATTCAGTTAATAAATCTGGAATAATTATTAGTATCAGTAATGATAACCATGAAACTATCAGATTGTTGTAAAAACCCATCTGGTTCACTAATGTCCTTCAGGGAATAAAATCTGCCGTCCTTACCCGGTCTGGCCTATATGTGACTCCAGACCCACAGCAATGTGGTTGATTCTTAACTGCCCTCTGAAATGGCCTAGCAAGTCACTCAGTTGTAACAAACCGCTACGAAAAACAATTAAAAAAAGAATGAAACCGGACGGACCACCCGGCATCGACCTCGGCACCGGCTATGGACATGACAACGGCACACCCAGCCCAGTCAACCCTGCAAAGTTCTCCTCACCAACATCTGGGGACTTGTGCCAAAATTGGGAGAGCTGTCCCACAGACTAGTCAAGCAACAGCCTGACACAGTCATACTCACAGAATCATATTTTCAGCCAATGTCCCAAACTC
Organism: Somniosus microcephalus; assembly: GCF_052327205.1. Classification (NCBI taxonomy): domain Eukaryota; kingdom Metazoa; phylum Chordata; class Chondrichthyes; order Squaliformes; family Somniosidae; genus Somniosus; species Somniosus microcephalus. Next base: position 195,448,577 of record NC_140997.1, read on the forward strand.
CTCCATCACCATCCCTGGGTAGGTCCTGTCCCACCGGCAGGACAGACCCACCAGGGGTGGCGACACAGTGGTATACATTCGGAAAGGAGTGGCCCTGGGAGTCCTCAACATTGACTCCGGACCCCGTGAAGTCTCATGGCTTCAGGTCAAGCATCGCTAAGGAAACCTCCTGCTGATTACAGCCTACCACCCTCCCTCAGCTGATGAATCAATACTTTTCCATGTTGAACACCACTTTGAAGAAGCACTGAGAGTAGGAATGTACTCTGGGTGGGGGACTTCAATGTCCATCACCAAGAGTGGCTCGGTAGCACCACTACTGACCGAGCTGGCTGAGTCCTGAAGGACATAACTTCCTGTCTGGGCCTGCGGCAGGTGGTGAGAGAACCAACACGAGGGGAAAAACCTACTTGACCTTGTCCTCACCAATCTACCTGTCGCAGATGCATCTGTCCATGACAGCATTGGTAGCAGTGGCCACCGCACAGTCACTGTGGAGATGAAGTCCCATCTTCACACTGAGGACACCCTCCATCGTGTTGTGTGGCACTACCACCATGCTAAATGGGATAGATTCAGAACAGATCTAGCAGCTCAAAACTGGGCATCCATGAGGCGCTGCGGGCCATCAGCAGCTGCAGAATTGTATTCCACCACAATCTGTAACCTCATGGCCCGGCATATACCTCACTCTACCATTACCATCAAGCCAGGGGACCAACCCTGGTTCAATAAGGAGTGTAGAAGAGCATGCCAGGCGCAGCAACAAGCGTACCTAAAAATGAGCTGCCAACACAGGACTACATGCATGCTAAAAAGCGGAAGCAGCATGCTATGGACAGGGCTAAGCGACCCCACAATCAATGGATCCGATCAAAGCTCTGCAGTCCTGCAACATCCAGTTGTGAATGGTGGTGGACCATTAAACAACTAACGGGAGGAGGAGGCTCCATGAATATCCCCATCCTCAATGATGGTGGAGCCCAGCACACGAGTGCAAAAGACAAGGCTGAAGCGTTTGTAACCATCTTCAGCCAGAAGTGCCGAGTGAATGATCCATATCAGCCTGCTCCTGAGGTCACCACCATCACAGAAGCCAGTCTTCAGCTAATTCAATTCACTCCTCGTAATATCAAGAAACGGCTGAGCGTACTGGATACAGCAAAGGCTATGGGCCCTGACAACATCCCAGCTATCGTGCTGAAGACTTGTGCTCCAGAACTAGCCACGCCTCTACCAGTACAGCTACAACACTGGCATCTATCCGACAATGTGGAAAACTGCCCAGGTATGTCCTGTCCACAAAAAGCAGGACTAATCCAATCCGGCTAATTACCGCCCCATCAGTCTACTCTCAATTATCAGCAAAGTGTTGGAAGATGTCATCGACAGTGCTATCAAGCAGCACTTACTCACCAATAGCCTGCTCACTGATGCCCAGTTTGGCTTCCGCCAAGACCACTTGGCTCCTGACCTCATTACAGCCTTGGTCCAAACATGGACAAAGGAGCTGAATTCCAGAGGTGAGGTGAGAGTAACTGCCCTTGACATCAAGGCAGCATTTGACCGAGTGTGGCATCAAGGAGCCCTAGTAAAACTGAAGTCAATGGGAATCGGGGGGGGGGGAAACGCTCCACTGGCTGAAGTCATACCTAGCACAAAGGAAGATGGTTGTGGTGGTTGAAGGTCAATCCGCACAGCCCCAGGACATCGCTGCAGGAGTTTCTCAGGCCAGTGTCCTAGGCCCAACCATCTTCAGCTGCTTCATCAATGATCTTCCCTCCAACATAAGGTCAGAAATGGGGATGTTCGCTGATGACTGCACAGTGTTCAGCGCCATTCGCAACTCCTCAGATAATGAAGCAGTCCATGCCCGCATGCAACAAGACCTGGACAACGTTCAGGCTTGCGCTGATGAGTGGCAGGTAACATTCGTGCCACAGAAGTGCCAGGCAATGACTATCTCCAACAAGCGAGAGTCTAACCACCTCCACTTGACATTCAACGATATTGCCATCGCCGAATCCCCCACCATCAACATCCTGGGGGGTCACTTAACTGGACCAGCCACATAAATACTGTGGCAACAAGAGCAGGTCAGAGGCTAGGTATTCTGCGGCGAGTGTCTCACCTCCTGACTCCCCAAAGCCTATCCACCATCTACAAGGCACAATTAAGGAGTATGATGGAATATTCTCCACTTGCCTGGATGAGTGCAGTTCCAAGAACACTCAAGAAGCTCAACACCATCCAGGACAAAGCAGCCTGCTTGATTGGCACCCCATCCACCACCTTAAACATTCACTCCCTCCACCACCGGCGTACCTTGACTGCAGTGTGCACCATCTACAAGATGCACTGCAACAACTCGCCAAGGCTGCTTCAGCAGCACCTCCCAAACCCGTGACTTCTACCACCTAGAAGGACAAGGGCAGCAGGGGCATTGGGAACACCACCACCTCCAAGTTCCCCTCCAAGTCAGACATCACCCTGACTTGGAAGTATATTGCCGATCCTTCATTGTCACTGGGTCAAAATCCTGGAACTCCCTCCCTAACAGCACTGTGGGAGTACCTTCACCACACGGACTGCAGCGGTTCAAGAAGGCGGCTCACCACCACCTTCTCATGGGCAACTAGGGATGAGCAATAAATGCTGGCCTTGCCAGCAATGCCCACATCCCATAAACGAATAAAAAAAAAAAAAAATACCATTACCATGAAATGCTAAGAGCTGGGGCTTTTTACTTTAGAATACTTTAGAAAAATATAGACTTCAAGGAGATTTGATTTAAGGCCTTTAAAATAATGAAAGGATTAGACTCTGTCTGTGTGGATAGGCTATTCGAACTAGATAGGTTAGGGAGGACCAGGGGATGTAAGCATAGAATTCGGTTAGATGTCAGGAGGTGGTTCTTTTCACTGACAAAGAAGTCCATGGGGTCTTTGCACTTCTTGTTAGAGGTGAGGGTGGAAAGAGAGAGAGGTTTAAGGAATTTGTCGGTAGTTGAGAAAAGAAGTTTGGGGTTATCCTTGCTCTCTAGGTAGGAAGACCCTAGAGTAAGGAGCGACTTAGGAACAGATGATAGAATTTCTGATACCCAATGCAACGTTAAACCAACTGCTATTTAAAACAATGGATTGTACTATACTGTGAGGTGTGTATCTTGAATTGTGCCTGTGTAATCTTGGATTTGGAGAAGTAAAATTTAGAAGATAGTTGCCCTATGAGCATCAATCAGACTGAATTTATAGCGGTAAATTACCCTTGCAGTATTTCACTAAACTACAACTAATTGAAGTAATTTTGTCTCAGCAGATACATGCTGCGAACCATCCACCTGCCAATTTGTTAATTTGTATATGGTGACTTATCTTCTCAATAATGTTTGGTCATATTCTCATAAAATTTGACAAATGTTTTCCTGTTACCAGGCTGTTGGCAGGTGAAAGCTAGAGCGTTTGGGTAAACAAGGAGGGACTGTAATATTTAGACTAATCGATGAGTTCAGCAAGTAACTACGTATGTTGGGGGATGGGCAGTTACTAGAGTCTTCGGTGCCATGGAAAACAAGTGTAGAAAATATTATGTTTAGAATCTGCTCTCAGCTGAAATGAAAGCATCAGTTGTGATATCCAGGGAAAATATCCCAATAAATGCCTGATCTTAGTCAAAGATAAGCATAATAAAAGTACATTGATTCTGTTATGACTATTATATTTAAGTATATTATTTTAATTTCCATAAAAACTTACTAGATAAATTAATTTGTTTACCTTAAATGTTTGCACCCAGCTTTAAGGGGGTTGTAGATTTATGTTTGTGGAATAGACCATTTACTTTATTAGACAAGGTAAAGACAGTTTAGTTATTCCTTGTTAAATGGATCAGAACCGACTCCTAATGAATAAATCTGTGTTTTGTTAAACTTACTGTGAATCGCAGTTTAACGCATTTTTATTTAATCTAAATTTAAATTTTTTTTGGCATGTGTCAAATAGAAAGTCATCTTAAAATAAGGAACCAACCTGCTTTTTGCTTTAAATTCTTAAGTCAGAATTTCAGTTGTAACTGGTGTTGGTGGTTTATGATTGTATGAAATGACTCGTGACCCCGGTCAGTAAATGTGTATTACTTTAGATCCATGCATTTTACTGTGTGCTTGAAGAACAGCAAATTGTTTCAGCAGATTTCAGAGGGTTAAATGAAGCTATGTAAACTTTTCTTGTACCAATATATGTAGTCTCTGTTTAGATTCTTTCTTTATTAATGATGTGAAAACATTGGGGTCAGATAAAAATGAGCTTAGGTCAGATTACCAGAACGGCCTAACGTTTTAAAATTGTAGTGACTCTACAAAGATGTTGTTTGAATAGGATGAAAGGAGATACAATGAACGTTTCAATGTTTTGCAGCTGTTGGGTATGGCTTACCATATAAAACTTCTTCATGCAGCTTACAGCCCTGTAAATTGCTGTTTTATTCAACTGTATTTCTCAGTCTGTTTGTACTTCTCATCCTCCCTGTGTAAAAGGAAAAGATTCATCAGTTTGAAAAATGTTATCCTATTTTATTGCTTCTTTTCTAGACTAAATAGTTAGTAAATCTCAATGACTGATTTAATCATAATAAATTGTCTTTGTAAATGTTGTGGAAATCTTGAATGTTAAAGTCACGCAGAAATAAATCGGCTTAATTGCATGGAAATACAATCAAAGCAGACATCGTATATTTCTTTGGTTGAATTTTCCATTCTCTGCATTGACTCCATTGATACTGAAATAAGTATCCCTTAAAAAAAAAAATTGGCTGCGAACAAGCTGCTCACCATGTGATAGAAATTGGTCCATTCAGGTTTGATTTTGCCGTTTAAAGATCCAGCAGTGTGTTAATGTGGTTTTACTTTGCTCTTTTTTTCCCCTTGAATAAAAATTAATCACTGAACATTACATTGCTGTCATGCACCTGTGCTGCAGAACACTACAGTCGCCAACTAAAGTTTTTAATGTGCGACCACCTTGCTGACTTGCAGCACAACATAGAGGGACTGAAAAAGATGTTGGTGGATTTTGCAGACCTGCGTCAATAATCTAGCAATTTTATCTAGTCCTGATGTATAACATGTCCACATTAGTTCTATTTTTATTAAAGCATGCGCTTATGTATTTTTATACAGGTAGGTAAATCTGTGCTGTATTTGTTATTGATGAGTGTATATATAGTTTACCGGTGAATGAATATTTCATGAAGGTTTGATACGTGATGAGCTTTTTTGAGTAAAGTTTTGATGGCCATAAATTGCACATATATTTGAGGGATTTAGAAAGTGGGGGGAAAAAGTATTTTGACATCACCGATTGTGCCTTGTGCGACCACCATGACTTTTTGGCTGCATACTACATAAAGAGATCTAAAAATTGCAAGTAACTTAGTTAATAGGGCTGTTTAGTGGAGTGCCAATAAATCAGGGTGTCAAAAATGTAAACGAACTGACAAAATGATTACCATCTGTGAAAGAAGTATTTATAAAACATTAATGTACGTGAGTATGCTGTGGTTTCAACGGGAAATGGAGTAACATTAGATGTGCTTTAGTACCGGTTACAATTATGAGCCTTAAGATGATCCTGTGTTGCGGCTGAATGCTGATTAACCCCTAACCTCCAACCTCACCCCCACCCACAGTTACCAGTGCACAGCATTACAGAATAAGTGCTTCAGCAAAAATTTATTTTTGGCCCTTGTGATAATTTCAGTGGTTTCTATCAAATTATACAGTGTCCTAAATTTTACTTGCGCTTCATGAAAGCAATGTTTTATCCTAAGATAGTTTAAAAACTGTTAGTGTTCATCAGTAGAAAATAGTTTAAATGCTGTGCTTCCTTGTTTTACTGCTTTGCTTGATTTGGAAAAAGAACTACTGTACTGTAACTTTTCTGCTTCAGTAACCCTCTCTCATCCACTGTTAGCATTTCTTTAGTAGTTGGGACAATCTAGCCGCCTGATTTCTCTGGCTGATTTCAATCTGCTCGGTGACTACTGAACAAGAGGTGTGCTTTCATGGTACATGATTGGATCCTTAACTATCTCTCTCCTTCCTACTCTCCTTTACCTAGAGTTAGATCGCTTGGAAATAAGAGAACTCTTTAGCTAGCAGAATGACTTTGAGCCCAATTTTCATAAATCTTCCACTCTCGCTAGATGAGCTTAAATATCATTCAAGCTTGCAGTTTAAACGTGGGACTTTGAGAAAGGAGTCCGCTTTATCACCTCTACATGTGCTAGGCCAATTCTTCTCTAGGGAATTCCATGTAAAAGAAAAATTAGTAGAGGATTGCTGCTGAGAATACACTGGCATAGAGTACAGTAATTCTAAATTTGAACATTAGATTTGTACAGAAAGGAACTCAATATATAAGGAGGGAAATAGAGGGACACAAACTTACATACTTAGAAAATGTCTAGCTATCAACTACAGGTGTGGAAATGAAATGGATTTAGAATTCCAATAATAGAAGTGTTTGAGATAAGTGTAGAAAGACTGAAATTAACTCTCTGGCTGATAACAGAATGGAGTCGATGGACTGGATTTTTTTTTGCAATCCTTGTATTTGTACTGCAAAAAGAATATTGCTGTCCTCTAAAAGGATATTTTTTGATTGCAAAACATCTTGAATCCAAGTAGCCTTTTTATTGTTTGTTTTCTTTTCCTCACCAATTTCTTCTCTTTTTCCCTTGAAAACATTGAATACTTATTTGGATTTGATTCCTTGGGCACCTGTTACCCTCCTAGATTGCTCAAGTGGATTTGTTTAATATTTAAGCCTTGACAGTATTGGCAGGCTATTCAGCTGTGAGAGCCCATGCAAATAAACCCTGAAATCTTCACCTGACATCCATGCACATGCACTTCTAATAGGGGCCATTAGATGGTGATTAGGGCAAAGAGGCCAATTTGGTGCTCCTGTCACCACCTGGCTGAGATTAGTAAACTCAGCCGATTAGGAATCAAACCCAGGACTTCCTTCTTTTTTATGGCTCAGCTGTATAATAGACAAACTAGCTTAGGAATTGGGGGACAGGGTCACTGAAAAGCATTTTCTGTCAGATGAGCACCATTTTATTTGTCTAAAGTCCACAAAGCTAGAATTCTTATTTTTCTATTTATTTTAGGTTTAAGTTATTTTTTAAAAAAACTTCAAAATCAACTTTAGTTTTGAAGCTATCTTAATTTAAAATAAAATATTGTCATAATGTCTAACTTTACATCTGGACTGATGGATTAGGAGTTGACTGAGGATTATTTATATGTTGAATGGTAATTCTTCAGCACATAAACATGTCCCTATCTCAATCATCTCTGCTGTGCACGTACTCTGTAAAGTTGGGATATTTGCATTGAGCCAGGACAATGCTGATCATTCACATGTATTACATCGAATTCTGAGTACTTACTGTACTGAGATATTAGTTTAACTTTGAGATCTGTTAGTAACACAGTGTCTGCTGCCAGTTCTTTCAAGAAGTCTTTTACATTTAAACAAACAGCATGTTTGTTTTAAAATCCTGATTATAGCAATTCAGAAGTTCGTAGGTTATAGTTTTCAAAATTCTAAAAAGGATACTGCTGTACCATGAAAATTTTGTAAAGTAACCATTTTGGTTCAATTCTGTTTGGGAAGGGCTTGCTGCTCACTTGCATCCCTCAGCAGCTGGGACTATCTGTAAAAATTGTTGGAATAGAGTAAGAATCTTCAGCATTGTAAACCACTTTCCATTACAGCAGTGAGGGTGTTTGACTCAGTGAATCTTCATTGTAACACAATGCCTGCTAATTTGTGATAGAACATAGTGAATCAGCAATTGAAGTATAATATGGGAGTGAAGATACTTATTTGTAAAATCAGAGTTTTAGAGTATTGCCCAAACTTTAATTGATTTAACAGCTAAACTTTGAACTTTATGTAAAACTAAATGTTGATTTGAATTTATTAATGTGTGCTCTTCTCCGAGCCCTTCTCTGGGCTTCCTTCAATAATTCTACATTTTCTTGTAAAACAAGCACCAAAATTTGAACACCCTATTCGATATGTGGCCTCGCCAAGGCCAGATAGAACTTCTATGCCACCTCAGATTTATAGATCACAATCTAGCTGTGCATCCCAACATTTTATTTACTTTCTTCACCACCTGCAAATACTGAAGCATTAGCTTTAATAACCTAACCGCCAAATCCCCAGATTCTTTCCTACTTTGCTACTTCAAGCACACTGGTATTTTCTATGTATTCCACGTTCTCACTTCTATCTAATGCAGTGACTTTCCACATCCTTGCTGAATCCATCTGAGACCTCTCCACCCATTGACCTAGCCTCTCCAGATCCCTTTGGATTATCACACAATAGTATCATTGGCCACTATGCCCAATTTGGTGTTGCCCTCAAATTTAGACATTTTGGATAATACTCGAAAAAATCTTTCACCTCTGCCATTGATCATAATAGTGACTAAATGATTCTGAACAGGCTGGGGCTTTTTTCTTCACCAAGGAAAAGGCTGAGGGGTAACCTGGTGGGAGTCTTTAAAATTGTGAAGGGGTTCGATGGGGTAGATGTAGAGAAGATGTTTCCACTTGTGGGGGAGTCCAAAACTAGTAGTCATTAACATAAGATAGTCATGAATAAATCCAATAGGGAATTCTGGAGAAACTTCTTTACCCAGAGAGTGATTAGTATGTGGCACTCGCTACCACAAGGAATAGTTGAAGCGAATAGCATAGATGCATTTTAGGGGAAGTAGATAAGTATATGAGGGAGAAAGGAATGGAAGGATATGTCGTTAGGCTTAGATGAAGTAGGGTGGGAGGAGGCTCGTGTGGAGCATAAACACTGGCATGGACGAGTTGGGCCGAATGGTCTGTTTCTGTGCTGTAAAATTCTTATTAAATGAGTATTACATATAATTACTAAGATTATAGGCAACAGTGGCCAAAACTCTGAGCCCTGTGGGACTCCAGTAGCAATTATTAATGCTGTCCCCTACATTTAAGTCTAAATCATTGATATATACCACAAAAAGCAAGGGACCTAGTACTGAGCCCTGTGGAACCCCACTGGAAACAGCCTTCCAATCACAATTACCCTTTGCTTCCTGCCACTGTGCCAATTTTTAATCCAACTTGCCACTTTCCCTTGGATTCCATGGGCTTTTACTTTTATGACCAGTCTGCCATGTGGGACCTTGTCAAAAGCCTTGCTAAAATCCATGTAGACTACATCAAACGCACTACCCTCATTAACCCTCAAAGATTAATGTTTGCAGATGATACAAAAATTGGCTGTGTGGTTGATAATAAGGAAGAAAGCTGTAGACTGCAGAAAGATATCAATGCACTGGTCAGGTGGGCAGAAAAGTGGCAAATGGAATTCAATCCGGAGAAGTGTGAGGTAATGCATTTGGGGAAGGCAGACAAGACAAGGGAATACACAATAAATGGTAGGATACTGCGTAGTGTACAGGAACCGAGGGACCTTGGAGTGCATGTCCACAGATCCCTGAAGGTATCAGGACAGGTTGATTAGGCGGTTAAGAAGGCATATGGGATAATTCCTTTATTAGCTGAGGCATAGAATATAAGAACAGAGAGGTTATGCTAGAACTGTATAAAACACTAGTTAGGCCACAGCTAGAGTACTGCATACAGTTCTGGTCACCACATTACAGGAAAGATATGATTGCACTAGAGAGGATACAGAGGAGATTTACGAGGATGTTGCCAGGACTGGAGAATTTTAGCTGCAGGAAACTTTCAATTTACCGGCACCTAAATAACCGGAAATCTCGGTTAACCGGCAAAATTCAGGAATAGGTTCAGGTAAGTTTTCTTACTTGCCTTCCTCGATCTGTTGCTGTTTAAGGGTGTGGCTGCAGCTGTTGCTAAGCTACAGAGACGCTTGGAGCTTGTGGCCATTGTTCTGAACCTGTTGCTAAGCAACAGGGTTTGTTGCTTTATACGGAGCTCTGAGCTCCGTATCTTTTACTATAGCTTTCGGTTATCCGGAATTGTTGATGAGTGCCGGATAAAAAAAAGTTTCCTGTATGAGGAAAAATTGGATAAGCTGGGGTTGTTTTCTTTGGGACAGAGGCTGAGGGGAGATTTAAATGAGGTGTATAAAATTATGAGGGGCCTAGATAGAGTGGATAGGAAGGACCTATTTCCCTTAGCAGAGCGGTCAATAACCAGGGGGCATAGGTTTAAAGTAATTTAGAGAGATTAGAGGGGAGTTGAGACATTTTTTCACCCAGAGGGTGGTGGGGGTCTCGAACTCACTGCCAGAAAGGGTGGTAGAGGCAGAAAGCCTCACTGCATTTATAAAGTACTTGGCTATGTATTGAAGTACTGTAACCTACAAGGCTACAGATCAAGAGCTGGAAAGTGGGATTGGGTTGGATAGATCTTTATCGGCTGAATCGACGACTCCTGTGCAGCAAATTTCTATGATTCTTGATTCTATGATTCATCAAAGTTTTGAGGCATTTTCCCACAATGAAGTATGGCTTGCTGGTCTGTAATTTGATGGCTCATCCCTTGCCCATTGAAAAAAAAATGTGGGTCATAATTACTAAAATCTAATCCATTCTAGTGAGCTTCAAAAGATAATTGTGAAAAAATTTGCAATCTCCTCAGCCAGCTCCACCAGCATCCTTGACTAAATATTGTCAGAGCCAAGAGCCTTGTTTACTTTCCGCTTCCTAAACCCTGTGACTATTCCCTTGTAATACTAACTGTTTCAGAATTACTTCAATAAACACCCTCACACATACAGATTGTCCCCACTGTAAGTCCCAGTCTATGTCAGAAAGATTAAAGTCCCCTTTGATTACAACCGAGGCCTTAGCACAACAGTACACCCATCCCACGTTTACTTTGTGGCGATCTCTAACGTATTTCTATCACAATTTTTTTAACTTCCAGATCTATCCCTAGATACTTTGTGCTAATTCCTAGTTACTTCCTCTCGGCAACCTCACCTGATATACAATGCAACCCCATCCCCTTTCTTTTATTCTTAATCCTTCCTGATGTGTATAAAGTCCTATGAACCAGGTTTCAGTAACTCTACTAACTCCCAATTTACAATCACTTCTAACTCATCCATTTTATCTCTTGCATTCCCGGATTTCATGTACGTACATCTTAGTTCATTGCTTGCCATCCTTGCTGTATTCACATGATTCCTTCCTATTAATTGGTCCACATTCTTATCCTTCCCCCAGATTCCATAGTTTATATCCTTCCCAACTGTTCTATTTATCCTATTTAAACCAAGGTGAATGTGTGTGTTTGGTTTAGGTCAAAACCATCTCAATCATAAAGCCTACCTTTTCCTCAGAAATGTTTCCAGTGGGCCAAGAATCTGAAACTCTCCCTTCCACATTATGTGTTGAGCCATGCATTCACCTACCTACTCACTTTCTTATAGGTCCCATGTGTAGCACAGGGAATAATTCAAAGATGACTACCCTGGAAATAATTTCCTTCAGATTTTCCCTAAGTTCCTGCAATTCCTTTGTAGGACTGCCATTCTACACAAATCTATATTGTTGAACTGCAACCTCTGCATGCAGCCCTTCCAGCTGTAGGACTTTATCCACCCACTTGTTCAACACCCAAACCCTGGCACCTGGGAACAGTGCACCATTTGGAGCTAGTAGTCATGTTTGCAGAAGATTCTAACCTTCCCTCTTACATCAGAATCTACTACACCTAAAAAGTTAGTGCAGTTGTGCTTGCCTGGATACGTTGCAGATCCAGGGTGATCTACATCCTGCATGTTGCACACACAGTAAGTTTAACATCAACTGCAATCTCAGTTCAGGTGTGTGGCAAAGACTTCGATTTAATTTTTTTTAGATTGTACCTTCAGAGAATAACTGCTTCCCGGATCAAACTTAGTAAGAAAATTAGTTTGTGTCATTGTAAGTCCCCAAATATGATAAATATAGAAAAGTAAATTTATAAATCATTTCAAACCATTTACAATACAATCTTTAATTCCTGAATTGAGAGGAAGTTGAACAGTGAATTTTTTTTTAAATCCAGTCTCTGCTCCAATTGTATGCTGTGGGACTGAAACTGGTATTTAAAAAGTATCAATGAAATGTAGTTAGTCCCTTTACCCCCTTACTTTCTGTATTGTACCAGTTAGCCCTGAACGTTGTGAATGTAGCCGTCAGTGATCACCATGTGCTCATTTACACCTTATTACAATGCAAAAAGCAACTCTGCAATAGCACAGGAATTATAGACAGCTTGAGCAACTGAAGACTAATAGCATTTGATTTTTGTATTTGTATACTTTAATGGGAAGGGGTCACTGTTCCATCTGAAAAAAGTAACCAGACACACACACAAACAGTCCTCAAGGTGAATCAGCGGTCATAATTTGAATTTGTACTACTTTCTGCCCATTGGTTGGACGTTTATCTATTTTAAACACTTCCAGGCCTGAGTAGCATCACATCGCAATGTGTTTACACTTTGACCATTGACCACACTACTTCTGATTCACCGCTATGCTCGCTGCGGCGAATTCTAATCAGTTCTTAATGTTTTGACATAAATTTGCCACTGGAGGATTAGTGTGACCAACGGTGTTTTTAAAAACACTAAAAAAAATCAATTCAAGGGATGTGGACATCGCTGGCAAGGCCAGTATTTATTGCCCATCCATAATTTCCCTTGAGAAGGTGGTGGTGAGCCGCCGCCTTGAACCACTGCAGTCCGTGTGGAGAAGGTACTCCCACAGTGCTGTTGGGTAGGGAGTTCCAGGATTTTGACCCAGTGACTATGAAGGAACAACGATATATTTCCAAGTCAGAATGGTGTGTGACTTGATGGGGAACTTGGAGGTGGTGGTGTTCCTCTGCACCTGCTGCCCTTGCCCTTCTAGGTGGTAGAGGTTGTGGGTTTGGGAGGTACTGTCGAAGAAGCCTCGACGAGTTGCTGTAATGCATCTTGTAGATAGCACACATTGCAGCCACGGTACACCGGTGGTAGAGGCAGTAAAGGCTTAAGGTGGTTGATGGGGTGCCAATCAAACGGGCTTCTTTATCCTGGATGGTGTTGAGCCTCTTGAGTGTTGTTGGAGCTGCACTCATCCAGGCAAGTGGAGAGGATTCCATCACACTCCTTACTTGTGCCTTGTAGATGGTGAAAAAGCTTTGGGGAATCAGGAGGTGAGTTACTCGCTGCAGAATACCCAGCCTCTGACCTGCTCTTATAGCCACAGTATTTACGTGGCTGGTCCAGTTAAGTTTCGGTCAGTGGTGAACCCTATGATGTTGGTAGGGGATTCACGATGGTAATGCCATTGAATGTCAAAGGGAGGTGGTTAGACTCTCTCGTTGGAGATGGTCATTGCCTGGCACTTGTGTGGCGTGACTGTTACTTGGCATTTACCAGCCCAAGCCTGGATGATGTCCAGGTCTTGCTGCATGTGGGCATGGACTGCTTCATTATCTGAGGAATTGTGATTGTAACTGAACACTGTGCAATCATCAGCGAACATCCTCACTTCTGACCTTATGATGGAAGGAAGGTCATTGATGAAGCAGCTGAAGATGGTTGGGTCTAGGATGCTGCCCTGAAGAACTGCTGCAGCGATGTCCTGGGGCTGAGAAGATTGGCCTTCCACAACCATCTTCTTTTGTGCTAGGTCTACTTTATGCTGTTCGTTGCCAACACCACTGTTGCAGCAAATTCCGGGCCAATATCTAATTAACTAACCATCACTTCCCATAGGCGCCAAACTGCACTGGTACAACACCTGCACTAAACACTAATGCTTTGCACTCCACGTAGCAAAACTCTACAGATTCAACAGAAATCTTTCCATTTAAAAATGTATTTTCTCCCTTCGTCGCTGATCTTTCAGTGCGTCTTTATCTCCGATCCCATTTACGTGTCGTGTGTTATGATTCCATTAAAACTAACATGCTCTCTCCACTTCAAATAATTTTACAAAATATAAATTTCCAGAAATTGATTGGTATTGTATCCCACTCAAAAATATGTTTAAAATGCCTTCAGGTTGATCCATTCAGAATGTTTGGAATTGCACACTTGTAGAATATTATCCTTTAAGAAAAAAATGACATTTTTTCAGCTGCAGGATTTCTTCAATTCCCTTGGTTTTAAGGTCTTCAGCAGGAAACAGCAATTGAACAGTGATAATCTAGGTCCAGTATAAAAAAAGATAACCAATTCCACATAACATGTTACTCTTACTCTTTGGGTTGCCTGCACAGTATTGTAAATCCCTGAGAGCCCTGCACCTGTCTATTTGTAGGCCACTGAAAGAGAGCGGCAGATAATTGAGCTTTGTAGAATTCAAAAGGCAGCAAAAATTATGATAACCAACCTTTTGAGAAGCCACCCACTCAGCACCACCTTACCTGCTTAGTTGTGTCTAGATAACAACTGTGACAACCATTTCCAAAAATTTTTTTGAATTTTACTGTTGTTGAAATAATTTTGAATATCATTATTTGCAGCTCCTTAACAATAATGCCCATTTCTTTCATTTACAAGCCATTTCATTCTTTAGCTGAGTGAGTTGGCAGGAGATTGCTGTACCAGTGCAATGAGCATTATGACATTGAAAGGCCAGTAGGAGTCATGACTCGAGCAGAGCAGACTGGTTGATGTCAGATTGTCCTCCCCAGGTGGCGCATCATGCTTTAGCATTGTTAATAGGGTAGTCCAACCGATCAGCGCCTCAGAGATGTGGACTTTTCAACCTTTTTTAGTTTGGAATTAAGTCACAAATTAAATGCTGTTGACATTTTTGTGTTTGTTTATTAGCAGTCAGCCAGGTAGGCATTTCTTCTGCATTTTGTGGTAGCCACAATGCTTGTTCCAGTGAAATAGTTTTTTTAGATTGAGCTATAAAAGCATTGCCATAACACGTACCTGTATTACAGATAGTTAAACCTGTTTGCCAGAGTGCATTAAAGTTACAGTCTATTTATTTAATCTAATAAACTAGGGGTTGTGCAGGTCTGAAAACTTAGATTTTCCTCTGACAATGGTGGCTTTCAGCAAAGTTAGACCTGTGGTTTTTGAGTTATAGTGGAATGTAATTAGTATAATGCCCTAAGTAGTGAGATTTCTATGTTTATAGTGGCAAGATTAATGAGTTATTAATGAAAATTTAAAATTGTTTACAACATTGCCATTCTTCCCCCTCTCTACATGGGCAAAACAAAAATGGGCATTAACACTATTAGAGTTGGGTGTCTTTGGAGCTATTTTATTAACATTGAAATACCCATTGACACTTCAGATTTTTTTTTGGTCAACATTTTTGAAATGGTGTTTTGGACCCCTTAAACTTTTTTTTAATGCAGAGCCTTGGCATGGGATTACTGTGGTAATTATAATAAATCAGTTGTGCAGCAATTAACTTTATGACCAGCTCCAGGTTTACTGTAAAACAAAAAGCAAAATACTACAGATGCTGGAAATTTGAAATAAAAACAGAAAATGCTGGAAATAGTCAGCAAATCTGGCAGCATCTGTAGAGAGTGAAACTTAGGGTTAACGTTTCAGGTCAATGACCTTTCATCAGAGCTCCTTTGGAATCTCTGAATCATAACACATAATTCTGTTCTTACCACACTGGTAATATTTTTTGTTTACTTATTTGTGGTGCAATTAGCATAGCAAAATTCTTAACAGTTAACAGATTTGTGCGTTGTGCTACAGATCTTATTGCATCTTACTGGACTGTGTTTGGTGTTTCTTCTCTGTTGAGCACTACAGAAATATTGGCCTGGAATTTGCGGTCCTGATGACGGCAAACTGTGCAGCCTAACTTGGAAATCCTGAAGTTGCAGTCTGTCAATCACTGCTCCTCCACAGGCTGCACTGTGGACCCACCCCCAGGGCCAGCAATCAGCGAAATCTCTCAAATCATGGAAACTGACACAAACTTTGGCTCTTCCGTGTTAAATACCCCATTAAAAGTTAGACCCTTTAGGATTCGGTGTAACTGGGGTTTTAACAGCGTATTGACTGCTAAACAAAGGTTATGGCTCTGAAAAACGAATTGTAATTTTGTGGATTGTCAAATTTCTCCATTTTAATCATTTAAATTTTTAAGAAACTTAAAAAAAAAGTTATTTAAAAAAAAAAGTTTGTTCATATTTATTTCAGATTTGCCTTTTCTCCATGTTGAGAGCCCCAATCTTTGTTTTGCTCTCTCTAACATTTCTAAAAAGTTAGAATCAAAGGAGCTTACCCACTTCCTGGTTCCCTGTCTACAAGTTCTGCTTTTTGATTGGCTGCTTAGACAGCTTGTTGACAGCACTGCAGCACCTTAGCTGGGAATCTCCATTAACTTGCATTGATTTCAATTATGTGTCGGAAAAGCCGAACTTCTCGCCACAGAGGTCGCGAGACCTTTGTGCGAAGCTTACTTCGGGGCCAGCGACAGATGCTTTTGCTTCGCCACTGACCGCAAATTATGGGCCATCGAATGTCAGCATGTATACACCCCAATAAAAAGGAAAACACACAGCTTGCATATAAATCCACAGAACTAAGTTTTACCCACTGCAGATAACTTCACCTTGCCTCATCTACATTAAATGTGACAAGAGAGGATCATAAGTTCATTATAGACTGGAAACATTGTGAAGGTTTTTTTTTAGAAGGGTTGGAGAATTACAAACAGTGATAGCTTTTTTTCCCCCAAAGAACTTGTGGTAAAATGCCACTGGAATGTTTTTAAAAATCATTCAACTATCTGCTGTAGGGTTTAAGATATTAGAATATGATAATTTATGAATAGTTCAGTGAAATGCATGATTTATTGGTGCAAAATGCTATTGCTTGCCTGAAGGGGGTAGTAATGCTCGGTAGGAAAGTCCATTGGAAATTTAATATTCACTGCATGACTTTAATATCCACTGCATACTTTATTGTTTTTTAACAAGTTTTTCAATAATTATTTTGCACTAATTTTGTCATTTTAGTACATTTTGCCTTGAGATTTGGGGCTTTACTCATTTGAGGCTTTGGATAGGTGTAATGAACAAAATATATTTTACAAAAAACATTGATCTCTAATAGTGGGGATGTTAATTTTGCAATAATTGTGCTTTTCCTTTGAAATCCTGCAAATCTTGCCTCGGATTAGGTTGTATATAGTGCTTTGATGTATTACACACTTTTAGCATTAGTGTGTCATTTTGCCTTTGCGAAAAGGAGTGCATGTGTGAATTATGTTGTCTTTACAAATGACGAATAACCCATGTGATGTTTATATAACAAGGCAAAAACATAATAGATGAGAATGAAGTTCACTTGGGTCCACAAATTATGAATTTTGAATCATGTCAGAAGTCATGGGAGGGCGGGGTACACCATGAAAACATTGAAAAATGCTGGGATGCACATTGCACATTTCTTTATTGTACATTCTTTGACTTTGTATTTTTACGCAGCTATTCACTGCCATGGGGGTGAATCATTGCCCAACATAGGATGCAGTCCAACATGTAGTAAGATTTATAGGACATTGTAATTCCATTAGTTACCAGGCCACTAATTGTGGAACTTGCCTTTTTAACTTGAAGGCTAATGTTGCTCCGCTTTCTAAGTTGATTTGGCTAGTTTTCATGACGGTAGCTTTTTAAGTTTGCATATCTGAGCTTCACATTGCTGGATCACACTGAGTGCTAAAATAATTGTTATAGATCTCCGTTAAAGCAAAGCTTTTGTATGAAGGAAAGCAGATATAAGGTGAGGGGGGGGGGGGGTAGATCATTCCTTACAAGGATTGAAAGGAAATGAAAGTTGACGTGCTACGGAACATTTTAGTCCCGGTAGTTCAATCGAATAGTTTGCCAGCCTTGAAAAACATCTCCTAATTAATTACCTGAATATCTGCCATTCTGGTTCCAGCTGATTACATAACATAAGCACATAAGAAATAGGAGCAGGAGTAGGCCATACGGCCCCTCGAGCCTGCTCCACCATTCAATAAGATCATGGCTGATCTTCTACCTCACCTCCACTTTCCTGCCCTATTCCCATACCTTTTGATTCCCTTAGTGCCTAAAAATCTGTCGATCTCAGTCTTGAATATACTCAACGATTGAGCATCCACATCCTTCTGGGGTAGAGAATTTCGAAGATTCACAACCCTCCCCAGTAAAGAAATTTCTTCTGATCTCAGTCCTAAATGGCCGACCCCTTATCCTGAGACTATGCCCCCTCGTTCTAGACTCTCTCTAGCCAGGGGAAACAGCCTCTCAGCATCTACCCTGTCAAGCCCTCTAAGAATTTTATACTTTTCAATGAGATCACCTCTTATTTTTCTGAACTCCACAGTATATAGCTAGGGCTGTAGAGAGGGCTTTAAACTAACTAGTGGGGGGGAGGTTCCTAGAGAGCAAATAATACAAATGACAACAGAGAAGGTCATAGACTTAGGTAGCAGTGTGGAAATTAAAAACCAGAGCATGTCAGGAAGGGGCAGAAGGTATGGAGTAAAAAGTAAAGTAATAAAAAGGGCAAAAGCAGGAACTAAGTGTCACAAAACATCTTTGAAAGTTCTCTATCTGAATGCACGTAGCATTCGTAACAAAATAGACGAGTTAATGGCACAAATAACTACATATGGGTATGATCTTGTGGCCATTACAGAAACATGGCTGCAGGGTGACAATGCCTGGGAATTAAACATACCAGGTTATTTAACGATCAGGAAGGACAGGCAGGAAGGAAGGGGAGGTGGGGTGGCTATGTTAATAAAGGAAGGAATCACTGTAATACAGAGAAATGATATTGGGTCAAAAGATCAGGATAATGAAACAGTTTGGGTGGAGGTAAGGAATAATAAGGGGGAAAAAACACTAGTGGGCGTAGTCTATAGGCCTCCGAACAGTGGCAACTCTGTTGGACGGAGTATCAATCAGGAAATAGTTGAGGCTTGTAATAAGGGAACATCTATAATTATGGGGGATTTTAACTATCATATTAATTGGACAAATCAAATTGGGCAGGGCTGCCTTGAGGATGAGTTCATTGAGTGTATTAGGGATGGGTTTCTTGAGCAGTATGTAACTGAACCGACCAGGGGGCAGGCAACCTTAGATCTGGTCCTGTGTAACGAGACAGGATTAATTAAAAATGTCCTAGTAAAGGATCCCCTTGGAATGAGTGACCATAACATGGTTGAATTCCATATTCAATTAGAGGGTGAGAAGGTTGGATCTCAAACAAGCGTGCTAAGCTTGAATAAAGGAGACTATGAAGGTATGAGAGCGGAATTGAGTAGAGTGGATTGGGAAAATAGATTAAAGGGTAAGACGATACATGATCAGTGGTGTACATTTAAGGAGTTATTTTACAACTTCCAAAAAATATATATTCCACTGAGAAGAAAAGGGTGTAAAAGAAAAGACAGCCATCCGTGGCTAAGTAAAGAAATTAAGGATAGTATTCGACTAAAAACAAGGGCATATAAGGTAGCCAAATCTAGTGGGAGGATAGAGGATTGGGAAAACTTTAAAAGACAGCAAAAAATAACAAAAAGATTGATTAAGAAAGGGAAGATAGATTATGAAAGTAAATTAGCAAAAAATATAAAAACAGATAGTAAGAGTTTTTATAGTTATATAAAAAGAAAAAGGGTGGCTAAAGTAAATGTTGGTCCCTTAGAGGATGAGACCGGGAAATTAATGGTGGGAAATATGGAGATGGCAAAAACACTGAATGAATATTTTACATCAGTCTTTACAGTAGAAGACACTAAGAATATCCCAACACTGGACAAACAGGGGGCTAAAGGGGGGGAGGAGCTAAACACGATCAAAATCACTAAGGAAGTGGTACTCGGTAAAATAATGGGACTCAAGGCGGATAAATCACCTGGACCTGATGGCTTACATCCTAGGGTCTTGAGGGAAGTGGCGGTAGGGATTGTGGATGCATTGGTAATAATTTTCCAAAACTCCCTGGACTCGGCAATGGTCCCGGCAGACTGGAAAACTGCTAATGTAACACCCTTATTTAAAAAGGGCAGTAGACAGAAGGCTGGAAACTATAGACTGGTTAGCCTAACATCTGTGGTAGGTAAAATTTTGGAGTCCATCATTAAGGAGACAGTAACAGGACATTTGGATAATCATAATTTAATAGGACAAAGTCAGCATGGTTTTATGAAGGGGAAGTCATGTTTGACAAATTTGCTGGAGTTCTTTGAGGAAGTAACATATAGGGTGGATAAAGGGGAACCAGTGGACGTAGTGTATTTAGACTTCCAAAAGACATTTGACAAAGTGCCACACAAAAGATTATTGCTTAAGATAAAAAATCACAGGATTGGGGGTAATATTCTGGCATGGATAGAGGATTGGCTATCTAACAGAAGGCAGAGAGTTGGGATAAATGGTTCATTCTCAGACTGGCAATCAGTAACTAGTGGTGTTCCGCAGGGGTCAGTGCTGGGTCCCCAACTCTTTACAATCTATATTAACGATTTGGAGGAGGGGACCGAGTGTAACATATCCAAGTTTGCAGATGATACTAAGATGGGAGGGAAAGTAGTGAGTGAGGAGGACATAAAAAACCTTCAAGGGGACATAGACAGGCTAAGTAAGTGGGCAGAGATTTGGCAGATGGAATACAATACTGGAAAGTGTGAGGTTATGCACTTTGGCAGGAAAAATCGTAGCGCAAGTTATTATCTTAATGGCAAGAAACTGGGAAGTACTGAAGTACAAAGGGATCTGGGGGTCCTGGTGCACGAAACTCAAAAGGTTAGTATGCAGGTGCAGCAAGTGATTAAGAAGGCCAATGGAATGTTGGCTTTCATTGCTAGGGGGATAGAATATAAAAATAGGGAGGTATTGCTTCAGTTGTACAAGGTTTTGGTGAGACCGCACCTGGAATACTGCATACAGTTTTGGTGTCCATACTTAAGAAAGGACATACTTGCTCTCGAGTCAGTACAAAGAAGGTTCACTCGGTTAATCCCGGGGATGAGGGGATGGACATATGAGGAGAGGTTGAGTAGATTGGGACTCTACTCATTGGAGTTCAGAAGAATGAGAGGCGATCTTATTGAAACATATAAGATTGTGAAGGGGTTGGATCGGGTGGATGCGGGGAAGATGTTCCCGATGATGGGTGAAACTAGAACTAGGGGGCATAGTCTTAGAATAAGGGGCTGCTCTTTCAAAACTGAGATGAGGAGGAACTACTTCACTCAGAGGGTGGTAGGTCCATGGAATATGCTGCCCCAAAAAACTGTAGAAGCTACATCATTACATAAATTTAAAACAGAAATAGACAGTTTCCTAGAAGTAAAGGGAATTAAGGGTTACGGGGAGCGGGCAGGAATTTGGACATGAGTCTAGGTTCGGATCGGTCATGGCCCTGTGGGTAGCGGAGCGGGCCCAGGGGCCGTGTAGCCTGATCCTGCTCCTATTTCGTGTGTCTAATTCTGTTAGATGCAGGAGATGGTTCTGTGATAGTGGATTGGCAGTTAGGATCAGATCAGCCATGATCTTATTGAATGGCGGAGCAGGCTCGAGGGGCCGATTGGACTACTCCTGCTCCTATTTCTTATGTTCTTATGTATATAGGCCCATTCTACTCAATCTCTCTTCCTAGGACAGTCCTCTCATCCCAGGAATCAATCTCGTAATGTAGTGATTAAAAGTCTGGTTTCATCAGAAAACTCTCCAGCTTGGAAGTCATGTTCTAAAACGTTACCTGCAATTCCTACTTCAGTTACAAGTATTTTCATTAGACTCAAGAATATAAACATAGTGACATGGAAAAAGCAAATATGGAGTGGTGTATGACATGATGCCAGTGCAAGTTCATGAACGGCAGTCTTTCCCCGATTTGAACTCAAAAACCTATAATAACCCAACTCCAACATTTTAAGATGGATATATGTTGGTATTGCTAGAAATACCTGTTAAGTTCTTGAATGCAAGTTCTGACAATTTTTGTAAAGCTGATTAATTTTGGAAAGATATTTGCGAACTTCATGCACTTGGTGATGTGAGTAGAAATCTCTGGCACCTTGGTGTTGCACTTTTGGTGAGATCTTGCAGTTCATATCATAAAGTACAATTGGAAATGTTTATTAACTGTGCTTTCAGCTAATGGACTTCTACTGAAACTGTGGGAGGCAGGCTATGCTCCCACAGCACAGTGCTGAATCAATTCACTGCTAAAATTTCTTAATTTGAATCTTATTGTTGGTTCTATGTTCAGATTGGTTGATAATAGTACAAGAGAAGCATCCACATTCTCATTTGGTTACATTTTTGATATTGGAAATTAAATCTTACTGTACTCCTTGACGAGTTAACTCTATAGAACAGAATTGCCGGTTATTTGATAACTTTAGCCTTGAGTGATTTTGGCAAGAAGTGTGCATACAAACTGAAAACACAACCTGGTGCTAGTATTGGTGCTCTTTGTAGTTGAGTGTGGTGCCTCGCATTACCCTGGCTCCACACACCATGCTTGACTGTTGATGACTAGCCATGACAATGCAGCCTGGAACCATGTTCAGTTTGTAGCATTCTAGCAGAATAATAAGTACAAAATAATCTAGAGATATTCTAGAACAGCTGAAATGTATTTGAACAAAACAATGGAGTATAAATTACAAAAGCTGTTCTATAAAAGCATTGGCTTTGTATTCTAGGAACTGGCCTGAACTACATTCTATGATGTTAGGCTTGAATCCTGCTAAATGTAGAATTAGTTTAAGAAATTCTATGCTTGGATTCCATAAACTGCACAGATTTTCTTTCTTAAAAATGTAATATTGATACCTCTACCTGTGTAATCACTATGCAATACAATGGGTTAAATTGAACAGTTATTTCAGTTCTGGAAGTGAAGAAAGTTTGCTTAAAGTCATTGTAATTTTGTAAAATATTCTTGATTTTGTTTGGAGAATGTACCCAAATATTGTTCCTTTTGTCTGGTACCAACATTAGAAGTCCTTTGAAGATGCAGAATGACATCTCTACGAGCAAACTTGCTAAAAGGAGTTCAGATCGTGTATTGTTTGAAGTAGAAACAGCAGATTTTTAACTTCAGATGTTTAAAATGGGGCCTTTTAACAAGACCTTCATTATACACAATGTCGAGGCATATCCTGGTGTAACTCGACTGCGTGGGACTGCTTTGCCATGGTGGGCCATGGCAGGGATTTATTTCTGTTGCCCAAGGCTTCCACTGAATGAAGTGAAACCAATGTGCATCAGTGTTTGTTGACATGTGTTAACAATTTTACCATTTTCTGTTGCTTCAGGGAGGAATTAAATCAGAGGTACGCTGTTAGTCATGAAAGCTATAGTTGTGTGAGATATATGTCATTCAGCACTGCCCCAAAAGTGAAATGAACTATCACAGTCTGTAATAATGTCTGGCAAAGAATTCCATTGATTTTTTGCTCAGTGAAACTTGGTGTTTCAAAATAACTATTTACATTTAATTTGAGACTGGGAGTGGAGAGTGACACTGTACAGGCTGCAAGCTGACACTGTATCAGTATCTGATTGTGTTTAGTGAACCAATCAAACAAAAGCATTTATATATTTTCCTTAGATCACAGATTTTGAAGGCTTTTTAAAAAAAGAAAAAAAGATTGTATGCTTTTGTTTTATTACGTGTTCAGGAAATCTTACCTTGGACAGTAAAGGGCAACATTTTTTGAGTTATTTAGCCAGAACCATATGTTTTTAGATTCAATAAAACAACTCTATATTTTTGGAATAAAGTTATTATTTCTGTATATATGAACATTCTGTTCTGAGATGAAGCCACTATTGCAGTTTTTCTTTCAGAAGATGAACAAAATTATGGAACAAAAAAATTGCTCTTATGCACATGGGTGGAGCTTTCAACTTTGACAGGGTCATAAAAAGGGCCAAAGCGGATCGGCCGCCTGTTAGACACCCTGCTCGATTTTCCTTTCCATTGATTGAAAGGAAAACTGGGCGAGGTGATAACTGGCAGCAGCATTACCACTCGTAGCTGGAAATTCCGCTCTGTGTTTCTGGATATGAATGACCACACATCACATTTCACGTTCGTTTTGTAATATGGCATTTTTCAATATATTTTAAAGCCAACAGTTACTGAAGGGAATTTTAGCTCTAACAAGTAAGCCTATAAAAAAATACTCAAAACAGAATCTGTACTGCAAAGTCTGGAGAGAGATGCATAAGACACTGCATCACTTATGAGAACCACCAGTATCAATATTTTGTACAACTGACGCTGTTGATGATAAATCTTGCAGCGGAATTATTTTCTTTACTTTTCAATTTAAGTCTTATCCAAGAAATTTAGTTGCCCTTAGGGCATGATTTCGTACAAACTAAATGCTATACTACTTGCAGGTAGATGTGGTGAAATGGTAAATAAGTTCTATAAATTAGTGAGAGGTAGAGGTCATCCCTGGTCAGTGTGTGCTAATGGTAGGGGTGGTGAGGTACTACAGCAAATAGGCATCGAGCATTGTTGGGCTTGTCTGCTCAGCAGATAGTCAGGAGTTAATGTGGTTGTGGGTGTTTGAGTTGAGAAAGATGTTGGGCCACAGGAAGGGAACCCATATCTCCTGGATTTTCTCCAGCTCGTATATTACTCTGACTGGAGAATATCTCCCATATGCTTGGGTCACATGTTTGTTCCAGGGGGGTGTTTGAATTGCGCCACAATAGTGCGATGCATCTTCTGCTGCCAAGAGTGAGAGCTGTGAGAGCTTGTGAATGGTAGGATTTTCTTGCCCTCAAGGTAGTAGGCTGAATATGCATGGTTGGGTCCAGGGGAGTTTAGTTTGAGTGGCATCCAGCTTCTCTGAGTGAAATGTGTTATCTGGCCCTGGCGCAGCATTTGCCGAACCCCACGATGCTCTTCTCGTGCTACAGTTTGAAGTTGCAGGAATAGAGATCTTTCAGTAATTCACTTGCACCACAGTGGGGAGAGGGCTAACAGACTCACGGGCACTTTGTGTGGCATCAAGCTTCTCTCCAGAATGTCAGAGTCAGGGATATCATTGAGTGCTTCTGTGCATCTTTTATGGGAGCTTGTGAAGGAGGGAGTGTGTAGCAGAGCTAGTCAGGTGGCACTTGCCTCCATGCCATGCAAGAGGTTTTGGGGAGATGCTCTGGATTTGTACTGTCCAGTAGTAGCACTTCAAGGTTGGGAGGCTCGCTGCAACATATAAAAAAAAAGGTCCATTTCAGGCGTATTCTTGACTGTCTTAGTGCCCAGAGAAATCTGATGATATGCTTGTCAAAGTACTGGAACCGTTGAGCCACAATGTGGATGGGCAGCACCTGGAACATATTGAGGAGGCAAGGGAGCACAATCATCTTGTAGGTGCCTGCTCCCATGCAGTGAGAGAGAGGCTGTACTGTCACTTTAGGCTGGCAGATGTTGGGGAGTTGAACAGTAAGATTGGTGACATACAGCAGGGTGTTGTCCCCATAGAGGGAATTTTTGTGCAACACTCCTGTGGCCTGAACTCTCTGGATACAGGGATTAATTTGTATAGACGCAGCTAGGGATTCAATGGTCATTTTCTGTTCAAGCCTATTTGTGTTTTTTCCCTTTACAAGGTGTTGGCATTTAAGAGTAAAGAAGTTGAGCCATCTAGGTGTTTCTGTATAATTGCAGAAAATAATGTGCTTGGCAGACATTTTGGATTTTACCAGCACCTGACTGAGATTCAGCTTCCATTGGAAACCAATGTAAGAGAAGAATGTGAAAAATTGGAGATTGATTGAATGATTTGAAAGTTTAATTGCCAGTAAATAAAAATGGTTCTGTTGGCCATTGTAGCTACTTGCAGTTTTAAAAGGAATTAAGGTTGTAATACTGGAAACTCACATTGGGATTTTGGAGATGACTGCAGGAACAACATCAAAATGACCACAAGAAAGGTCAAATGCGATTAGCCAATACTGGATGCTGTTGTTAGTTGTTTACTCAGTGCCAGTAAATATTCTTAAAGCAAAGATGATAAATCAAACCTTCTGCATTGTTTGAGAGCCCCGATTCCGAAAAAGACCCTATCAGACAGTTACTCTGAACAGTGCAAGACTCTTGATGAAGTAACAGGTGGAAATTGCAAAAGTGTCTCTGTCCTTTTCCCACTCTTGTTGTTGGTCCAGTGTTTGGCAGTACTCCCTCCCCTTTCTGGTTGACCACTTCTCTCACTATTTGTCTTCCGTAGCTGAAAACAAAAATAATTAATGCATGAAAGCATTTTGAGATGTTTAGGCGTTCTGAGAGTGCCTGGGGGGTAGAGATTCCGCGTTGGGTACAATCAGGAAATTGGGCACAAATTGCGCTGGTTAGGTTACAGTTCAAGTTTCCGCTAAAATGCATTTGAAATGTAAAATCTTCCATGAACCAGCACAATTGGTCAGTGTAATAGAAGGTAATTGTTTATTTACTTCGCATTAAAAAATAATTCATCGCTGTATTTAAGTGGTAACTTGGTGCAGTTTAATTCATACAGCTGAAAATGTGTTTACCACAAAATATGCATTTTTAATAAGTGTCTAGTCCGCCACCTTATTTCAAACCACTGAAAATGACTTTTTTTCTATACAGAACTATTTACTAGTTTTACTGGTGTACACTAGTCAGTTTCTTAGTAAATTAGATATTTTTTAATATGTAAAAGCTTTAAAACGTGCCTACTAGTGCTTGTGCGCCAAGAAAACAAGCTCAATTGGAAAACCCTCCACGACCGGTCACACTGTGGAAACTCGGCATCCTCATGAGCCACGCCCCCAGATCAAGATAGTTTTGTGGGCGGGGCTGGCTTCAGGCAAAGTTATTTTTAAACCAGCGTTAAAGATCGCGTAAAAAAGATTGCGTTTGATGCAATTTACGCTTGAGCTTGCGTGATCTTCTGCGCTGGTTCAGCTGATTTCACCCTATCGCACTGATAAAACTAGTGCAGAAACGTGACCTCTGGGGGATTTTCTTTTCACATTTTTAATTTCTTAGTTTGGATCTCTTAATTTTGTTGTTAGAATGTTTTGAAAACTGTTTTATAAAATTCTTTAAATCACAGGAAGGCGGAAACGACAGTCACCTATCTTAATTCTGCAATCTTTAACCATGTAATATCACTGGCTTTAATCTCTCAACTTTTGTGGTGTCTGAATCAGGTTTAGGTTTGTGAAGAATAAGGCTGCGGTTTCATTGGACAAAAGGAAAAAAATAAGATACTGTTGAAGAAAAGGGTGGTTTCTAATTTGTTTCCTATATGGTTGCACAATTATCCTTTTAACTGTTTGAAATAATCTTAAGAAAGGGAACCTAGCCATTTTGTTAAATGCCATGGGGTGGCTGCTGTGCAAAATGCACATTTAGGAAGGCTTTTGTTCTACATCCCAGGAAGCCAACTTCAGGCTTTTTAATGTCCATACATGGTGCCGAAAGTGGAGAAATGTTTTACTTGCAGCACCTCAAGGACTTGGGAACATAATCTAGGCTGACACTTCACTGTAATATTGAGGAAGTGCTGCATTGTGACAGGTGGTAGCCTTTGGCTGAGACATTAAACCGAGACTGCTTTTGCCTGTTCCAGTAGCTCAGAGGGACAACAAAGGCTCTGTGGTACTTTCTGAAGCAAAGCAGGGAGCTGCTCTTCTTCTGCTGGCCAACATTACCCCCTCAACCAAAAGAGAAGAAAGAACTTAAATGTATGTACTGTAATGTATAGCACCGTTTATTGCCTCAGACCATCACAAAGCATCTTGCAGCCACTGAATTACTTTTGAAGTGCAGTCACTATTGTTATGTGGGCTAATGTAACAGCTAATGTGTGCACAGCAAGGCCCCACAAACAGCAATGAGATAAATGATTAGATGATCTGTTTTTGGCCAGGATATTGGGAGAGCTTCCCTGCTCCTCCTTTGGATAGTGCCATGGGATCTTTTACATCGAGCTCAACCTGCAGATGGGGCCTCGGTTTAATGTCTCACTGGAAGGATGGTACCTCCGACGGTGCAGGACTCTGTATTCTACTGAACACCACTAACATCGATTAACTAGTCATTTGTCAGATTGCTGTTTGCGGGATCTTTGTGTGCAAAACAGGCTTTGTGTTTTCCTATGAAATGGAAATAGAATAGAATCATAGAATGATTACAGCACAGAAGGAGGCCATTCGGCCCGTCGAGCCCGTGCCAGCTCTCTGCAAGAGCACTTCAGCTCGTCCCACTCCCCCACCCTTTCCACCGTAGCCCTGCAATTTTTTTTTCCTGCAGGTATTTATCCAATTCCCTTTTGAAAGCCACGATTGAATCTGCCTCCACCACCCTCTCAGGCAGTGCATTCCAGAATCTAACCACTCGCTGCTTAAAAAAGTTTTTCCTCATGTCGCCTTTGCTTCTTCTGCCTTAAATCACCTTGAATCTGTCTCTTCTGGTTCTCGACACTTCCACTAATGGGAACAGTTTCTCTCTCTCTACTCTGTCTGGACCCCTCATGATTTTGAACACCTCTATCAAATCTCCTCTCAACATTCTCTGCCACAAGGAAAACAATCCCAGCTTCTCTAGTCTATCCACGTAACTGACATTCCTCATCCCTGGAACCTTTTTCGTAAATCTTTTCTGCACCCTCTCTAAGGCCTTCACATCCTTCCTAAAGTGCGGTGCCCAGAATTGGACACAATACTCCAGTTGAGGTCAGACCAGTGTTTTATAAAGGTTCATCATAACTTCCTTGCTTTTGTTCTCTATACCTCTATTTATGAAGCCCAGGATCCCGTATGCTTCTTTAACTGCTTTCTCAACCTGCCCTGCCACCTTCAACGATTTGTGCACATATACCCCCAGGTCTCTCTGTTCATGCACTCCTTTAGAATTGTACCCTTTAGTTTATATTGCCTCTCCTTGTTCTTCCTACCAGAATGTATCACTTTGCACTTTTCTGCATTAAATTTCATCTGCCACATGTCTGCCCATTCCACCAGCCTGTCTGTCTTCTTGAAGTCTATCACTATCCTCCTCACTGTTCACTATACTTCCAAGTTTTGTGTCATCTGCGCATTTTGAAATTGTGCCCTGTATGTCCAAGTCATTAATATATATCAAGAAAAGCAGTGGTCCGAATACTGACCCCTGGGTAACACCACTGTAAAGAAAAAGAAAAACTTGCATTTATATAGCACCTTTGATGACCACTGGATGTCCCAAAGTGCTTTACAGCCAATTAAGTACTTTTTGAAGTATAGTCACTGTTGTAATGTAGGAAACGCGGCAACCAATTTGCGCACAGCAAGCTCCCACAGACAGCAATGTGATAATGACCAGATCATCTGTTTTGTTATGTTGATTGAGACATAAATATTAGCCAGGACACCGGGGATAAATTCATGGGATCTTTTACATTCACCTGAAAGAGCAGATGGGGCCTCGGTTTAACGTCTCATCCAAAAGACGGCAGCTCTGACAGTGTAGCACTCCCTCAGTACTGCACTGGAGTGACTACCTAGGTTTCTCAACTCTAACCAAATAGATTCTGTCCTTGACACCTCCAGGACATCCTTTCTCTCCAGCACTGTAACATTCTCCTTAATCAGTACTGACACCCCACCTCCTTTCTTACCTTCCCTATCTTTTGTGAACAGCTTATATCCAGGAATATTTAGTACCCAACCCTGCGACAGGATTGGACAAAGTCAACATGGATTTACAAAAGGTAAATCATGCTTGACTAATCTACTGGAATTTTTTGAAGATGTGACTGGTAGAATAGATAAGGGAGAACCAGTGGATGTGGTGTATTTGGACTTTCAGAAGGCTTTCGATAAGGTTCCGTGTAAGAGATTAGCACACAAAGTTAAAGCACATGGGATTGGGGGTAAGGTACTGACTTGGATAGAAAACTGGTTGGAAGACAGGAAGCAAAGAGTTGGAATAAATGGGTCTTTTTCCGAGTGGCAGGCAGTGACTAGTGGGGTACCGCAGGGATCGGTGCTAGGACCCCAGCTATTCACAATATATATTAATGATCCAGACGAGGGAACTAGGTGTAATATCTCCAAGTTTGCAGACGACACAAAGCTGGGTGTGTGTGTGTGTCGTGAGGAGGATGCAGAGAAACTCCAGTATGATTTGGACAGGTTGGGTGATTGGGCAGATGCAGTATAATGTGGATAAATGCGAGGTTATCCACTTTGGTGGCAAAAACAGGAAGGTAGATTATTATCTGAACGGCAATAGATTGGGAAGAAGGGAAGTGCAACGAGACCTGGGTGTCCTTGTGCACCAGTCGCTGAAGGTAAGCATGCAGGTGCAGCAGGCAGTTAAGAAGGCAAATGGTATGTTGGCCTTCATAGCAAGAGGATTAGAGTACAGGAGCAAGGATGCCTTGCTGCAGTTGTACAGGGCCTTGGTGAGACCACACATTGAGTATTGTGTGCAGTTTTGGTTGCCTTATCTGAGGAAGGATGTTCTTGCCATGGAGGGAGTGCAGCGAAGATTCGCCAGACTGATACCTGGGATGGCAGGAATGACGTACGAAGAGAGATTGGGTCGATTAGGCTTATATTCGCTAGAGTTTAGAAGAATGAGAGGGGATCGCATTGAAATTTATAAAATTCTAACAGGACTAGACAGACTAGATGCAGGAAGGATGTTCCCGATGGTGGGAGAGTCCAGAACCAGGGGTCACAGGCTAAGGATAAGGGGTAGGCCATTTAGGACTGAGATGAGGAGGAATTTCTTCACCCAGAGAGTGGTGAACCTGTGGAATTCTCTACCACAGAAGGCAGTTGAGGCCAATTCATTAAATATATTCAAGAAAGAATTAGATATATTTCTTAAAGCTAAAGGGATCAAGGGATATGGGGAGAAAGCAGGGACAGGGTACTGAATTTGGATGATCAGCCATGATCTCATTAAATGGCGGAGCAGGCTCGAGGGGCCGAATGGCCTACTCCTGCTCCTATCTTCTATGTTTCTATGTTTTTTGAGCCAGGTCTCCGTTATCGCCACAACATCATAGTCTCGTGTCGATTTGTGCCTGCAGCTCGCTAACCTTATTTACCACGATTTGTTCATTTCCACACATGCACTGTAAACCTATCTGAGACCACCTTTTATTCTCTCTCAGTCTCACCTCACCTAATACCGTACTATTTCTTACTCTAGTGCTATCTGTCTCTCCCACGCTTTTGTGCATCTTATTTCTCCTTTTCAATGCTACATCTTGGTGCCCATCCCTCTGCCAAATTAGTTTAAACCCTTCCCAACAGCACTAGCAAACCCCCCCGCGAGGAAATTGGCCCCGGCTCTGTTGAGGTGCAACCCGTCCGGCCTGTACAGGTCCCACCACCCCCAAAACAGGTCCCAATACCCCAGGAATTTAAAGCCCTCCATCCTGCAGCATCTCTCCAGCCATGCTTTATCTGCCCTATCCTCCTATTTCTATACTCACTAGCTTGTGGCACCGGGAGTAATCTGGAGATTACTACCTTTTGAGGTCCTGCTTTTTAATCTCTTTCCTAGCTCCCTAAAATCTGCTTGCAGGATCTCATCCCTCTTTCTACCTATGTCGTTGATACCGATATGGACCACGATCTCTGGCTGTTTACCCTCCCCCTTCAGAATGTTCTGCAGCCGCTCTGTAACATCCTTGACCGTGGCACCAGGGAGGCAACATACCATCCTGGAATCAAGTCTGCAGCCGCAGAAACGTCTGTCTGTTCCCCTAAACATCGAATCGCCTATCACTATTGCTTTCCCAATCTTCCTTCCCACCCCCTACCCCGTGTACAGCTGAGCCACCCGTGGTGCCGTGGACTTGGCTCTGGCTGTACTCCCCAGAGGAATCATCGCCCTCGCCAGTATACTGGTTAGAGAGTGAGATGCACTCAGGGGACTCGTGCACTACCTGCCTGGTCCTCCTTGTCTGTCTGACAGTCATCCATTCCCTCTCTGCCTGCACACTCTTACGCTGCGGTGTGAGCACCTCCTGAAACGTGCTATCCACATAGCTCTCAGCCTCACAGATGCACCGCAGTGATGCCAACTGCTGCTCAAACTCCGAAACCTGGAACTTGAGCTCCTCCAGCTGACGACACTTCCTGCGCACATGGTTGTCCAGGACACTGGAAGCGTCCTGGAGTTCCCACATGGCACAGAATGTGCATTCCACGGGACTGAGGTGCCCTGCCATGCCTCTATTTAATAGACTATTAAATAACTTAGAAATAAATTGAAGACTTTAAAAGAAAATCTCCAGCTACTCACCAATCAGCTCCTTCCCTTGTGCTGACAACACTTTAGATTTTATTTTACCGTGGTCCCTGATGCTCGCGCTCCCACTTGGCTCTCGGGCCTACCTTTATCTCTGGCCGTTGCTCTTGCTATCCTGGAATCCTTGGGTTCTGTGGCTCCGCTCCACCTTTTCAGTTAGACATCTCTTCCGCCTTCCTCCTCTCCACTGAATTCCTGCTCTCACTAAATTCTTCCACTCTGCTTAAGTACCACTCTGATTACATTCACCCAGCTCTGTCTCCAGACTCTGTGCTCAAGCTCACTGTACTTCAAAGTAAATCGTTGTATGTAAAGCACTTTGATATGTTTCTGAGACTTGATAAAGCACTATAAAATGCAAGTTACATTTTACGTTTACTGCCATTTTTCACAAAAGTATGCACAAAAAAGATATCACGGTTTAAGTAACAAATATTTTGAGCCATTCCAACTAAACAGATAATAATTTGAAAATAAGAACATAAGAAACGTAAGAATTAGAAGCAGGAGTAGGCCATACGGCCCTTCGAGCCTGCTCCGCCATTCAATAAGATCATGGCTGATCTTCGACCTCAACTCCATATTTCCCACCTGATCCCCATTTCCCTTGATTCCCCTCGAGTCCAAAAATCTGTGTCTCTCAGCCTTGAATATCCTCAACGACTCAGCATCCACAGCCCATTGAGGTAGAGAATTCCAAAGATTCACAACCCCCTGAGTGAAGAAATTCCTCATCTCAGTCTTAAATGGCCGACCTCTTAGCCTAATTCTAGACTTTCCAGCCAGGGGAAGCCACCTCAGCATCTATATCTCAATATCTTATGGTGAAAAGTTAAATTTAACTCGTTATCTGAATTTCAATGTCCTGCACAATGATTTACAAAAACTCAAAACATATTCTTTTCCAATGTGGGAAGGGAAATGTTGTGGTGATTCTATTAATTTGTCTGTCAAAATGCCTGGACACGAATGATTGAAATGACTGGAGAATGGCTTCAGAGTTTCACCAAATGGTATGGAAGATGTTCCTTCAATCTTGTTTCTTAGTTTTTAAAACGATTGGGGCATTTTCATGAATTATTCTATTTTCCTCCTCAAATAAACTACTGTAAAGCAAAAATAAGGTTCTTTCTCATTTAAGAGAGGAGTGTTTTTAAGGTATTCTGGGGGAGAAATTCAGTTGTTAGTGCCACCCGTTAGCGCCTTAAGAGGGCGATAAGTGGGGCGCGATGCGGCTCGCGCCCGGGCGCGGCGAGACCTGCGCCTCTCGCGAAATTGAGCGGACATTTAGCGGCGGCGCAAAAGCGCAACGTCCGCTCAGCTGCGCGCGCAGATCCTGACGTCATTTCATGGTGCAACACCCTTGGGACGCCCTGAACCGGAACTTGAGTGGCGCCCCCCTCCTTTCCGCCTGGCGCTCCCAGCGACTGGTTGACTGGAACGGTTCCCAGTCGCTGTGGGGCTGGGGGGGCGCTATTTAAAGGGGGCTCTTCCTGGCTTATTTGTGGTAGCCATTTTTGGACCATTCCTTCTGTGAGAGAGAGAGATTTGCAGAGAGACAAAGGGAGAGAGCTTTCTGCATTGAGTCAGCGCTCGCAGAGGTACTTTTGGCTTCGGCCCAGAACTTTGTAGTTTGTTTGATTTTTCACTGGCATAACCTTGAGTGGCCACATACTATGGGGGCTGCAATGGGTGGAAACGTTGGGTTTCTCCATTGCATTCAGAGGGCTCAGAGACGCCAAGAGAGAGTGCCAATCATGGCCAGACGGAGGAGGGCCAACAGGCGTCGGCACAGGAGGCCTTACCCTCCCAGGGTATTCCGCCAACAGTTCTCATACCTCAACATGTCTGAGGAGCAGTGTTTTCAGAAGCTTCGATTCAGCAGGGAGGTGGTCACTGAGCTCTGCCACCTGCTTCAGCCAGATCTGCAGCCTCAACTGAGGAGCAGGACGTCTGTCGGTGGCAGTGGCTCTCAACTTCTATGCCACCGATTCCTTCCAATCCGCTACTGGGGACATTGCCAATGTCTCCCAGTTCGCGGTGCATTGCTGCATCCGCCAAGTCACGAATGCCCTCTTTAAAAGGAGACGTCAGTACATTTCCTTCCCCATGACCCTGGACAAGCACCAAGAGCGTGCAATGGGATTTGCAAGAATAGCGGGCTTCCCCATGGTCCAGGGCGCCATTGACTGCACGCATGTGGCTGTGCGGGCGCCGCAAGAAAATGCCGAGGATTACCGCAACCGGAAGGGGCTCCATTCGTTGAATGTCCAGTTGGTGTGTGACCACAGACAGCTGATACTAGCTGTCAATGCCCGCTTTCCAGGCAGCAGCCACGATGCCTTCATCCTGCGCCAGACTTCTGTGGCAGACCTTTTCAAAGCCCCAGCTCACCCAGGAGGCTGGCTTCTCTGGGACAAGGGCTATCCTCTGTGCACCTGGCTGATGACCCCGCTCCGTTCGCCCAGCACCCCTGCTGAAGAACGATACAATGAGAGCCATCAAGCGACCAGGAACATCATTGAGCACACAATCGGCGTGCTAAAGCAATGCTTCCGCTGTCTGGACCATTCCGGGGGAGCCCTTCAGTACTCACCTGAGCGAGTCTCCCATTTCGTTGTAGTGTGCTGCATAACCTGGCTATCCTCAGGACTCAGCCACTGCCACCAGACATTGGAGCACCAGCAGAGGAGGAGGAGGAGCACCAAGATGGGAGGGACACACAAAGTGCAAGGGCTGTCCGTCAGCAGCTTATTGCAAGTCAGTTCTAGGCCCCCTCTGAGGGAATGGCTTGTGCCATTGAAAGAACATGAATGGAACTGTTCCGCAAACCCTGAGCCGGTCAAGGCAACAAATAGTTCAAAGAGTGTGGTAAACCACTTTTATCGTTACACTATAGTTATCACTGTTGTATTGTTATCACCGTTATCACTGTTGTATCACGATACGAGGTCGCCTCTTGTCGCGCTGTTATACCTGGGCTGACCACCTCCGACTCCGCCCATGGCTCCACCTACCTGCCCAGGTATAAAGGTAGTCGACTGGCTGGTATTCCTCCTTGTTGGACCCGATCACCCACGAGGGTGGGCTCTGTTATTTAGTCAATAAAAACCTTTAGTTACGTTCCTAACTCGTCGCTTTTTATTGGACGAATTGATAGGTATATCAATTTTATTGACTAAATTTTAAAGATGTCTACTACTGACCAGCCAGGAGCCCTCCCAGAAGCACAGCCACAGCAGCTTTCAGACACCGGGCTACACCAGCCACACCAGCCGGCTTGGCTGCAAGCCCTCAAACCACCGTACCTGGATCTAAACCCACAGGCAGCAAACTCAGCCCTCAACTTCAAACACTGGCTGGACTGCTTCGAATCCTACCTGGAAGAATCCGGCGCCCCGCAGAGATCCAAACTAAGACTTCTGAACGCCCAAGCGAGCCCGAGAGTATACGCACTCATCCAGGATACGACTACATACGAGGCCGCTATCAACCTACTGAAACAGCAGTACCGCAGCCCGGTAAATTACATGTACACCAGGCACCTCCTAAGATCCCGCCCGCAACAGCCAGGAGAGTCTGTAGCTGAATTTTTACGGGCGCTAAGAGCTCTCGGCAGGAACTGTGACTTTAAAGCGGTGACGGCTGTTGAAAATACGGAAGATAATATCCGCGATGCCTTTGTGAAAGGCCTACGGTCCGACTACTCACGGCAAAGACTGCTTGAAGCTAAAGACCTCGACCTGGACAAAGCTGAAGCCCTCGCTCTCTCCCTGGAGGTGGCCCATCAGGACCAGGAGGCGTTTTCCAGGTACTGCTCGCGACCCTGGGACTCGGGCCCGACCCCTACCGCAATACCCTTCGCAGCGCCGCCCCCGGGACCTACCTCAGCGTCGGCGTCCCGGACCCGACCGGGCCCGCCACCCCCGGTACCGGCTCCGACATCGGGCACCCGCGATCGGGCCGCCGGCTGCTTCTTTTGCGGCCAGGAGAAGCACCCGAGGTCGCGCTGCCCAGCCAGGAACTCTACCTGCTCAACCTGCAGGAAGAAAGGCCACTTCTCTAAGGCCTGCAGGAGCGGATCTTCAGAGGCCAGCAGTGCCTCATGCGAACTGTGGGGGCGGCCATCTTCTTTCACGGCAACTGAGGCCAGTATCCCCACACGTGAGTCATGGGGCGGCCATCTTTGATCAAGGCAACCGACCCCAATAGTGCCTCATGTGAGTTATGGGGGCAGCCATCTTCTCCGCCATTTTGTCCTACCTCGTGGGAGACGCCATTTTACCCACCACGCCCGACTGCCACCGGGCCCCCGGACCCGACGACCGCCTCGCCCGCAGACGACAACGACTCGCTTACCTACACACTAGCCTCCGTCACTCTGGATCAAGCCCGCCCACACCACCTGTCCAAGTCAATGATGGACATCAAAGTAAACGGCCACGCCACGACCTGCCTGTTCGACAGCGGAAGCACGGAGAGCTTCATCCACCCAGACACGGTGAGCCACTACTCCCTCCCTGTCCTGCCAACGCGCAACCGAATCTCGATGGCATCGAGGTCCCACGCCACGGACATTAGCGGCTACTGTGCTGTGACCTTGTCGGTTAAGGGTACAGAGTATAAAAACTTTAAACTCCTCGTCCTCCCCCAGCTCTGCGCTGCCGTCCTACTAGGGCTGGACTTCCAATCCCACCTCCAAAGTGTAACCCTAGCATACGGTGGACCCCTCCCCCCACTCACAGTCGACAACCAGCGAAGGTTAAACCGCCCACCGCGTAACACCTGCAGCCTATCCACCCTCAAGGTGCCGCCACCTTCCCTGTTCGCTAACCTCACCCCCGACTGCAAACCCGTCGCTACCAAGAGCAGGCGGTACAGCGCTGGGGACAGAGCTTTCATTAGCTCTGAGGTGCAGCGTCTCCTGAAGGAGGGCATCATCGAGGGGAGCAACAGCCCCTGGCGTGCCCAGGTCGTGGTCGTTAAGACCGGCGATAAAAATCGCCTGGTCATCGACTACAGCCAGACCATAAACAGATACACCCAGCTGGACGCATACCCCCTTCCCCGCATATCTGACATGGTCAATCAGATTGCACAATACCGCGTATTCTCGACCATCGACCTTAAGTCGGCCTACCACCAACTCTCTATCCACCCCGAGGACCGCCAGTACACCGCCTTCGAGGCGAATGGGCGCCTATACCACTTCCTTAGGGTCCCCTTCGGTGTCACCAACGGGGTCTCGGTCTTCCAAAGGGAGATGGACCGGATGGTTGACCAGAACGGACTGCAGGCCACATTCCCCTACCTAGATAACGTCACCATCTGCGGCCGCGACCGGCAGGACCACGACGTGAATCTGGAGAAATTCCTCCGTACAGCCCAACGGCTGAACCTCACCTACAATAAGGAGAAATGTGTGTTTAACACCTCGCGCCTTGCCATCCTTGGCTGTGTAGTAGAGAACGGACTCATCGGCCCCGACCCCGAAAGAATGCGCCCCCTCATGGAGCTACCCCTCCCCCACTGCCCTAAGGCACTTAAGAGAACCCTGGGGCTCTTCGCCTACTATGCCCAATGGGTGCCCAATTATGCGGACAAAGCCAGACCCCTCATGAAGTCCACATCCTTCCCCCTTACGGAGGAAGCGTGCGCAGCCTTCTCCCTCATTAAGGGAGACATTGCCAAGGCCACTATGCACGCAGTGGATGAGTCCATCCCCTTCCAAGTCGAGAGCGATGCATCCGACTTCGCCCTAGCCGCCACCCTTAACCAGGAGGGGAGACCGGTGGCCTTCTTCTCAAGGACCCTACAGGGCCCTGAGATCCGACACTCGTCGGTCGAGAAGGAGGCCCAGGCGATTGTGGAGGCGGTACGACGCTGGAGGCACTACCTGGCAGGCAAACGATTTACCCTCCTTACCGACCAACGTTCGGTCGCTTTTATGTTTAATAACAAGCTGAGGGGCAAAATCAAGAATGACAAGATCTTGAGGTGGAGAATCGAGCTCTCCACCTACGATTATGATATCTTGTACCGGCCAGGTAAGCTGAACGAACCCCCCGATGCTCTGTCACGAATTACATGCGCCAGCGCGCAAAGTGATAGACTTCAGACCCTCCACAACGACCTCTGCCACCCCGGGGTCACCAGACTTTACCACTTCATTAAGGCCCGCAACCTGCCCTACTCCATCGAGGAGGTCAGGACCATAACCAGGAACTGCCAGACCTGCGCCGAGTGCAAACCGCACTTCTTTAGGCCGGACAGAGCAAGCCTGATCAAGGCCACCCGCCCCTTCGAGCGCCTGAGCATCGACTTTAAGGGGCCCCTCCCGTCCTCTGACCGTAATGTGTACTTCCTCAACATTGTTGATGAGTACTCCCGTTTCCCCTTTGCCTTCCCCTGCCCAGACATGACCAGTACCACGGTCATTAAATGCCTGAACGACCTCTTCGCCTTGTTCGGGTTCCCAAACTATATACATAGTGACCGGGGCTCCTCTTTCATGAGCGAGGAACTCCGTGAGTTCCTACTAGCGAGAGGTATTGCAGCAAGTAGGACCACCAGCTACAACCCCCGAGGGAACGGCCAGGTGGAAAGAGAGAACGCGACGGTATGGAAGGCCGTCCTCTTAGCCTTAAAGTCTAAGGGCCTCCCAACCTCCCGCTGGCAGGAAGTCCTCCCGACAGCGCTGCACTCCATCCGGTCACTACTTTGCACTGCCGTTAACGCCACCCCCCATGAACGAATGTTTGTTTTCCCCAGGAAGTCGACTACGGGAACCACTCTACCAACCTGGCTGACCTCTCCGGGGCCCGTCTTGCTGCGAAAGCACGTGAGGGCCCATAAAACAGACCCCCTGGTCGAGAGGGTGAACCTCCTGCACGCCAACCCCCAGTACGCCTACGTGGCTTACCCAGACGGGCGGGAGGACACTGTCTCCTTACGAGACCTCGCACCCTCGGGCACTCCGGAGACACCACCTTTACCCCCCCCCACCACCCCCCCAATTCCAGCCCAGGTAGACGGCATGCCGGAACCCCACGAGCCTTCGCCGACCACGCAGACACCAGCACTAACACCGGATAATGCAGCACCGCCGCTGCGACGATCGGAGAGGCTTACGAGGCCTCCGGACAGACTGACATACCAGAACTGGTAGTACACTTCACCCCGCCGGACTCAAATCTAAACAAGGGGTGAATGTGGTAAACCACTTTTATCGTTACACTATAGTTATCACTGTTGTATTGTTATCACCGTTATCACTGTTGTATCACGATACGAGGTCGCCTCTTGTCGCGCTGTTATACCTGGGCTGACCACCTCCGACTCCGCCCATGGCTCCACCTACCTGCCCAGGTATAAAGGTAGTCGACTGGCTGGTATTCCTCCTTGTTGGACCCGATCACCCACGAGGGTGGGCTCTGTTATTTAGTCAATAAAAACCTTTAGTTACGTTCCTAACTCGTCGCTTTTTATTGGACGAATTGATAGGTATATCAAAAAGCAAACATGCACAATCTGAATGTAACCCCTTCACGGTTCTCTAGATATATGTGAGATGTGGTCTCTGTTGTAGACAGTATTCTATAGTCCAGTAAGGAGATCACTACTACAATGGCTTAATTCTAACTATCTTACTTTATAGTTTTAACGTCAGACAGTATAAGAAGATTACAGGTCAATGAACTAAATTAGACATTTGCATACATTAGAATGAATCTAGACATAATAAACATACATTCTCCATTTATATGGATTCAAAGGAGAATCTGTCCCTGTGTCCAAATTCAAGTGCACTCTTTCGTTGGCGCGCTTAAGTTGGAGCTCATGGTATGTATAATGTCTGCAAGACTTACGACTCCGAACCCCTTCGTTGAATTCTCTTCACGATCACTGAATCCCACTTTGAGTGCTGGATGCAGAGCTACTAATACGAAGGGCGGCGGCCGAGTTTGGAAGCCCGGGACGGGATGCGGCAGCCATTTGCCTCCTGAGCCCTCTTTTCAGAGCTCCTGCCCTCTTCTCTTCCAGTCGCCCGCGTTTCCCGCTCGAAAACCCCGACTCCACCCCTTCCTCCTGGGGTTTCTGCCTGGAGACTGCGCAGCCTCACTGTCTGCAACAGTTGATACTGGTGCAGAATTATGGAAAGTCTGCTCTTAGTCACATTGTGTCCTTAAAAGTTCTTGCCGTACCTTCACATGGGCAACTTTAACCCAGGGATTTATAACAATGATAACACAGTGTCTAAGTTAAAGATTGATAACCATACTTAGCGTACATAACATTTCCAGTGGGTATTACATGAATAAAGACACTTCTTTATTTAACAAACTGTGTGCCCTTCCCGCATGACAAAGTAATAGAGAGAAACCCCCAAAAAAGCAGTCAGACACATAACTGGCTCTCACAGCCTGGAGACAATGAACAAAACAGTAAACAAAAAATGACCACGATCCTTGGCCTTCAGTAAAAAAATTAACAGCATTTTGCCACACCTCCTACTTTTTGCCCTTGAGGGTGATCTGCTTCGCTTGCGAGATTGGCCCCTTCCCACCCTGCAGTTCCTCCGCAATGGGACCCCAGTGGCTGCAGGAAGGCTGCTGAGTGTCAGAAACTGAGTCGGCAGGTGCCCTTGAGGTACGGCCTGGACCAGCTCTGGGCCTGGAGGGCCCGGCTGCTGACTGCTCCAACTCTGCATGGGCGGCAGCAGTCTGTCCTACAGGTGGTGGCAGCTGCAGTGGAGAAGTGACAGTGTTGGCAGCAGGAATGCTGTCATCCTGACAGAGGACAGCCACTCCCTGGTCAGACGACATACTGGCACACCCACGGGTCAGCACTGCAGCATGCGGAGCAATCTGCTGAAGCACAGACTGCTGGCCTGTTGCAGCGCGGCGAGGGCCCCGGCGATTCGTGCCCGATCCAGCGAGGGTGGCAGCTGTCAGTGCTCGTGTGGCCTCAATCTGCATCTGCATCAAACCAGCCACTGACTGCATTGCACCACTAAGCACTTGCGTGGAAGCTGCATGTGCTGCACCGAAGTCCTGCAGACTCCTTGCCTGTGCTGCACCGAAGTCCTGGAGGCTCCTTGCCAGTGCTGCGCCGAAGTCCTGGACACTCCTTACCAGTGACTCAATGGATTCGGGCATCCTTGCCACTGCAGCCATGAGCTCAGTGTGCCTCTGCTCCGCCTGGGCGCCCATTTCAGCGAGGAGCCGCAGCTCTTCTGCGCTCACTGTAGCAGGACTGGAGGCCAGACTCTCCCACTGGGGAGAAGGCCGCCGAGCTTCCCTACCCGCCCCCCCCCCCCCCCAAACGCGTTGCTGCAGCCCGCTGGGCCCCGGAGCTTCACCCTCCTCAGACTCTTCCCCCCCGCTCCCCTCCAGGGAAGACGTGTCCCCATTATGGCCATGGGCTGCCTCGGCTGAGGGTGGCACTGATGGTCCGGCTTCCTCTTCCTCCTCGCCTTCAGAATCACTCATAGTGGCAGCTTGAGGGCCCGCTTCCTCACCTGGCGAATCAGCATCTGAAAGCAGGGAGGTACAAGAGTTGCTTTAGCGTGAGGACAGGGCGGCAGCGAGGGAGGCATGAGTGCTGCAATGCACTGTATTGGTTCGATAGTGGCAAAGGATGCTGGTGTGAGGCACAAGTGGAAGGAG
Source organism: Somniosus microcephalus (assembly GCF_052327205.1). Taxonomy (NCBI): domain Eukaryota; kingdom Metazoa; phylum Chordata; class Chondrichthyes; order Squaliformes; family Somniosidae; genus Somniosus; species Somniosus microcephalus. The sequence goes on from NC_140997.1 coordinate 195,490,586, forward strand.
GGAGGTCATTGCTGTCCAGAACGGGGTCGGCATCTGCAGTAGCGACGGGGCCAATCATCCGGCCTGCCACAATCCGCTGGACTCGCTGCTCCAGATCGCTGAGGTCTTGAAGGTGTGGCCGGCCTCCCCCGGTCCATTGCTGCTGCCTCCTGTTATGGGCCAGCTTGCCCTGCAAGAGAAAGGACTGGCTCTGAGTACAGTGTGAAGCCCTGATCTTGGCTGCACTGCCTCCCATGGTGGAATAGCCCTTACAGTGTGTAAAGTGCTGAATGTGCGTGTGAGTTTCATGAAAGGCCCATAGGTGTTGGATGAGGGCTGGGCATTGGGGCTTTCAGGACCCTTTGGCCATAAAGTGAGGTGCACATGCAGGGATGAAGAGGATACTGAAAAGGGTTCTCACCTTGATGACCCGAGTGAGGTCGTGGACCTTCTTCCTGCATTGCACAGGGGTCCTAGGCACCATGCTGCTGGAGGTCACTGTGAGCCACCTCCCTCCAAGCTTTGCGATAGTCATTGGGCAGTGGCCTCCTGCCACTGTCCGGAAACAGGATAGATCGCCTGCGCTCCACTGCACCAACCAGAACCTGCAGGGCCCCCTCACTGAACCGCTGCGCTCGCTCCCTGGCCCTCTCCATGGTCCTAGGCGTTAGAATGTGGCAGCAGGCCTGTCCAGGCCGAGAATCAGGGCTCCCATGCACATGGTGTGGCTGCAATCCAAGATCGAACCTCCCCTTTAAGAGCTGACCGGCGCCAGCGTGTCTGCGTGCAATCGCTAACTGGCCGCACCTGCGCTGTGCCCGCCCTCAGTGGTAGCGCCTCGCTTCTCCTGCCTAGCGCCTTAGGACAGTCGTGCAGTGCCTGTTTTAGTGCTCCAAGCACCTCCTGGGGCGAAGCAGGTCAATTTAGCAGTAGGTGGCGATAATTTGCGTCGGGCGCTAAATTTCGCGCCCGCTCGAGTATAACGCCCCAAACGTGGCAATACTGAATTTCTCCCCCTCTGTCTCGAGTGGGATGGGCAGGAAGGCTGACGGTGTTCTGCTAGTGAATTGTAATTCCTGCTGCTCAGTCAGAGACATGAATTCCAGATTTCCACGGCCCTTTGTGTGAAAAAGTGCATCCTGATTTCACCTCTGAACGGCCTAGCTCTAATTTTAAGGTTGTGCCCTCTTGTTCTGGATTCCCCTGCCAGAGGAAATAGGTTCTCTGTATCTACCCTATTAAGTCCTTTTATCATTTTAAACACTTCCTTCTAAACTGAAGGGAATGTTGAGTTCCTGATCCTAGTGTTGGTGTTGCCTAGACAGCAGCCGTTTCAAACCCCACGTTACGTTGTTCTGCTTTTTTTAATCAAGCTGAACTGGGTTTCCATCCCAGCCTGAGCCTGAGCCTGAGCCCAAGTTCCTGTTTCCCCCTCCCTTACAAACAAAGCTAGATAGCCCAGTGCATTGACTCTCGACTCCACACCAGAACTCTGCAACAGCCCTGACCACAGAACTGACTACAAACTGGGAATTGCTTTTGATCCCCCGCTCTTATTTCCGGTTGTTAAAAGATAAACACTAAGAATAAAAATGGATGCAGCAATTCAGTGCGTAATATCAAATAAATATCTGAATATACTGTTTGCCTTAGTTAGTTTGCCCCTGGGTTTTGTGTTGGGATGCTAAACAACAGTGAACAAAAATTACACCAGGACTGTATGCATTATACACGATGGAAAATGTGTGAAACAATAACTTAATTGGCCAGTTTTCTGCAGCATAAGTTCCGTATGACCAGGCAATAGTCACAAATGTTAGGTCAATCATGACGGTTTAGATCATTTCAATTTCTGCTAATTTTTTATGTAAAGACTAGGCAGGTTTTTTTTAAAAGAAATAGCCATCTCTAATGGACATATTTGGCATTAGAACTGCAGCAGCAGCAGGTAGAAGTTGAAACTAAAATATCCTGAAGAACACTGCTAGCGAGAAGATGTGGTGCTCTCTCTACACAAGGGATTCAGGGACTCGGACACCACACATTCTACAGCATATAATTGTAGCTCCTCAACTTCAACTATCATCGAATCATAGAATGATACAGCACAGAAGGAGGCCATTCAGTCCATCGTGCCTATGCCGGCCCTTTGAAAGAGTTATCCAATTAGCCCCTCTCCCCTGCTCTTTCCCCGTAAAAAATCATTAAGGGAATAACGAGATATTCACAAAACCGTTTAAAAACTAAATCACTAATAGTTCTATTTAATTTAATAGCCACTTGTGAAAAGGAAGTGGTGATTTTATTCAATCAGATCTGCATGAATTGAGGGAAACAGAAAAATGTGCTTTTTTGCATATCTTGCAATTTTTGATATTTAATTATAAGTTAGATGTTTGAATAAATGAGTGTGGGAACTGGCTGTTAAAGTAAAGGTTGGTTGTATAAAAGTTAGGGCAGACATTGCCAATGTTCCCTTCAATTTTCTTTGTAGTGCACGGCCCCCTTAAGGGGCTCTGCGGCCCATTCAAAATACCGCAGCAACTGTAGAGGGCGGCCGCGCAGCTTAAAGGGAGCATTGGTCACCGCACTATATGTCTATAAAGGCCGACGGTCGACTGGTAGATGGGAGTAGCTATGGAGGGTGATGGATGTATGTTGCAGTAAATGAACATTTATGTGTTTGTATAGCTCATGGTCTACAGGGCAGCAGTGATACCTGCCCTGCTGTATGCCTCAGAGACATGGACCATGTACAGCAGGCACCTCAAAGCACTGGAGAGGTACCACTAACGCTGCCTCCGTAAGATCCTGCAAATCCATTGGCAGGATAGGCGCACCAACGTCTGTGTTCTTGCTCAGGCCAACATCCCCAGCATCGAAGCTCTGACCACGCTCACGCTCAATCAGCTCCGATGGACGGATCACATTGTCCGCATGCCCGATACGAGACTCCCAAAACAAGCGCTCTACTCGGAGCTCCGGCACGGCAAGAGAGCCCCAGGTGGGCAGAGGAAACGCTTCAAGGACACCCTCGAAGCCTCCTTGAAAAAGTGCAACATCCCCACCGACACCTGGGAATCCCTGGCCCAAGACTGCACAAAGTGGAGGAGAAGCATCCGGGAAGGCGCCGAACACCTCGAGTCTCTTCGCCAGGAGCAAGCGCAAGCCAAGCGCAAGGAGCGCACGGCACCCCACCCACCCGCCCCTTCAACCACCGTCTGCCCCACCTGTGACAGAGACTGTAGGTCCCGCATTGGACTAATCAATCACCTGCGAGCTCTTTTTAATGTGGAAGCAAGTCATCCTCAGTTCCGAGGGACTGCCTAAGAAGAAGTTTGTATAGTTACACATGTTCTGTATGTTATGCGCATCTATTTCTAATAAAGTGCTGGAAATGGATGAACTATACTTCTGTACGAGTGCAGACCTGTATTTCTATAACTGGTACATGAAGGGCGGCACATCTTTATTTGCAGTGAGTTAGAACATTATTTATGTATTCATTTATTTTATTATCCATATAAGCAATGCCACAGGAGATCCACTATTAGATCAAAAATGTCATGGTTCACAAGACCTATGACCTCTGCAACCCCCCCCCCTCCCCTTCTGGTAGTCGTCTTGTAATGTCCTGTCTGGAATCGTCCCTTCCATGGCCACTCTCCCATGTTTTTAAGCCAGTTTTCCATTCAGTTCTTTACCCAATTTTCCATGATTCCTTACATTAACCATTACTCACCAGCGTGGAACTTTGTTGAAGGCTTTCTGAAAATTAAGCATATAATATCAGCTGCTGCATCTGTAGTGTCTTTGACATATATCAGCAAATTAGTTAAATATGACCTTTTCCTCCACCCATGCTAACTGCCCTTTAACAAGTTATGCTTTTCCAACTGTTCACCCATTTAAAATCTCACTCTTATGGAGGCTTTCCCTTTCACAGAAATCACAGAAACCCCACAGTGCAGATGGAGGCCATTTCGGCCCATCGAGCCTGCACCGACACATATCCCACCCGATCCCCGTAACCCCCACACCAACACATATCCCACCCTATCCCCGTAACCCCACGTATTTAATCCCCCTAACACTAAGGGTCAATTTATCATAGCCAATCAACCTAACCCGCACATCTTTGGACTGTGGGAGGAAACCGGAGCACCCGGAGAAAACCCACGCAAACACGGGGAGAATGTGCAAACTCCACACAGACAGTCGCCCGAGGCCGGATTCGAACCCGGGTCCCTGGCGCTGTGAGGCAACAGTGCTAACCACTACGCCACCGTGCTGCCCATGGATGTTAAACTTGTATAGTTTCCAATTATGCCTTTTGACCCATTTTTCAATAGTATTATGTTGTCCCCTTTCCAATTGTTAGCAATACCTCCCAAATTTAACAAACTTACAAAATCGTCCCTAATTTTAGTCCCCATCTCCTTTAGAGCTTGAGTGCAAGTTGTCTGGAGCAGGTACCCTGCCTATTTTAAGAACATCATCTAATCTTTTTGTAATCTCATCTGTTTTTTGCATACTGCCTGTCTCCTTTGCTGTTGTGGAAATCTGTTATCTGATTTTCCCATATATTCCTGGGTAAAAGCAAATGTGAAGTAACTGTTTCTTCTTCTGTTATTTCTTTGTCACCAGATTCTAGCTTCCCTCTGCCAATTTAAGTTGATCAGTGTAAGAACTCATAACCCATTTTTTTCACCTGCATTTGCTTGATTTATAATTTATCAAACAATCAATCCCAGCCTACTGAATTTCTTCTTTGTATTGCAAGTATTTTTATACAGTAGTGTAGTGGCAATGTTAGTATACTGTACACAATGGAAGGGAAATTCCTCTTGGAGTCTGGGCATGCCTCTGAGAACATTTTGATTGTTGTCACTTTATTTGATGCATTTCCAATGGTTTTTGTATGTACCTTTTCTTATCTAAATGCACTTTAGGATGTATATATTACATCATGATGTCTAAAACCACACTATACAGTTAAAGTGCACAAAACATGTTCCCTTGATGACTCATTGCCACAAATATGGGTCTGTCATAGATATCTTCTTGGGTTCACTGGCATCAGTTGCTTCCATAAGTGGATCCCACCCCCTTACGTTCCAGACTAGACACTCACTACACAATATCTACTAATATGATAGAGGGATGTACACCTTTGTGATTGGAACTGGATGTTTGTGTCTTTCACATGTGCCCCACATCTTTCAAATCTTTTTGAAGGTGGACTAAGAAAGCACCTGGTAAGATCAGGCCACAGAGGAAATATTAGCCCCATTACTTCATCATGGGAATATAGGAACAGGATTAGGCCATTCAGCCCCTCGAGCCTGTTCCGCCATTCAGTGAGATCATGGCTGATCTGTGACATAACTCCATATACCCGCCTTTGGCCCATATCCCTTAGTATCTTTGGTTAACAAAAAGCTATCAATCTCAGATTTAAATTTAACAACTGATCTAGCATCAATTGCCGTTTGCGGAAGAGAGTTCCAAACTTCTACCACCCTTTGTGTGTAGAAGTGTTTCCTAATTTCACTCCTGAAAGGTCTGGCTCTAATTTTTAGACTCTGCCCCCTAGTCCTAGACTCCCCAACCAGCGGAAATAGTTCCTCTCTATCTACACTGTTTGTTCCCCTTAATATCTTGAAAAGTTTGATCAGATCATACCTTAACTTTCTAAATTCTAGGGAATACAACTGTAATTTGTGTAATCTCTCCTTGTAACTTAACCCTTGAAGTCCGGGTATCATTCTGGTAAACCTACGCTGCACTCCCTCCAAGGCCAATATATCCTTCCTAAGGTGTGGTGCCCAGAACTGCTCTCAGTACTCCAGGTGTGGTCTAACCAGGGTTTTGTATAGCTGCAGCATAACGCCTACCCCCTTGTATTCTAGTCCTCTAGATATAAAGGCCAGCATTCCATTAGCCTTTTTGATTATTTTCTTTACTTGTTCATGACATTTTAATGATCTATGTACCTGGACCCCCCCCCCCCCCCAAAGTCTCTTTGGACCTCCACTGTTTTTAGCTTTTCACCATTTAAAAAGTTCTATCCTTTTTAGGTCCAAAGTGGATGGCCTCACATTTGCTTACAGGGAAATCCATTTGCCACAGTTTTGCCCATTCATTTAATTTATCAATATCCGTTTGTAATTTTATGCTTTCATCTACACTGACTACAATGCTGCCTATCTTTGTGTCATCGGCAAATTTGGATATATGACTTTCTATGCCATCATCTAAATCGTTAATAAATATTGTGAATAGTTGAGGCCCTAACACAGATCCTTGCGGGACACCACTGGTCACATTTTGCCAATTAGAGTACCTGCCCATCATCCCTACTCTTTGTCTCCTGCCGCTCAGCCAATTTCCTAACCAGGTCAATAATTTGCCCTCAATTCTGTGGGCTTCTACCTTAGTTAATAGTCTCTTATGATGGACTTTATCAAATGACTTCTGGAAGTTCATATAAATAATGGCCCGGATATTCCGATCCCTACGGGTGTGTACGTGCTGTGTACCCACCCGTAGGGGCATCGGAAATGCCAGTTTCAGGCATGCACAGCGCATGTGCTGAAAACCGGCATTTCCAATCTGTCAAGAATGCTCTTGACAGATCGGACGCCTGTCCTGGAGAAGGGCCTCTGCGGGCGGATAGTTCCGCTTTCTGGAGAACCTCCGCCCGCAGAAAACCCTTAGAAATCTTACGCCTGGTAAAAGCAGGATAAGAGTTGAAAAAAGTTTTAAGAAAAATATTTTTTTCAGTTATTTATCAATTAAAAATACGTTAAAAAAAAAAAGGTATGTTTATTTTTAGCCCCGTAAAAAACTTCAATTATTTTTTCAAAATTTAAATTTAAATTTTTTAAAAAATTTATTGTAATTTCAACTAATTTTAAAACGGTGATGGTTTTTAAAAAATGTATTTAATGTTTTACAGTGTTTTTTCATTGATTTCCATTCATATATCTGTCAAGTGTATGAAGGGAGATTCCCTTCTTTGATTGGCTCCCCATGGCCCACATGATCCCAGGGATGCTTGCGAACCGCATGGGCCTCTGGGATACGTAGGCCCTGCACATTTGGAGTTGGAGAGGCCCAGCATTGGAACTATAAGCACCTCAGGAGCCCTCGGGTAAGTGCGTAGATTTTTTCCCAGATCGGAGGCCTCCGCACACGGGAAGCCTCCGATCGGAAAATACGGCCCATTATCCATAGACATTCCCCTGTCCACTACTTTAGTCACCTCTTCAGAAAATTCAATCAGGTTTGTCAGGCATGACCTACCTTTCACAAATCCATGCTGGCTCTCTCTGATCAACTGAAAATTTCCGAGGGGTTCAGTCACCCTATCCTTAATTATAGACTCTAGCAATTTCCCAACAACAATGTTAGGCTAACTGGTCTATAATTCCATGATTTCTCTTTCTCGCCATTCTTAAATAGCGGAGTGACATATGCAATTTTCCAATCTAAGCATAAAAGGGAATTCAAAAGTCTTCTATAGTGTGGGATTTCTCTCTGCCCCAAAGCAGACGGAGACGAGCGTGTACTGGTTCCAAGCGATCTTTATTCAAGCGCGTGCAGGGAGAGGCCCTCTCAGTCTGAGCTGAGACGGGAGTCTAATTTTTACATTCGAGCAGTTGGCTTTTATACAATCTTACATCTTGTTTCCTTCACGTCTTCGGGACTTGGCCAATTAATTGTCCAAGTCACGTACACTTAATCACATCTCCACAAAACACATCTTGTTTAACTCATTTGCCCTGTTTCCACATCTGCCATTGTTCTATCCAATTTATGTACGCTTAACCTCATCTTCGCAAATCACATCTTGGCGGCCCATTGTTCAATGTATGGCCTCCTTGATTCTTTTACTCCCCTAATCATCGTGTAATATGCTTTTTCCAACTGTCTTTGTTCTGCCAGGCTTCTCCTTTATTACATCAGCCAGCTAGTCAGTTAAGCTGCGAATCTAACTTTTAACCCTTTCATATAGGCATATAAATAGTAAACGGGTAGTAAGAGGAGGGGTGGGGCCGATTAGGACCAAAAAGGAGACCTACGCATGAAGGCAGAGGGCATGGCTGGGGTACTGAATGAGTGCTTTGCATCTGTCTTCACCAAGGAAGAAGACGCTGCCAAAGTCATAGTGAAAGAGGAGGTAGTGGAGATATTGGATGGGATAAAAATTGATAAAGAGGACGTACTAGAAAGGCTGGCTGTACCTAAAGTAGATAAATCACCAGGACTGGATGGAATGCATGCTTGGATGCTGAGGGAAGTTAAGGTGGAAATCGTGGAGGTACTGGCCATAATCTTCCAATCCTCCTTAGATACAGGAGTGGTGCCAGAGGACTGGAGAATTGCAAATGTTACACCCTTGTTCAAAAAAGGGTGTAAGGTTAAACCCAGCAACTACAGGCCAGTCAGTTTAACATTGGTAGTGGGGAAGCTTTTAGAAATGATAGCCAGGGACAAAACAATTACTTGGACAAGTGTGGATTAATTAAGGAAAGCCAGCACAGATTTGTTAAAGGCAAATCATGTTTAACAAACTTGATTGAGTTTTTTGAAGCGGTAACAGAGAGGGTTGATGAGGGCAATGCAGTTCACGTGGTGTACATGGATTTCCAAAAGGCGTTTGATAAAGTGCCACATAATAGGCTTGCCAGTAAAGTTGAAGCCCATGGAATAAAAGGGACAGTAGCAGCATGGATACGAAATTGGCTAAGTGACAGGAAACAGAGAGTAGAGGTGAACGGTTGTTTTTTGGACTGAATGAAGGTGGTGTTCTCCAGGGGTCGGTACTAGGACCACTGCTTTTCTTGATATATATTAATGACTTTGGTGTACAGGGCACAATTTCAAAATTTGCAGATGACACAAAACTTCGAAGTATAGTGAACAGTGAGGAGGATAGTGATAGACTTCAAGAAGACATAGACAGGCTGATGAAATTGGCGGACATGTGGCAGTTGAAATTTAACACAGAAAAGTGTGAAATGATATATTTTGGTAGGAAGAACGAGGAGAGGCAATATAAACTAAAGGGTACAGTCCTAAAGTGAGTGCATCAACAGAGAGACCTGGGGGTATATGTGCACGAATCGTTGAAGGTGGCAGGGCAGGTTGAGAAAGCAGTTAAAAAAGCATACGGGATCCTGGACTTCATAAATAGAGGCATAGGGGTCGATTTTAACTGAGCCGTGAGGCGGGCTTTGAGGCGTGCGGGGGGGTTAAAGTCGCTTAAACTGGCAGGCGGGACCCCCCGGCCTGGTTCCCCCCCCCCGGCCTGGTTCCCGACCCCAAGCCATTTTAACCCAGGCGTGTCTGATGGTCCCGAATCAGTCCCGCCTCCAACAGGCGGGACTGGTCTTTAAGGCCCTTAATCAGCAATAATTGGCCTTTATAATGCCATTTTAACAGGCCCTTGCATTTTTAACCCTTTTCCCATGTAAAACACGCCTGGTGGGGATCACGCCTGTGAAACCTGGCGTGAGCACTATTGGCTTGCTGACTATCAGCTGCAGGTCAACCATTAAAGAGGAGATTTGATCAGTCATCATTTGCAGGTGGCAGGACTTTGTTGTTTCAGGCCTGGGGCAACTTTTACCAGGCTTAAGCACATCTGTGGAAGGTTGGAGCCTCACACACATCTCCAGTGTGAACTCCTGGGAAACCCCTCTCGCCACCCTCAGCGGAGGCATATGCCAGAAGCATGGGAGCCATTTTTCTCCTTCCCTTCTTGGCATTAGAGGAGCTCGAGCACCAGGCGCGGCAGCAGCAGAACCAGGAATAGCAGCAGCAGCAGGAGCGACAGGCTGCTGCTCACCCACCTGAGGCAGCACAGGCCAGAAGGGGCCAGCGCATGGAAGCCCATCGGCGCAGGAGATACCCCCCAATCAGGGCCTACAGACACAGGGTCAGCTACCTCAACATGACTGAGCAGCAGTGCCAAAGGCGGCTCCGACTTTCGCGACAGGTAGTGACTGACATCTGCGCAATGATACAGCAAGACCTGCTGCCCAGAAGACCAGGTGGACACTCCTTACCAGTGGCCATCAAAGTCACCACCGCACTCAACTTTTTTACCTCGGGCTCATTCCAGGGATCATCAGCGGCATCTCCCAGTCGGCCGCACACACTTGCATCACGCAGGTAACCGATTCCCTCTTTGCCATCGCGCACAATCACATCCATTTCACCAGGGATCGCGCAAATGTGAGGGCGTGAGCAGTTGGATTAGCTCATCTGGCAGGCTTTCCAAGGGTGCAGGGCGTCATTGACTGCACACATGTGGCCCTTAGGGCACCCCATTGCAATCCAGGTATTTTTGTCAACCGCAAGGGCTTCCACTCCCTTAACGTTCAGCTGGTGTGTCACCACAAGAAGGAGATTTTGCATGTTTGTGCCAAGTACCCTGGCAGTTGCCATGACTCCTTCATACTGCGCCAGTCTAGTATGCCTCCGCTACTCAAGCCGCCAGACCAACTTCACGGATGGCTACTTGGAGACAAGGGCTATCCCCTGAAGACTTGGCTAATGACGCCGTTGAGGAGGCCAGCCAACGAAGCTGAGGAGTGCTACAACTCCAGCCACATTTCCACCAGATCCATAATCGAGCAAATCATCGGCTTGCTGAGATTGCGCTTCAGATGCCTGGATAGATCAGGTGGAGCCCTACAGTGCTCAGCAGCCTGGGTCTCCAGAATCGTCGTGGTTTGTTGTGCACTCCACAACATGGCACAGTGTCGTGGCTTGCAGATTCCTCAGGACCAAGTGGCTCCTCACATACCCTCCTCAGATGATGTTGAGGAGGAGGAGGAGGGCAAAAACGAGCATCCTGCAGAGGCCCATCACCCAGCGGCAGCATTAAGCGAGAACATTGCTGCCCGGGATGCAAGGAACGCACTCATCCTGGCCAGATTTGCTTAGCCTAGTAAATCAAACTCTTTTGCCTCGCAGCTTCTTAACTGAGCATCAACAATGACAAAACCCTGCGGATTCCTAGCTATTTGACCATCCTGACAACTGCAAGTAATCCTAAGCCCTCAATGTGAAAGCCCCAATCGCGAAATGACACACGCCAGAACGGCAACAGTTGCCATCAGAATTTTTATGCACAAGAACCAACTGATGGCATTTTTAAAATAAACACAACATTTCACCCAAGTGACTACCCTTGTGACTACTTGTGCTTTATTTTCCTCTTACGCGTGCTCCTATGTAGTGGTTCCCCTGTGGCTTCAGCAGATGTGGAGGCCCCTTGCTCACTTTCCTGCTGCTCCTGTCTCGACACCTTTGGCGGGCGTCCTCTGGGGTGGCGAGCCTGTGAGGGTTCGTCAGCAGTCTGCTGCTCCTGCGGCTGTGCAGGGGTTGAGACGTTTATCTCACTTGGGTGTGGACTCCGGCGGGGCTCTGACCGAGGGCTCTGCAGTGGCATGGAAGTGTGAGCGCTTGGAGAGGAACCCCCACTTCCTTGAGGCCTGCCACCAACCTCCCTCTCATGGGTCAGCTCCCCCTCCGTGCCTGCAAGTGGCTTGAGAGCACCTTGCTGCACATCAGAGGGGCCATGGGGACCCGTATCTGCAATGGCAGTCCTACTCAGAAGGACTTCCATGATGGTCTGGTTTCTCTGTTCAATAGATTTCCATTGCTCCTCAAGAGATGTCATTCTGTTCTGAACACTCACCATGTTTTCCATAACCTGGCGACCAACCTCCTCCATGGCCGTAGCCCTCCTCTCCTCTACCGTAGCCAGCCTTACCACGGAGGCAGCAATCATTTCCACGTAGGTAGCCATCCTTTCCGTGTTGATGCGTTCATGCGCCACTGACTCCACAAAGGCTCTGCTCATGTTCGCTATGGACTCCTCCATTCGCTCCGCACTCGCAGCGACCCTGGAGACAAAACCTGCCAGAGACTCCTGCATCTGTGCATGGAGTTCCATCACCTCTGATCTTATGGATGGACCCAGAGGCAGAGGGTCGACATGCAGCTGAGCCGAGCTGGCAGAGTCCTGGGCCCTCCGACGAGGACTCTCCACTGCTGTCCCTGTCTCCACAATCTGCTGATGTTCACTTGTGAGCTGTGATACACCCGGTGACAACACTACTCTATGTCCCGAAGGTCCCCCCCGAGGTGTGAGTGTCTGCGCTGGTGCTGGGTGCACTTATTTCTGCTGATGCTGGGCCCTCAGAGGTTGCAGATTCCTCTGAGGAGTCTGGAATCTCAGGCTCTTCCTCCTGCACAGTGGGGACGGGGGCTCTCGATGGTCCTGTGGGGGAGTCAAGGAAAAAGTTAGAGATGTGATGCCAAGGTTACATGCACATTGCATTTTGCAGATGATCATAAGTCCATATGATGTAGCGTCAGAATCATTATCAGCGACTCATGCAATGTCAATGAGAGAGATGGAAAACTATTCTGTCACCAGCTTGCGGGAATGCACCTGTCTGTCCTTCCCCAACTTCCGCATCTGTATCAGCCCCGACAATCTCCAGGACGGCTTCCTCCCAGGGTGTGAGCTGGGCTAATGAGGGTGGCCCTCCTCCTGTCCTGGCTCGCGCTCTCCTGCTGGGAGCTCTCTTCTCCTGCAATGAGCAAGACAAGTGGAGGTTGAGTGAGAATGAAGGAGTGAGTGTAGAGGTTGCATAGCATAGATACTTAGAAGGAGACAAAGATGGAGTGAGGTTGCAAGACCAAGGGCCCTCCCTGTGTGTTGTCAGTTGTGTTCAAAGCATCAGAGTGAGAGGGAGTGTGAGGGCTGCATGGTCGAATAGTTAGGTGAATGTGAGCATAGAGAGAGAGAGGGAATGGCTAAGGGTGCATGGATGTGAGTGTCAAGTGGGATGTGGAGGAAGAGATTGCTAAAGCTGAGTGCTGGTGAGGAAAGGCAATGGGGATCAGATTGAGGGTGATGGAAACTTCATACTTACTTTTCCAGTGCGATGAAGGTCATGGAATCTTTTCCTGCACTGCATCCAGGTGCGCTGTGTGAGCCCCAAGGAGTTGACTTCCCCAGCCACCTGTAGCCACACAGCCTTGGTCTGACTGGGAGGCCTCTTCCTCCCTGAAGAAGGGAACAGGACCTCCCTGTGGGCCCTACCCCCATCCAACAATGCCTGCAGTGATGCCTCATCAAATTTAGGCGCAGCTCTTGCCCTCCCGCTGGCCATTGTTCCTGCAGGCTCCTGTGCCATCATAAGGGGAAAGCTTGGAAGCTTGAGGAGGAAGCAAGGCTTGCTGTGGACCTTAAATGCAGCAGCAATAATGACGTCATCGGAGAGGACTTGCAGTCATGAAAAACCCATTTGCAAAGGCTTCCCACACATTGGAAATCAATTGGCCAATTGAGTTAAAATTGCATCAATCTCAGACGTCCATTTAGAGTCGTGTGGGAATCACGAAATTCGGGGAACCCGACAATTGCCTGCACCTGAGTTAAAATCGACCCCATAGAGTACAAAAGCAAGGAAGTTATGATGAACCTTTATAAAACACTGGTCCGACCTCAACTGGAGTATTGTGTCCACTTTAGGAAGGATGTGAAGGCCTTAGAGAGGGTGCAGAAAAGGTTTACGAGAATAGTTCCAGGGATGAGGGACTTCAGTTACATGGATAGACTAGAGAAGCTGGGGTTGTTCTCCTTGGAGCACAGAGGTTGAGAGGAGATTTGGTAGAGATGTTCTGATGGGTCTAGACAGAATAGATAGAGTGAAAGTGTTCTCATTAGCGGATGAGTCATGAACCAGAAGACACAGATTTGAGGTGATTGGCAAAAGAACCAAAGGCGACATGAGGAAAAACTTTTTTACGCAGCGAGTGGTTAGGATCTGGAATGCACTGCCTGAAAGGGTGGTGGAGGCAGATTCAATTGTGGCTTTCAAAAGGGAATTGGATAAGTACCTGAAGGAAAAAAATTGCAGGGCTACGGGGCAAAGGTGGGGATGTGGATTAGCTGAAGTGCTCTTGCAGAGAGCCGGCACGGGCTTGACGGGCCGAATGGCCTCCTTCTGTACTGTAACCATTCTATGATTCTAAGGAATGGCTCCTGAATCGAGAGAAATTTGGAAGATAGCAAGTGAATATACAGGGCAGCAGTTATGTGTGAATTCATTTCATACAGTAAGACTGGTCTACAGTATAAAATATATGGTAGAAAATAATGAACGCATTATGCTTCCCCACATCAGTAAGTCACCTAACTTGAGTTAAGCAAAATAACACTTAACTACGCTCCTACACATCCTGAGGTTGTGAAAGGCGCTATATAAATGCAAGTCTTTCTTTTATTTATAATCTTACCTGTTTTTCACAAATTAGCAGCTTGTTGGGAGTGAGGCCTCCTGAAAAAGTTGCTCTTGCATTTCCTATAATAGAACTGCAGTTGCTGTGAAACCAGTTTTTTAAATTTAAGAATCTGAACTGTAAAACCACCTTGGGTATCCTTTCTGTTCCATTCCTAATGATCAAAGTGTTCACTGTCTTGTCATCTCCTTTCTAACATTGGAAATGTCAGCACCAATTGGTGGTCAATAAGTGTGTAAATTTTAGTGTGTGCAGAGATCCGTGTTCTTGTCTCAACTCCCTCTCGATGCCGATGGCCAATATAATTATCGCTTGCCTCTGTTTAAATACTGCACAGTAAAACCGAGCCTCCAAAAAGTTACTACTTTAGGTATAATTATCTATTTATTCTCCACATATAATGGATAAATAAACGTGCAAGCCAGATTTCTTAAACTTATTTAAGCTATTTTACCGAAATCAAAATTCTTTCTTTTGGATTTAGTCTTGTGTGAATGGGTTTTTCCACATTATACTGTACTATACCTCTTTAGTAAACAGTGCACATCCATTGACAGCAAGAATGTAACCAGAGAAAGCTAAGAATAAAACTAAAGAATCTGCAGAATTTTGCTTTGTCAGGCAGTTGGACAGACTTACTGGCAGTGTCAAAATCGTTAACAAAGAAAGTCCATCGCATATCCATTGACTTGCTGCTTATGGAAGATTTCAGCTTGGATCAGGCTGTAAGTGGATAGTAATTTCATTGTAACCAGGCTGGCTGCACCTGAAAGTTAGTCATCTTGACCTTTATTAAAAATCTTAAAACCACACTTAGTTATGTAATACCGTAGAATGTTGCATGTTTCACAGTTTGATGGTTTTTGTTCATCTGATGAGTAGGGCCAGGGTTACTTATGGAATTAAAACCATATCAAACCGTAAAACATGCTTTATCTCCTGTTTCTAAATAGGTTACATTAACTGACAAAACAACTGTAAACATTTAAGGCATCTGCAGACTTCTGTTAAACTAACATATGCTAAACTGTTGCTGTTAGTTCCATTAAACCAAAATTTTGTTTAAATTTTTTTAAGTAGTATTGAAGGTATAAGAAGCAGAGCATTTTTCAGATTGACAGATGATTAAAAGCAACTAATCTCCGTATACTTGGACCAAGGTTTGTTTACTCTCCTTTTCAGTCTGAATAATAATGATAAATGGCACCAAAGCATTTTTTTAATTGGATGGAAAACATTACATAACTATATAGATTGCAAGAAGTAAGGTTTTTTGGGAGTAGAACTATACTTTTTTAAATCATGATACAGTTTTTGCAACCAACTCCCATTTTGGATTCAAAGTTTTGAAAAGTTGGCACCATTTATAATAGAAATGCTGTAATTTATCACTGTACTCTGCAAAATAAATGTGTTCCATGCACAGTGTACTTGAGTGTTGATTACAAAGATTTCTGGGCTCAGCATGGTGAAATGTTCAGGGAGTGTTAATGAGAACAGGAAGAAATGTCTGTCTGTAGTCTTTTAGACTTGAGACCCATTGATGTTCAGTGAGATAAGATTAGGAGCTTGTGGCTACAGCATTTTTCTGTTGAGGCTGTTATTAAACGTAATTTCACTAAGAAGATAACATTAAAATATTTTCTTAATCATTTCAGCCCTGTAAAATGCTATTTTGCAGCATTCCTTTTCTGGGGCCTACCCAAGGAATAAGTTTTTTTGTAACCATAATACATTTATCTTCCAATTATCTGTGTTTTTAAAAATAAGTTGCAATGCCCATTTGTATGAGGTTGAATTTGGCCACTGTAACAAATCTTTACACGGTGCTCTACTGAAACGATGTAACTACTACTTTAGGAAATTTTAAAGTATTTTCACAGATTTGTAACTTCAAGTTTTTAATTATGACTTTATTTTGAATTATCTTTGTTTTGCTGCACAAGTGTTGCTCTGTCATGTGACTTCCTTCTGTAAGGATGACTGGTCAGTCTGCAGAGGTGCTGTGCAAATGATTGACTAGATATATTTGCTCTGGGGTTGACTTTGTGCAGTTGTTTCCCTTGTATCCCTTTGATAGGGTGATCATCAGATGGGTCAACCAGCCATTTGTGGCCAGCCATCTAGTAGCCCATATGATAAAATGTGTTTGCAATGGTTGTAAGCTAATTGAATAATAGGCAGCCTTTTCACTCAAACCCATAACCATCTGGTTAAAGATGGGCACTCTTATTGGTGTTACTAGACCATCTATAAATTTTCATTTGATTTAGCTATAGCTGGTATACACTTAATGAACTTAGTGTATTGGTATCACAGTAAGGGAAGCATGTTGAGAATAATTTTGATGGTAATGTACAGAACTCTGGAATACTCTCAAATCTGACTATGCTCGAAATAAACAAAAAGAAGTTGCTATTTTAGTCAGGAATCCTGCTTTCTATAAGTTTAAATACTTCATAGCTGGTTAATGTAATAGTGACAGTCCATATATTTAGGATTGCATATCTGCGAATTGGCAGTTTTCTGAAAGGTTCCTAAAAAGGTTATGATGATTTGCAGTTGGGTGTAATCTAATTGGCTGGGATTGTCAATGCACTTTTAGTAAAGCTACATCAAGTTCTTTTCCAGCCCATTTTAAGAATAACTCTCAACTTTTCCTGATGGTTCTGTAGCTGAACTTATTTATGATATGGCACTGACCTATACAGATCTATAATGCTTGGGTTCAATCCCTGGCCTGTGTTGGATTGTCCAATCTTGGATAGTATGGTCATGGGGATGCTACAGTTCGCTATGTGCTGCGGGATAGAGAGGGGAAAATTGGTTCTTGCTTCTGATCACTATCTAGCATCTCTACTAGAAGTATATACATGTGAAACTCAGATGAGGATAGGATTGTGCTTGAATGTGATGCCTAGCCTGGTGTAGCTGCTTAACATTTCAGCCTGTATTTTCCAATCACTGTTAAAATAATTCTCTTTTGGAAAATACAGGCTTCAGTGTCCAAGCTTGCGTGTTGTAAATGGCCATTTATGGTGGACTCAGATGCATAGGAGAATCACTAAGGTACTATTTCTTGGGATGACTCATGTCCTCGGGAGAGGTGGGTAAAGGCAGAAAGTTTTGAAGGAAAATCAGCTTGGTTTAGTATATTCTACAAGTAAAGGCAATGTAGGAGAGGTGAGGATGCAATCTGCAGCTGAAATGAACAAAATTGGCAGGTTAGGATCAAGTTTAGAAGAGAAATTTAAGAGGTCAGGTATAATAGTGTGTCGCCAGTGAACAAATGTATAATATCTCATGTTTGCAATTCATGTATACAATATATATAGTCTATCATTGAGATCTAAACACCAGATGACTGCTCTGCATAGTGTTACCAGAGAATTTGACAGAGCATCAGTTTGACAGTATACAGCGAAATACGATTTGCAAGATGAAAGGGTGCAAAATCACAACTATATAATTTATTTTTGGCAGTGTATAATATTTTAAGTTATTTATATTTTGTCATCCTACTTTAGGTTCTGCCACTTTATGACCCTTGCCTCCGTCAAGGTTGGGCAGGCAATCTATCACCAGGTCTCTGACAATCTACTCATACATCCACAAGAGTGGGCTTTGGTTATGCTTCCTTGGTTTTTCTCCCTCCTGTTTCCACTGACTGCCCATGAAACATTTTGCCTGTGAAATTGTGGGTGTGAATGTAGGTTCTGTAGCTCTACCACAGCACATCCAAGCTCCAGTGCATTGTACGACTGCTGCCGATGTGATGGAAGTTTTAATAATGCATTATAGTTCATTTTTGGCTGTAGTAAAGGGGAAGTGAGAAAGTTATATTTAGGATTTATTTTTCAAAAAATGTATTTTTATAATATTCCCATATTAATTTCAAGCCTGCTGGAGTTGCATGTCTGCTATCGAGAAGACTGGTGGGTTTCCTACTTCCAGGGCTCCCCAAAACTTCTTTTCACAATTATCTATTAGGTATAAGTACTGTGTACATATCTTCATTCAGTTCTTCTCCCCTGCAGGAAATTTCTGCAGTAAGAGCGCTCCAATTTGCCACAGTGCTCCTGGTGCTTCCTTGTTCAAAGTGAGAGAAGACTTGCATCTTCCCACTCAGTTTCACTCACTTGTTATTTCTTTGCCCAATGCCCTGGTTATGCTATTTTAAAATTATTTTTCCTTGTTCTTGGTTTTATTCTGCAACATTAAAAGTGTTTCTTGCATAAATTTTATTAATGTAAATAGCAATCACATCCAATGCCAGAACTGGACTTTTAGCAATCTGTGGCTATCAAAAATATCCTGATGAACACTTGCACTGTTCCCACCAACCCTTTTGTACAGTTTAACATTTACCTGTACATTGGTTCTAGATAATTTGTGTCTTTTAAAGCTATAATATCAACAACAAAAAAACAAGTTGGGATTTAAAAAGAAGTTTTTCAAATAAAATTGTCAAGTTGATGCCACTCTTTTGATTCAGATGGTTCAGCAGTTCAATCTTTATTCCTGGACTTGTGTGCATAATTCCCCGTTTTCTCTCTACCACCTTTTTTGAATAGTGGGGTAACATTAGCTACCCTCCAATCCATGGGTACTGTTCCAGATTCCATCGAATGTTGGAAGATGATCAACAATGCATCTACTATTTCTAGGGCCACTTCGTTAAGTACCCTAGGATGTAGATTATCAGGCCCTGGGGATTTATCGGCCTTCAATCCCATCAATTTCCCGAACACCATTTCCCTACAAATACTGATTTCTTTCAGTTCCTCCCTTTCATCAGACCCTATGTTCCCCGACATCTCTGGGAGGTTATTTGTGTCCTCCTTTGTGAAGACAGAACCAAACTGCAGATTATTATCTAAATGGCAATAGATTGGGAGAAGGGGAAGTGCAACGAGACCTGGGTGTCCTTGTGCACCAGTCGCTGAAGGTAAGCATGCAGGTGCAGCAGGCGGTTAAGAAGGCAAATGGTATGTTGGCCTTCGTAGTGAGAGGGTTTGAGTACAGGAACAAGGATGTCTTGCTGCAGTTGTACAGGGCCTTGGTGAGACCACATGTTGAGTATTGTGTGCAGTTTTGGTCGCCTTATCTGAGGAAGGATGTTCTTGCCATGGAAGGAGTTCAGCGAAGATTCACCAGGCTGATACCTGGGATGGCAGGAATGACGTATGAGGGTCGATTGGGCTTGTACTCGCTGGAGTTTAGAAGAATGAGAGGTGATCTCATTGAAACTTATAAAATTCTGACAGGACTGGACAGACTAGATGCAGGAAGGATGTTCCCGATGGTCGGGGAGTCTAGAACCAGGGGACACAGTCTAAGGATAAGGGGTAGGCCATTTAGGACAGAAATGAGGAGGAATTTCTTCACCCAGAGAGTGGTGAACCTGTGGAACACTCTACCACAGAGGGCGGTGGAGGCCAGTTCATTAAATGTATTCAAGAAGGAGTTGGATATATTTCTTA
Organism: Somniosus microcephalus; assembly: GCF_052327205.1. Taxonomy (NCBI): domain Eukaryota; kingdom Metazoa; phylum Chordata; class Chondrichthyes; order Squaliformes; family Somniosidae; genus Somniosus; species Somniosus microcephalus. Next base: position 195,510,382 of record NC_140997.1, read on the forward strand.
CGGCTAAAGGGATCAAGGAGTATGGGGAGAAAGCAGGGACCGGGTTCTCAATTTGGATGATCAGCCATGATCTCATTGAATGGCGGAGCAGGCTCGAGGGGCCGAATGGCCTACTCCTGCTCCTATCTTCTATGTTTCTATAATCTAGGCTGATACTGCAGTGCAGTATTGAAGGAGTGCTGCTGTCTGAGGTGCCATCCTTCAGATGCAACATTAAGCTGAGGCCCCTTCTGTCTGCTCTGGTGGTTCAGATGGATGTTAAAGATTCTATGGTACTATTTAAAGAAGTTCTCCTGGTGCTCTAGCCAACATTGCTCCCTCAACACCACCAAAAGCAGATTAACTCTGCTATTCAACTTATTATTGTGCACAAAATGGCTGCCACATTGGTCTACATAATGATCACTGCAGTTCAAAGTAATTCATTGTAGGTGAAGTGCTTTGAGATATTGCAGAGATGTTATTTAAAATTCCAGTCTTTTTTCCAAAGCACCTTGGAATGGGTTTGCAACATTTGGATCCTTATGAAGCTACTTAACTAAGTCCAAAGTAATTTGTAATTGATAACACAAGGCCGTGATTGGTTAATACACAGCAAGCTTTTTTAATGGGTGGGGGGAATGTTTGTTCAAAAGACTTTAGTCCATTGAAGATATATAAAAGGATAGTTCTGTCTGTCTGGGCATCACTCAAAAGTTATAGAGCGTACCTACACATATGTTATATCAAAAGAAAGGTTATAATTAGGAGAGTCTACTAGGCATATTTACTTTTTGGTCAGACAAAAATTGTTGGGACAGTAGACAAAAAACTTTCAAAAATCCGCTCATTAGCGGTTGACCAATCCTACCGCTCATTAGCGTTGAGTGATGTGATGGTTGACCAATTGGGGGGGCGTTTCATGGCTTTTGTGGGCGGGGCCTAATCCTTCAAACTGCCGAGCGGGAGCTGAGCTGAGGTGAGTGGCGGCCATTAAAGACCAGCCGGGCCTGAAGCGCTGGCGGCCGCCCTTCTTCACCCGCAAAATCTCCCTCCGGCTCTCACCTTTTAGCGGGGGAGAGGCTGCTTTAAATTAGATCATTCACTCAGTCGCGTCTCTCTTCATCTCTTTTGTTTTTCTTCTCTCTGGCCGGCTGCGGGGGAAAACAGAGAACCACGCGGCCCAAGAGACAGCGAGCAGGGGAGCAGTGGCGAAGGCTCCGGCTCAGCGGATCAGGCGCTCATCAGGGGTCGGCCCGCAACACATCGACCAGAGGAGCGGCGGCTCGCTCTCTCCTTCCCCTCTCTCTCTCTCTCTCTCTCTCTCTCTCTCTCTCCTTCTCTCTCTCCTTCCCCCCACCCTCTCTCCCACCGACCTCACAAAATGGCGGCCACCCTTCTTCACCCGCCGGGCTCTCGGACACGGGAGTCCGGAGCGAAAGGCCTTCGACTGCAACCGGGTCCAAAGGCCTGGTTAAACATGAGGAACCCCGGGCTTGCGTCTGAGCGATCGGCACCCGGCCTCCCGGTGTCGGACTGACTCCGCTCTGGTACCGAGGTGAGTCAGAGGGAGAGAGAGAGCGGGCAGGGAGCGAGGAACTCAAAGGAAAACCGTAAACAATGCATGCAGGGCAGAACTAGGCCAATATCCATTAATAATTACTATCCAAAAAAGAGCCACCAAATTTTGGAAACACCTAAAAATGAGCAACCCCCACTGCTATCATTACGAAGCCCTGAAATGCCAAGAGAGGATCATAAAGAAGAGTCCCCTCAATCAACTAGTCCTGGGACTCAGTGAAGTCACTACTAACACTACTAACAATAACCAGTCCCAGGACAGTGACATCGTAGCACAGAGAATTCGACCCAACACAATTGTCACAAAGCAATAGGAAAAATATCTGTCATATTGGGCAGAAACAACAAAAACCCAAAACAAACTCAATTGCTACTTGGCCCTAAACAGACAATACAACATGGCTGAATACCTGACCATGGTAAAGGATAGCAAACTGAGAAAAACCTTGACAATGTACAGATTCAGTGAACATAGCCTGGCCATCGAAAAAGGCACACACAGGCAGACCCGGCTGCCAAGAGAGGACAGGATATGCTCTCACTGCAGTCAGGGAGTGGTGGAGACAGAGATACACTTCCTCACAGCTCGTGGAAAATATCAGGGCATAAGGGAGAATTTCTACCCAAAGTTTAAAAAATATGTCCTGAATTCAGAAATTTGAATGACGACCAAAAATTCCATACCTACTAGGGGAACAGAGAAATTGTGTAACTCTAGCGGCACACTATGTTACAGCTTGCCATAACCAGAGGGACAACCATTAAATCTAAGAAAAGAGGATATACAAATTATATGAATGTATATTTATACACTCAGGGATATATCTGTTTATACACTGTATGGATAGATCTGCGTTTATGTGTTCAACCATAAATGTTTTTCGATGCTTTGGCAACATAAGATGTACCTTATCATGCCAATAAAGCAATTTGAATTTGAGAGAGCGGGGAGGGAAGAGAGAGAGAGAGAGAGCGGGGAGAGAGAGAGAGAGAGAGAGCGAGCGGGGAGGGAGAGAGCGAGCGGGGAGGGAGAGAGCGAGCGGGGAGGGAGAGAGCGAGCGGGGAGGGAGAGAGCGAGAGAGAGCGGGGAGGGAGAGAGAGAGAGAGAGCATGCGGGGAGGGAGAGAGAGAGAGAGAGCGCGAGCGGGGAGGGAGAGCGCGAGCGGGGAGGGAGAGAGCGAGCGGGGAGGGAGAGAGCGAGCGGGGAGGGGGAGAGAGAGAGAGAGAGCGGGGAGAGAGAGAGAGAGAGAGAGAGAGCGGGGAGGGAGAGGGAGAGAGAGAGAGCGGGGAGAGAGAGAGAGAGAGCGGGGAGAGAGAGAGAGCGGGGAGGGAGAGAGAGAGAGCGGGGAGGGAGAGAGAGAGAGAGAGAGAGAGAGCGGGGAGGGAGAGAGAGAGAGAGCGGGGAGGGAGAGAGAGAGAGAGCGGGGAGGGAGAGAGAGAGAGCGGGGAGGGAGAGAGAGAGAGAGCGGGGAGGGAGAGAGAGAGAGAGAGAGCGGGGAGGGAGGGAGAGAGAGAGAGAGCGGGGAGGGAGGGAGAGAGAGAGAGAGCGGGGAGGGAGGGAGAGAGAGAGAGAGCGGGGAGGGAGGGAGAGAGAGAGAGCGGGGAGGGAGGGAGAGAGAGAGAGAGCGGGGAGGGAGAGAGAGAGAGAGCGGGGAGGGAGAGAGAGAGAGCGGGGAGGGAGAGAGAGAGAGAGAGCGGGGAGGGAGAGAGAGAGAGCGGGGAGGGAGAGAGAGAGAGAGCGGGGAGGGAGAGAGAGAGAGAGCGGGGAGGGAGAGAGAGAGAGAGCGGGGAGGGAGAGAGAGAGAGAGCGGGGAGGGAGAGAGAGAGAGAGCGGGGAGGGAGAGAGAGAGAGCGGGGAGGGAGAGCGGGGAGGGAGAGAGCGGGGAGGGAGAGAGCGAGAGAGCGGGGAGGGAGAGAGCGAGAGAGCGGGGAGGGAGAGAGGGAGAGAGCGGGGAGGGAGAGAGGGAGAGAGCGGGGAGGGAGAGAGGGAGAGAGCGGGGAGGGAGAGAGCGAGAGAGCGGGGAGGGAGAGAGCGAGAGAGCGGGGAGGGAGAGAGGGAGAGAGCGGGGAGGGAGAGAGGGAGATAGCGGGAGAGGGAGAGAGAGAGGGAGATAGCGGGAGAGGGAGAGAGAGAGGGAGAGAGCGGGGAGGGAGAGAGGGAGAGAGCGGGGAGGGAGAGAGGGAGAGAGCGGGGAGGGAGAGAGGGAGAGAGCGGGGAGGGAGAGAGCGAGAGAGCGGGGAGGGAGAGAGCGGGGAGGGAGAGAGCGAGAGAGCGGGGAGGGAGAGAGCGGGGAGGGAGAGAGGGAGAGAGCGAGAGAGCGGGGAGGGATGAGAGCGAGAGAGCGGGGAGGGAGAGAGCGAGATAACGGGGAGGGAGAGAGCGAGAGAGCGGGGAGGGAGAGAGCGAGAGAGCGGGGAGGGAGAGAGCGAGGGAGCGGGGAGGGAGAGAGCGAGGGAGCGGGGAGGGAGAGAGCGGGGGAGCGGGGAGGGAGAGAGCGGGGGAGCGGGGAGGGAGAGAGCGGGGGAGCGGGGAGGGAGAGAGCGGGGAGGGAGAGAGCGGGGAGGGGGGAGGGAGAGAGCGGGGGAGCGGGAGGGAGAGAGCGGGGAGGGAGAGAGCGGGGAGGGAGAGAGCGAGAGAGCGGGGAGGGAGAGAGCGGGGAGGGAGAGAGCGAGAGAGCGGGGAGGGAGAGAGCGAGAGAGCGGGGAGGGAGAGAGCGAGAGAGCGGGGAGGGAGAGAGCGAGAGAGCGGGGGAGGGAGAGAGCGAGAGAGCGGGGAGGGAGAGAGCGAGAGAGCGGGGAGGGAGAGAGCGGGGAGGGAGAGAGCGAGAGAGCGGGGAGGGAGAGAGCGAGAGAGCGGGGAGGGAGAGAGCGAGAGAGCGGGGAGGGAGAGAGCGAGAGAGCGGGAGGGAGGGAGAGAGCGAGAGAGCGGGGAGGGAGAGAGCGAGAGAGCGGGGAGGAGAGAGCGAGAGAGCGGGGAGGAGAGAGAGCGAGAGAGCGGGGAGGGAGAGAGCGAGAGAGCGGGGAGGGAGAGAGCGAGAGAGCGGGGAGGGAGAGAGAGCGAGAGAGCGGGGAGGGAGAGAGCGAGAGAGCGGGGGAGGGAGAGAGCGAGAGAGCGGGGAGGGCGAGAGCGAGAGAGCGGGGAGGGCGAGAGCGAGAGAGCGGGGAGGGCGAGAGCGAGAGAGCGGGGAGGGAGAGAGCGAGAGAGAGAGAGCGGGGAGGGCGAGAGCGAGAGAGAGAGAGCGGGGAGGGCGAGAGCGGGCAGGGAGAGAGCGGGCAGGGAGAGAGCGGGGAGGGAGAGAGCGAGAGAGCGGGGAGGGAGAGAGCGGGGAGGGAGAGAGCGAGAGAGCGGGGAGGGAGAGAGCGGGGAGGGAGAGAGCGGGGAGGGAGAGAGCGGGGAGGGAGAGGGCGAGAGAGCGGGGAGGGAGAGGGCGAGAGAGCGGGGAGGGAGAGGGCGAGAGAGCGGGGAGGGAGAGCGAGAGAGCGGGGAGGGAGAGAGCGAGAGAGCGGGAGAGCGGGGGAGGGGGAGAGCGAGAGAGCGGGGAGGGAGTGAGCGAGAGAGCGGGGAGGGAGAGAGCGAGAGAGCGGGGAGGGAGAGAGCGAGGGAGCGGGGAGGGAGAGAGCGGGGGAGCGGGGAGGGAGAGCGCGGGGGAGCGGGGAGGGAGAGAGCGAGAGAGCGGGGAGGGAGAGAGCGGGGAGGGAGAGAGCGAGAGAGCGGGGAGGGAGAGAGCGGGGAGGGAGAGAGCGAGAGAGCGGGGAGGGAGAGAGCGAGAGAGCGGGGAGGGAGAGAGCGAGAGAGCGGGGAGGGAGAGAGCGAGAGAGCGGGGAGGGAGAGAGCGAGAGAGCGGGGAGGGAGAGAGCGGGGGGAGCGGGGAGGGAGAGAGCGGGGGAGCGGGGAGGGAGAGAGCGGGGGAGCGGGGAGGGCGAGAGCGGGGAGGGAGAGAGCGGGGAGGGAGAGAGCGAGAGAGCGGGGAGGGAGAGAGGGAGAGAGCGGGGAGGGAGAGAGGGAGAGAGCGGGGAGGGAGAGAGGGAGAGAGCGGGGAGGGAGAGAGGGAGAGAGCGGGGAGGGAGAGAGGGAGAGAGCGGGGAGGGAGAGAGGGAGAGAGCGGGGAGGGAGAGAGCGGGGAGGGTGAGAGCGAGAGAGCGGGGAGGGAGAGAGCGAGAGAGCGGGGAGGGAGAGAGCGAGAGAGCGGGGAGGGAGAGCGCGGGGGAGCGGGGAGGGAGAGAGCGAGAGAGCGGGGAGGGAGAGAGGGAGAGAGCGGGGAGGGAGAGAGCGGGGAGGGAGAGAGCGGGGAGGGTGAGAGCGAGAGAGCGGGGAGGGAGAGAGCGAGGGAGCGGGGAGGGAGAGAGCGGGGGGAGCGGGGAGGGAGAGCGCGGGGGAGCGGGGAGGGAGAGAGCGAGAGAGCGGGGAGGGAGAGAGCGGGGAGGGAGAGAGCGAGAGAGCGGGGAGGGAGAGAGCGGGGAGGGAGAGAGCGAGAGAGCGGGGAGGGAGAGAGCGAGAGAGCGGGGAGGGAGAGAGCGAGAGAGCGGGGAGGGAGAGAGCGAGAGAGCGGGGAGGGAGAGAGCGGGGGAGCGGGGTGGGAGAGAGCGGGGGAGCGGGGAGGGAGAGAGCGGGGGAGCGGGAGGGCGAGAGCGGGGAGGGAGAGAGCGGGAGGGAGAGAGCGGGGAGGGAGAGAGCGAGAGAGCGGGGAGGGAGAGAGGGAGAGAGCGGGGAGGGAGAGAGGGAGAGAGCGGGGAGGGAGAGAGGGAGAGAGCGGGGAGGGAGAGAGGGAGAGAGCGGGGAGGGAGAGAGCGGGGAGGGTGAGAGCGAGAGAGCGGGGAGGGAGAGAGCGAGAGAGCGGGGAGGGAGAGAGCGAGAGAGCGGGGAGGGAGAGAGCGAGAGAGAGAGAGCGGGGAGGGCGAGAGCGAGAGAGAGAGAGCGGGGGGAGGGCGAGAGAGCGGGGGAGGGAGAGAGCGGGGAGGGAGAGAGCGGGGAGGGAGAGAGCGAGAGAGCGGGGAGGGAGAGAGCGAGAGAGCGGGGAGGGAGAGAGCGAGAGAGCGCGGGGAGGGAGAGAGCGAGAGAGAGCGGGGAGGGAGAGAGCGAGAGAGCGGGGAGGGAGAGAGCGAGAGAGCGGGGAGGGAGTGAGCGAGAGAGCGGGGAGGGAGAGAGCGAGAGAGCGGGGAGGGAGAGAGCGAGAGAGCGGGGAGGGAGAGAGCGAGAGAGCGGGGAGGGAGAGAGCGAGAGAGCGGGGAGGGAGAGAGCGAGAGAGCGGGGAGGGCGAGAGCGAGAGAGCGGGGGAGGGAGAGAGCGAGAGAGAGAGAGCGGGGAGGGCGAGAGCGAGAGAGAGAGAGCGGGGAGGAGCGAGAGAGAGAGAGCGGGGAGGGCGAGAGCGAGAGAGAGAGCGGGGAGGGAGAGAGCGAGAGAGCGGGGAGGGGAGAGAGCGAGAGAGGAGAGCGGGGAGGGAGAGAGCGAGAGAGCGGGGAGGGAGAGAGCGAGAGAGCGGGGAGGGAGAGAGCGGGAGGGAGAGAGCGAGAGAGCGGGGAGGGAGAGAGCGGGAGCGAGACGAGAGAGCGGGGAGGGAGAGAGCGAGAGAGCGGGGAGGGAGAGAGCGGGGAGGGAGAGAGCGGAGAGAGCGAGAGAGCGGGGAGGGAGAGAGCGAGAGAGCGGGGAGGGAGAGAGCGAGAGAGCGGGGAGGGAGAGAGCGAGAGAGCGGGGAGGGAGAGAGCGAGAGAGCGGGGAGGGAGAGAGCGAGAGAGCGGGGAGGGAGAGAGCGAGAGAGCGGGAGGGAGAGAGCGAGAGAGCGGGGAGGGAGAGAGCGAGAGAGCGGGGAGGGAGAGAGCGAGAGAGCGGGGAGGGAGAGAGCGAGAGAGCGGGGAGGGCGAGAGCGAGAGAGCGGGGAGAGGCGAGAGCGAGAGAGCGGGGAGGGAGAGAGCGAGAGAGAGAGAGCGGGGAGAGAGCGAGAGAGCGGAGGAGAGAGAGCGGGGAGGGCGAGAGAGAGAGCGGGAGAGAGCGAGAGAGCGGGGAGAGAGAGCGAGGAGAGGGCGGGGAGGGAGAGAGCGGAGGGAGGAGAGAGAGCGAGGAGAGGCGAGAGAGCGGGGGAGGCGAGAGAGCGGGGAGGGAGAGAGCGGAGAGAGCGAGGGAGGCGAGAGAGCGGGGAGGGAGAGAGCGAGAGAGCGGGGAGGGGAGAGCGAGAGAGCGGGGAGGGAGAGAGCGAGAGAGCGGGAGGAGGAGCGAGAGAGCGGGGAGGGAGAGAGCGAGAGAGCGGGGAGGGAGAGAGCGAGAGAGCGGGAGGGAGAGAGCGAGAGAGCGGGGAGGGAGAGAGCGAGAGAGCGGGGAGGGAGAGAGCGAGAGAGCGGGGAGGGAGAGCGAGAGCGGAGGGAGAGAGCGAGAGAGCGGGAGGGAGAGAGCGAGAGAGCGGGGAGGGAGAGAGCGAAGAGAGCGGGGAGGGACGAGAGCGAGAGGAGCGGGAGGGGAGAGAGCGAGAGAGCGGGGAGGGAGAGAGCGAGAGAGCGGGGAGGGAGAGAGCGAGAGAGCGGGGAGGGAGAGAGCGAGAGAGCGGGGAGGGAGAGAGCGAGAGAGCGGGGAGGGAGAGAGCGAGAGAGCGGGGAGGGAGAGAGCGAGAGAGCGGGGAGGGAGAGAGCGAGAGAGCGGGGAGGGAGAGAGCGAGAGAGCGGGGAGGGAGAGAGCGAGAGAGCGGGGAGGGAGAGAGCGAGAGAGCGGGGAGGGAGAGAGCGAGAGAGCGGAGGAGGGAGAGAGCGAGAGAGCGGGGAGGGAGAGAGCGAGAGAGCGGGGAGGGAGAGAGCGAGAGAGCGGGGAGGGAGAGAGCGAGAGAGCGGGGAGGGAGAGAGCGAGAGAGCGGGGAGGAAGAGAGAGCGAGAGAGCGGGGAGGGAGAGAGCGAGAGAGCGGGGAGGGAGAGAGCGAGAGAGCGGGGGAGGGAGGGAGAGAGCGGGAGGAGAGAGCGAGGAGCGGGGAGGGAGAGAGCGAGGAGAGCGGGGGAGGGAGAGAGCGAGGGGAGCGGGGAGGGAGAGAGCGGAGAGAGCGGGGAGGGAGAGAGCGAGGAGAGGGAGAGAGCGGGGAGGGAGAGAGCGGAGAGAGCGAGAGAGCGGGAGGGAGAGAGCGAGAGAGCGGGGAGGGAGAGAGCGAGAGAGCGGGGAGGGAGAGAGCGAGAGAGCGGGGAGGGAGAGAGCGAGAGAGCGGGGAGGGAGAGAGCGAGAGAGCGGGGAGGGAGAGAGCGAGAGAGCGGGGAGGGAGAGAGCGGGGAGGGAGAGAGCGAGAGAGCGGGGAGGGAGAGAGCGAGAGAGCGGGGAGGGAGAGAGCGAGAGAGCGGGAGGGAGGAGAGAGCGAGAGAGCGGGGAGGGAGAGAGCGAGAGAGAGAGCGGGGAGGGAGAGAGCGAGAGAGCGAGGAGAGAGCGAGAGAGAGCGAGAGAGCGGTGAGGCGAGAGAGCGGGGAGGGAGAGAGCGGGAGAGAGGAGAGAGCGGGGGAGAGGCGAGAGAGCGGGGAGGGAGGCGAGAGAGCGGGGAGGGAGAGAGCGGGAGGGAGAGAGCGAGAGAGCGAGGGAGAGGACGAGAGAGCGGGGAGGGATGAGAGCGAGAGAGCGGGAGGGAGAGAGCGAGAGAGCGGGGAGGGAGAGAGCGGGGAGGAGAGAGCGAGAGAGCGGGGAGGGAGGAGCGAGAGAGCGGGGAGGGAGAGAGCGGGGAGGAGAGAGCGAGAGAGCGGGGAGGGAGAGAGCGAGAGAGCGGGGAGGGAGAGAGCGAGGGAGGGAGGAGAGCGAGAGAGCGGGGAGGGAGAGAGCGAGAGAGCGGGGAGGGAGAGAGCGGAGAGAGCGGAGGAGAGGCGAGAGAGCGGGGAGGGAGAGGCGAGGAGAGCGGGGAGGGAGAGGGCGAGGGAGCGGGGAGGAGAGGGCGAGAGAGCGGGGAGGGAGAGAGGCGAGAGAGCGGGGAGGGAGAGGGCGAGAGAGCGGGGAGGGAGAGCGAGAGAGCGGGGGAGAGAGGCGAGAGAGCGGGGAGGGAGAGAGCGAGAGAGCGGGGAGGGAGAGAGCGAGAGAGCGGGGAGGGAGAGACGAGAGAGCGGGGAGGGAGAGAGCGAGAGCGGGGAGGGAGAGAGCGAGAGAGCGGGGAGGGAGAGAGCGCGAGAGAGCGGGGAGGGATGAGAGCGAGAGAGCGGGGAGGGAGAGAGCGAGAGAGCGGGGAGGGAGAGAGCGAGAGAGCGGGGAGGGAGAGAGCGAGAGAGAGCGGGGAGGAGAGAG